>NC_080488.1:3298571-3636785 GCF_030265055.1 Doryrhamphus excisus | reverse complement strand
TTCAGCACAACATGGGAACAAAGTTCTACAGGTTTCTCTCCAGGTATTGAACACAGACGACAATTCATAACAGGATCGTTGAATATACAACACTATTTTTGGTATTGTGAACATGTCTCCTGTGACAGAGTACCCGGATCCTCCTATTGTTGAGTTAAAGGAGGTCAGTGATAACACAGTTTCTCTTTCGTGGACTGCTGGCTTTGAAGGAGGTGCCCCCATTACCGGATATTTCCTGGAGTACAAAGCAGTGAATGGTAAATTTTCATTCAATCTAAACTACAATTCCATTCAAAACTATTGACTTCTCCTTAAAACTACTTCAGGCTCTTGGGATTTTAAAAAGACGGTAGTGGACTTCAGCCCCAACCAGACAGAGGCCACCATTATCGAGATAAATCCCTCCACGTACAACATCCGCATGTTCGCCAAGAACGCTCTGGGCACCAGTAAACCCAGTAACATCCTCACATTCACAACTGGACAGAAAGGTGTTGTTGTTGTTTTTAACATTATTGCACCTGTTTTTATTGTCAGTATGTCCCTAATACTCTTCCAATTGAATTGAATTGAATTGAATTGAATTGAATTGAATTGAATTGAATTGAATTGAATTGAATTTCATTTCATTTCATTTCATTTCATTTCATTTCATTTCAAATTAAATTTTCCAATTAAATGAAATTATTTTTAAATTTATTTTTAAATTTCAAATTTAAATGAAATGAAATGAAATCTTTTAATTAAAAATTTCAAATTTAAATGAAATGAAATGAACTCTTTTAATTACAAATTTCAAATTTAAATGAAATGAAATTAACTCTTTTAATTAAAAATTAAAAATTTAAATGAAATGAAATGAACTCTTTTAATTAAAATTTAAAATTTTAAATGAAATGAAATTAACTCTTTTAATAAAAATGTAAAATTTAAATGAAATTAAATTAACTCTTTTAATTAAAAATTTAAAATTTAAATGAAATAAAACTAACTCTTTTAATCAAAAATTTAAAATTTAAATGAAATTAAATTAACTCTTTTAATTAAAAATTAAAAATTTAAATGAAATTAAATTAACTCTTTTAATTAATAATTTTAAATTTAAATGAAATTAAATTAACTCTTTTAATTTGAAATTGTAAATTTTAATGAAATGAATTTAATTTAATTTAATTTAATTTAATTTAATTTAATTTAATTTAATTTAATTTAATTTAATTTAATTTAATTTAATTTAATTTAATTTAATTTAATTTAATTTAATTTAATTTCATTTAATTTAATTTAATTTCATTTCATTTCATTTCATTTCATTTCATTTCATTTCATTTCATTTCATTTCATTTCATTTCATTTCTGGATTGCCCAGGTAATCAGAAGGACGCCCTCACTACGCCCATACCCATCGACACTCATGCTGCAGTAAGTAATGAAGCAATGGGAAATACCATTTCTGCAAGTTTGCTTGTTTACGTATTCTGGCCAGGAGAGGACAGAAATAGATGTTCTGTCTTCTACTAGACAAGCGCGGAGACGGCTGGAAGTGGCCACCTCGTTGCCATCGTTGTTCCTGTTGTGCTGGTGATGCTGTTGATCGTTGCCATAGTAACTGTATGGCAACTGCGACGTGAGTACGGCAAGTGACTGAGTTTGATCCCGATTTCTTTTTTTATGTATTTTTCCTCCATTTTTCCCTCCTTCACAGGGCTAAAGGGGAAAAAAGGCAACCTCAGCATGTGAGTCATACCTTTTATTATTATTTTTTTTTAATTCAGGTTTTTCTTCCCTATAAAAAGATGCTGACTGGATGAAATGCTGTCTCTACTGCAGGTGGCTGAGCAATGGAGCAATACTTTACAGAGGCTCTGACTCCATGCAGGAGCTGTGAGATACTATAATTGCCTTTACAGGACATTAAACATGTGCGGAAGTAAAACCAGCAACGTATATAAAAAGCACAAAGACCTGACATGACCTTAGAGTTCCAAAAGTAGCTGATAATGACAGTGGTTTTTGTATTTTGCATTTATACAATACATATTTTAAGCTAACATAGCTAAGCAATCGCTTATGTTATTGTGTTCCTTTCATGTGAGAGTGGGGGGTTGATGAAAATCAGTTTTTTTGGGAGTAGGTGAAGCATCAATCATATTCTGTTCTCTAAGGGAAGGCTCACTGTGCCACACTTTGAAATATAAATATAAAGAATAAGTGGCCTGAGGATCGCGCCTTGAGGCACACTCTTTGATGTGTAAAGGCTTTTCATGAAATATTCTGGGACAATTTACAATCAATAAATATATAGTTTTTTTTATATTCTGAATGAATTTGTCTCTGAATGTTTTGGACTCCTATTTTGATGTCAGAATTTTATCGGCATAATTATGCTTCCAGGTGGAGATGCCATAATGTGATTTTTCAGTGATTCTTAACCATAGGGCCAAACTTGGGCCTCAAGCGCCACCTATAGGGCGTAAAAACGTATAGTTTTGCACTCGTGGATCAGAGTTCTTTAGGACTGGTAGTAATTATCAACTGAAAACACCAGAGATAGCCTAGCTGCTATGCTACTGTATGTTTATCCATGAGACGCTCAGTTGCAGTGCATCTTCTGACCACATCGTGGCGGTAATGTGTCAGTCACTTGTTTAACAAGCTCACGGAAGATCAGAAGAAGAAATTCAACCACACTAAACAATGGAGAAGTTTTTAAAACGAAATAAATTGAGATAAAAGTGGCGTCAGCCTCCCCTTAAATGGCTACATTTCAACGTAAGTACACTATTCATTATACATTAAACTTTATTCAGGTTTTAGCTTGTTAGCTTGTTAAACTGCGAGAGGATTTGATTTATTATTGAAAACAAATTTCAATGACCTCAATCAAATCTATACAGTGTTTATATTAAATGAGTACTGAAAAAAATCGGGTCAAAACGTTAAAAAGGTTAAGAAGCCCTGCCATAGTAGACATCTAGATGGGTCAGCTTCCCATTTTGTACTCATTTAAACAGCAGAATAGCTGTAAGTGTATCAACAGCGCCTCCACTAGTTCACGCCAAGTATTACAATCCGTTGAGGAGGGTATTACTAATAAAACAATGGATTTCACACAATCTAATACGTTCTTAATGCTCAAGTATTGGACAAAGCTGTTTGTTGTTGTTGTTTTTGTTTTAAAGTCCGGAAATGGACAATATCAGACTGGAATGTTCATAAATGTTCATAAAAACTGTTCATAATGATCGTCTTTTTAGTCGACTCATATGCGATAAGGACAACTAAAAAGACGATCGTTATGAACTGTCCATTTGCAATGTTTTAAAGTCATGAACAGTCTGCCTGTTGTATTCACCGCTTGCCACCAGAGAGCGCCAGAGCGCCATCATTGAGTGAGCTCCACTTTAACCGCTCCATCAGTGAGTTGGAGCACTCTCAGGAGGGGCCACTGTAGCCAAACTAGATTTCTATCCATCTGTCTAATAAATCTCTCAATTGGAGGAGGAGATTTGATATGTCTGTGGAGATTTGGGATAACTGCTTGCCAGGACTTAACTCACCATTGATGGATCTCGAGTGTTA
The DNA here is from genome assembly GCF_030265055.1 of Doryrhamphus excisus. Lineage (NCBI taxonomy): Eukaryota > Metazoa > Chordata > Actinopteri > Syngnathiformes > Syngnathidae > Doryrhamphus > Doryrhamphus excisus. The sequence goes on along the minus strand of NC_080488.1, from coordinate 3,633,203 downwards.
GCAAATAACCAGTTCAAATACCAGATGTTTATACATGGTTATATTATAAGGAAGAATAGATAAATATTACAATCCCTGATGTTAGACTTAAATTGTAAACATAGCTTATGTAATACTTGTCTTGTTGACAGATGCCCAAATCCAAAGTGTGTTCACAATAATTGTGGCCTGCAAAAACTCCATAAAATGTACCGTAACTCCTCTCTGGGCCAGCAGTTTCTCTCATCTTTGCACCAAAGGCTTTCACCGTACTACCTTTGTTCACACAAAACAGAAGCGTTTGTAGTCTTTTTCCAACATGTAATACTTTATATTTGGTCTTTTTTTTTGTATAAGCACAGAAAAAAGTCAGTGATACTTGTGGGTTGGAATGCTTGGATGACGTTTCTTTGAGCCAAGCCGACACACAACCAAAAAAAACAATTTATCTACCAACCTTAACACTTTATTGTTGTTGCACCGAGCAACATCTTGCTTCCAAACATACAACGAGCCCGGTCATTAACGTAATATTACAGTAATATTTCCATCACTGCCTCTGTTACTACCTCGGAAACATATATTAATACACTCAATACAATACACTCATATGTGACTTTACACCAGTCATTAATTGCACTAAGACCCATTCATCATTGCACTAAAATTAATATATCTGCAATATGTCTGCTCCTGGCGGCACGGTGGTCGAGTGGTTAGCGCGCAGACCTCACAGCTAGAGAGACAGCTGGCCACCAGTCCAGGGTGTACCCCGCCTCTCGCCTGAAGACAGCTGGGATAGGCTCCAGCACCCCCGCGACCCTCATGAGGATAAGCGGTAGAAAATGAATGAATGAATGAGTTCTCCTCCTGTTTTGTGTGGAAGTGGTAACTTTTTGGCTTCTTATTTTGTCTTTCCCCACCCTCGGCCATCTCTGTGTGGAGTTTGCATGTTGTTAAATGAATGAATGAGTTCTCCTCCTGTTTTGTGTGGAAGTGGTAACTTTTTGGCTTCATATTTTGTCTTTCCCCACCCTCGGCCATCTCTGTGTGGAGTTTGCATGTTGTTGAATGAATGAATGAGTTCTCCTCCTGTTTTGTGTGGAAGTGGTAACTTTTTGGCTTCTTATTTTGTCTTTCCCCACCCTCGGCCATCTCTGTGTGGAGTTTGCATGTTCTCCCCGTGCATGCGTGGGTTTTCTCCGGGTACTCCGGTTTCCTCCCACATTCCAAAAACATGCTAGGTTAATTGGCGACTCCAAATTGTCCATAGGTATGAATGTGAGTGTGAATGGTTGTTTGTCTATATGTGCCCTGTGATTGGCTAGCCACCAGTCCAGGGTGTACCCCGCCTCTCACCTGAAGACAGCTAGGATAGGCTCCAGCATCCCCCGCGACCCTCATGAGGATAAGAATAATGAATGAATGAATGAGTTCTCCTCCTATTTTGTGTGGAAGTGGTAACTTTTTGGCTTCTTATTTTGTCTTTCCCCACCCTCGGCCATCTCTGTGTGGAGTTTGCATGTTCTCTCCGGGTACTCCAGTTTCCTCCCACATTCCAAAAACATGCTAGGTTATTTAGCGACTCCAAATTGTCCATAGGTATGAATGTGAGTGTGAATGGTTGTTTGTCTATATGTGCCCTGTGATTGGCTGCCGACCAGTCCAGGGTGTACCCCGCTCACTCTCGCCTTTAGACAGCTGGGATAGGCTCCAGCACCCTCCGTGACCCTCATGAGGAAAAAAGTGTTAGTAAATGAATGAATGTCTGCTCCTGTATATGCTCCTGTGCAATATATATCTTGTTAAACTGTCTTTTTTACATTGGAACCTTGGTTAGTGGAACAGGAACAAGAGCTTCCAGGAGGTGGATGGTGTCTATGGCTGTAACAATGGCAGTATTAGTGACCAGAGTAAAGTTAGTAGTGCAATAATAAATCACGTACTGAGGTTCTGCCCACATCAAGGCACCGGCGTTCAGGAAGTGGAGCTTTAACAGTTACCGCACACACACACCAAAAGCCTGAGCTCCACAGGAGGGGGACCGGTCTGCAGGCCATGTTGCCTGAAAATGAATGCAAGACCCCGGGATGGAAGCAGCTGCCAGATGTTGGCTCCCCTTTTTCTTAGAGCGACGTTGTGCACGGAGCTGAAAATAAAAAAAGGAGTTGAAGTGGAACAAAAAATGAGACGGGACACGGATGCAGTTTGTCAAACCATCGGCAGCCACCGGCTCATTTGTTGATGAAAGAAGTACTAATTGATTCAAGTCTTGCCAAGCGCCCCCACTACTGACTGAGACAGCTCAAAGGGAACATTTCATCCAATTAGAACCAAAGCTTGTCACCCGCACAAGTGAGTGTAAAAACTAAGTCGCAAAGGCATCAAACGCCGTGTGCAAGGTGACTACAATCTCGGAAATAAACTTGAGATGAGGTCGGTTATAGAAGACGTCGCATCTAAAAATCCATCATCAAGGACCTCGACAAGATCTGCATTAGGTTGTGTTTGTGATGAGATCTGATTAGCCAACCTGAGTGAGGTGGAAAGCAGTGCTCATTTTTGAAGGTCGTGCATACACTAAGTTACCATGGAAACCGCATCAACAAGTAAACCAACTATTATAATACACTTGCCATTAAACCGGAATCTACCTTAGTAGGCTTCAAATACTTACAGTACAGTAGTTTTGTTGCTTAGATTTCTACATTATTACTTTATTTGGCAATGTGAAAAGTGTTTTTATAAATAAATTTATAATTCAAATAATAAGGTATACATTGTTTTTTTTTCTTTGTATTTTTTATATTTTTTTTAATTTTTATTTTATTTTTTAATTAAGTCCATTAGAACTTGTGGGTGATTTTGTGTTTTGAGCATACACTTCATGATACTTATTACTGCATATCAATCAAAACAAAAAAAAAATATTGATATAGTCGTCCCTCGCAAATTCTAGCATGGTTTTTCAAAAAATATTAACTGATAAATCATAATGTTTTGGGCTGCACGGTGGAGAAGTGGTTAGCGTGCAGGCCACAAATCTAGGTGACACAAGTTTAATTACATCCTCGGGCATCTATGTGTGGAATTTGCATGTTGTTAAATGAATGAATGAGTTCTCCTTCTGTTTTGTGTGGAAGTGGTCACGTTTTTGCTTGATATTTTGTCTTTCCCCACCCTTGGCCATCTCTGTGTGGAGTTTGCATGTTGTTAAATGAATGAATGAGTCCTCCTCCTGTTTTGTGTGGAAGTGGTAACCTTTTGGCTTCTTATTTTGTCTTTCCCCACCCTCTGCTATATCTGTGTGGAGTTTGCATGTTGTTAAATGAATGAATGAGTTCTCCTCCTGTTTTGTGTGAAAGTGGTAACTTTTTGGCTTCTTATTTTGTCTTGCCCCACCCTCGGCCATCTCTGTGTGGAGTTTGCATGTTCTCCCCCGTGCATGCGTGGGTTTTCTCCGGGTACTCCGATTTTCCTCCCATATTCCAAAAACATGCTAGGTTAATTACCGACTCCAAATTGTCCATAGGTATGAATGTGAGTGTGAATGGTTGTTTGTCTATATGTGCCCTGTGATTGGCTGGCCACCAGTCCATGGTGTATTGACATAGTTTGTTGATATATGATATATGTTACATTTTGAAATGATATAGGTTTAATTTTGCCTCTGGCCTCCATATGCTTCATTTTTTTCAGTGGAAAAGATTTCGACACCTCAGACCCAGACGCTTCCACACTACTTGTGAGTGAATTATTTTCTAATATTGAATACTGTGTTAGTCTAGTTACTGAATATTTCTCTGTATGTGTCGATGAATACAGCCGCCGTGACGCTCAATATGCAAACTGACTACTTTTGTTGAGTAGATCTCAAGCTGAGTGGCAAATTTCAACCTTCTTGCAAGTTTCCATAGAAACTCATTGGAGTTCATGATGATGTAGTGAGTTTATCAAACGGCGGAGAAAAATCATTTGGCAACCTGTCACCGGGGACAGAAATAACTATAATGGCATGCTTGTTGCATTTCTTTGCACGCCCATAATCCTCAGCGCTCGCAGATATTTCCATAAACGTTTGAACCTCCTGAACCGTAGCTTGTACGATTCATATCACTTCACCTCTCATTCAGAGAGCATTAAATGTCACAGCTTTTGAACACAGGCATGGCTCCTAATCTCTTTAAATTTACTCGCATCCTCTCCCTGCTAGCAAACACCGTAGCTTTTTATACACCTGCCCAGAGGCGAGTTCTGCTGAGGAATGTCGTCACACTGGAAGATCTCCATCAGCCTGGCAGCTGAACACAGCGGAAGTCTTGGATCGGTTTGGGGGATTGGAGCAGCTGAGCTCTGCCGTGGAAGACAAGTGACTGGCGCTTTTCAATGAGAAGAGTATTTAAGGATGGAAGGAGCAGGGGGGGAGAGAGGAAGAGAGGGAAGTAATCACATCAAGGGATTAGTGGCTGTTATTAATGGAGGAGAGCGAAGCCGCTTGCTGTCACACATGCACACACCTATTCGTCCGTCCATTCGTCCATCTGTCCGTCCATCCATCCGTCTGTCTGTCTGTCTGTCCATCCATCCGTCTGTCCGTCCATCCATCCATTTGTCCATCCAGCCGTCCATCCATCCATCCATCCGTCAGTCCATCCATCCGTCCGTCCATTTGTTCATCTGTCCGTCTGTCCATCCGTCCATCCATCCATCCATCTGTTCATCCATCCATCCATCCATCCGTCCATCCTTCCATCCATTCGTCCATCCTTCCATCCATTCGTCCATCCGCCTGTCCGCCCATTCGTCCGTCCATCCATCCATCCATCCGTCCATTTGTTCGTCCGTCCGTTCATCCATCCATCCATCCATCCGTCCATCCCTGCGTCCGTCTTTCCGCCCATCCGTCTGTCTGCCCATTCATCCGTCCATCCATGCATCCGTCCATCTGTCCGTCCATTTGTTCGTCCGTCCATCCGTCCGTTCATCCATCCGTCTGTTCATCCATCTGTCCATCTGTCTGTCCATTTGTTCGTCCGTTCATCCATCCGTCTGTTCATCCATCCATCCATTCATCCGTCCATCCTTCCATCTGTCCATCCTTCCATCCGTCCATCCATCCGTCCATCCATCCGTCCATCCGTCCGTCCGTCTGTCCGCCCATTCGTCCGTCCATCCATCCATCCGTCCATTCGTTCGTCTGTCCGTCCGTCCATCCGTCCGTTCATCCATCCATCCGTCCATCCATCCATCCATCCATCCATCCATCCACCCATCCATCCGTCTGTTCATCCATCCGTCCATCCTTCCATCCATTCGTCCATCCTTCCATCCATTCGTCCATCCGCCTGTCTGCCCATTCGTCCGTCCATCCATCCATCCATCCGTCCATTTGTTCGTCCATCCGTTCATCCATCCATCCGTCCATCCATTCGTCCGTCCATCCATCCGTCCATCCGTCCATCTGTCCGTCCATTTGTTCATCTGTCCGTCTGTCCGCCTATTCGTCCGTCCATCCATCCATCCGTCCGTCCATTCGTTCGTCCGTCCGTCCATCCGTCCGTTCATCCATCCATCCGTCCATCCATCCATTCGTCCATCCATCCGTCCGTCCATCTGTCCGCCCATCTGTCCGCCCATCTGTCCGTCCATCCATCCGTCCATCCGTCCATCCGTCCATCCATCCGTCCATCCATCCATCCATCCATCCATCCATCCATCCATCCATCCATCCATCCATCCGTCCGCCCATCCGTCCGCCCATCCGTCTGTCCATCCATCCATAGTATCTATCTCACCATTATTCAGTTACACATCTGTCTCTCCTCATCCATCCTCTGAGCGACAGTTATGATTCCGGTTTGTAATATTCCTGCAACCTACTTCATACGGGAGAATAATATTCCGCTCCCTTGAGCGTTTGTGTTTGTGCTGGCATGCCCCCCCCACCCCCAATCCCCACCTCCATCCCCTTGAATGATGGCCATTCAGTAGTGAACAAACAAGACATTTGTCTGCATCACCTATGGGGAAAGACTCAGTGGAAATAAGCGTTTTTTTTCCAGCTTATATACATTATCACCGTTTTCATTTTGTCAGTGACTCACAGAATCCACACTTTGTAGCAAGGACGTAAGGTGTCTGACATATACGTACGTCTGACATATACGATATGAACAAACATTTAGCCAGCAATTATAACATCCTGTATTCTTTTCAAGACTTCCCACATGATTTCAAAGTGTTTTGTGGGATTTTGTCTATTGATTCATGTGAATAGTTTGTAAGGTCACATGTCACTCATGTTGGACCTGAGCTATGTAACCTCAAAGCCTGGACGGTTTGGGTTTCAATCATGGTTTTGACCTCTGTGTGAGGATGCGACGCGGTTTTTTTTCTGTGCTTGCGGTAGGTTGTCACTGTGGTAAAAACTCACCTTTTGGAGTCTGAAGACGAGAAGCTAGGCAGATAATTGTCGATATATAGCTAGCTGACGCCAATGTAGAAGTACAGCCAGTGACTGCTATAAGAATGGTCGAATATCGATGGTTTGGTATAGGGACGGTATTGATTCGTGGTCAATCGGTCGCAGCCTCCCTAAGACAAAGACAAATCTCAGATTTAGTGATCAGCTCTGTGCAAAAACGCTAACTAAAACGAACTTTGTTGGTCAGACGGTGTGTTCATTGTGTATCTGGATCTTTATGGGCCACAGAAAAGGAAATGAATAGTAGACTCGATGTGGCCTACGGGTGTTAAGTTCAAACCAAAGTTCCTGAGCGCGATCGGTTCTCCCATGAGACCTTTCGAGGTCCAGTGGGCGTGTCAGAGAATCATGGTGTATACTCAAATAAGCAAATAGCCAGAATCCACATGTACTGTTTGGACTATGGTTGTACTATGGTTGTACTATGGTAGTATGGTTATACTAGTACTTGTATGCACTTGTGTCCTTTGTTGTTGAAATAACAAATACAGTTAGACCTTAAAAAGGCATTGAAGAGCCATTGTGCTTCTCCACACTTCCACAAGTGTTTGGTGTTTGTGTCTCATTTCTTGAAAACAGATTTTCTGGAGCATGTCTTGTGGAATTTTCCACTCAAGGCAGTTTAGTTTCCCACTGTAGGAACTCAAATCAGTTCATTCAACATAACTGAAGTAGACTGGGGAAAAGTAATGGTAATAGTAATGGTTTAATTTCATTTGAACATGCATCAGATTACAATTGAATGCATCACATAATCAGTTCACAGTTCCACATGTCCAAAAGGAGTAGGAAGAAGCAAAGCTTATTAAATCCTACCCCTCTATCTGGTACTTTTACAATAAGTAACTATTACATTTGTTCACTTCCTGCTTTCCTAATATAGTTTAATAAAAAAAAATGTAAAAAAAAAAATAGTTTTTACAATTTTTTAATATTTTTTAAATTTTTTATTTTATTTTATTTTTGTCACATACCGAAGTACGAGGTGATATGACCATACAATGACAATGGGTACCATAGTAAGTGTCAATATAGTGATATATATAGCACATCATGACTGGTTCAAGACTCTTCATCCTCCACTAACTGTTACATTTGTTCACTTCCTGCTTTCCTAATATAGTTTAATTAAAATTTTTTTATTTTTTTTATTTTTTTTATTTTTTATTTTTTGTCACATACCGAAGTACGAGGTGATATGACCATAGAATGACAATGGGTACCATAGTAAGTGTCAATATAGTGATATATATAGCACATCATGACTGGTTCAAGACTCTTCATCCTCCAGTAACTGTTACATTTGTTCACTTCCTGCTTTCCTAATATAGTTTAATTTAAAAAAAATAATAATTGTATTTTATTTTTGTCACATACCGAAATTACGAGGTGATATGAGCATCCAATAACATAATGGGTACCATAGTAAGCACGATTGTGACAAAAAACACAATTTCCTGTGGGAACAATTGAGTTTTCTTGCACTTGTAAGGTCCTATGACCGAAAAGGGGTCTTAGTAAATACTAAACCATAATCTTTAAGGCCCGAATTCATATTTCTTTCACAGTGCCCCCTTGCTTAAGCAAGAGAGTCCATATTTCCGACTTCCTGAATGCAGCATTCTGCGTGTCACTACAAAATAAAATGGTACCAATTATGATTTATTTAGTTACTTTGGTAAACAACGATACAAATCTAGGTGGCTGGTGCTTTTAATTTGGTCTTGATGAGCACTATAAGCCGGAGAGAGTATACACACACACACACACACACACACACAAAACAGTGTGTGACAACTGTGTGCTCATAATGACATCCTATCCCCTTGTGTTTCTGGTATCGCTGTTGAGGGAGCGAAAAGAGCGATCCCTCCAAACACTCTCTAAGATTAAGGCTTTGTGTTTTACATGTGTTACCGTGGCTTCCCTTCGTTATCCCCCCCCCCCCCCCTCACTTTCGTCTCTGTCTCCCCCCTCTAATTAGAATCTTGTCCCTTTCATTCCTCCATGTGCCTTTCTTCCACCTGTGAGAGCGATAAGGAGAGGAGGAAGAAGAAGAAGAAGGAAGTACCGGGTAGAGGAAAGATGAAAAGCCCGCCACACGGAGCTGGTGGCGGAGCGTTGGGGGAATGCGGTTGTCTGAGGGGAGGATGAAGGCGCTTGTCACATCTCATCACGCACACACACACACATACATACACATATATAGCACTGAGATGCACACAACCTGTGGTGCAACAGAGACACATAGCCCCGCTGAGGCGAGCTTTGAAACGAAGAAAGCACAAAGAGAATGAAAAAGAAGAAAGAAGAACAAGCAGAAAGAAGCCACCGTGTTGGATGCTTCATTTTGACCCATATTTGTCCTGACACATTAATCAAACAGTCGCTAAGGATCCCAGTTGCATCTGTTATGACAGGAAATATCCGAGTGGATCCCGCCCCACATTTCACAGCTGGTAGCATTCATTTGGAATTGCAAATATCCAAAAAGGAATAACAATTTTAAGGCATGCAATGGCCCACTTTTCCCCTAATTGAAACGTGAACTACTCCCCAAACAAGTTCACCTCATGCCCTCTTTTTTTTCCTGGCTCCAAGCGGCATCAAACCCGCTCGCCGCCCCCTCCTTCCTCCGACGATGCCACCTTCCCTGCAGCCAAGTTCAGCGCTGTCTGTCCCCTGGCCCACACTGCGGCTTCCTTGCTTGTTTATGTGCAAGATGGGGGCAGGCTGGCACCGCTCCTCTTGAGTGCGGTCAGGCCGTGTTTACATCTGTCTGGCCCTGGAGCCTTGGAACCCGGAGCTGTGTGTGTCGGTGCAATCCTTGAGTATCCACCCAGTGGAACCTGGGGACCGACTCTCACTCAGGGCTCAGACTTGGCCCGAACATGAATAGTCTGCATTTTATGGAGTCGAGCGTGTGTCTTTGCGTGATCCTTTTTCCCATACTGTGGAACGTCTACGGTCAAACAGTCTGCTCCCATAGGAAATAGTCTGTAACAGGGTCAAACTGTCACCATTGTAAAAAAGTCATTGTGTGACCGCAAAGCCTTGACTTAAAAATCTTTAAAAATCTTAAAAATAATCTTAAAATAAACTTAAAATAGTCTTTGTGTTAAATCTTACAACAAATTTTGTTCATTCCAGTATATTTCCTGTCTCATTAGCCACGTTTACATGGAACCAAATATTCCAATTCCATTTCATTCCACATTCCAAAAACATGTTAGATTAATTGACTGGTCGCCAGCCAATCACACGGCACATATAGACAAACAACCATTCACACTCACATTCATACCTATGGACAATTTGGAGTCGCTAATTAACCTAGCATGTTTTTGGAATGTGGGAGGAAACCGGAGTACCCGGAGAAAACCCACGCATGCACGGGGAGAACATGTAAACTCCACACAGAGATGGCCGAGGGTGGGGAAAGACAAAATAAGAAGCCAATAAGTTACCACTTCCACACAAAATAGGAGGAAAACTCATTCATTCATTCATTCATTTTCTACCGCTTATCCTCACCAGGGTCGCAGGGTGCTGGAGCCTATCCCAGCTGTCTTTCGGGCGAGAGGCGGGGTACACCCTGGACTGGTGGCCAGCCAATCACAGGGCACATATAGACAAACAACCATTCACACTCACATTCATACCTATGGACAATTTGGAGTCGCTAATTAACCTAGCATGTTTTTGGAATATGGGAGGAAACCGGAGTACCCGGAGAAAACCCACGCATGCACGGGGAGAACATGCAAACTCGGCCGAGGGTGGGGAAACACAAAATAAGAAGCCAAAAAGTTACCACTTCCACACAAAATAGGAGGAAAACTCATTCATTCATTTAAGCCAATTAACCTAGCATGTTTTTGGAATGTGGGAGGAAACTGGAGAAAACCCACGCATGCACGGGGAGAACATGCAAACTTCACACAGAGATGGCCGAGGGTGGGGAAACACAAAATAAGAAGCCAAAAAGTTACCACTTCCACACAAAATAGGAGGAAAACTAATTTATTCATTCATTCATTTTCGCCAATTAACCTAGCATGTTTTTGGAATGTGGGAGGAAACTGGAGAAAACCCACGCATGCACAGGGAGAACATGTAAACTCACAGAGATGCCCGAGGGTGGAATTGAACTTGGGTCTCCTAGCTGTGTGCCCGGTGCTCTAACCACTCGGACACCGCGCAGCCCGATATATTGGTTATCGGACGATATATTGCATTTCAGCCCCTGATATGGGTATCAGCATCGGCCCCCAACATCCCATATCGGGGGGGGGTTTCTAGATGATTGACTTTAGATGCTCTACCATTGGCCTGTACTTCCAAAAGCTGTCAATTCGCTACTTTTCTTTAACCCCGCATTTTCCCAGGCCTTCCAGTGTCCGTGTCCTCATATGAGGGACTAAGGAGATTGTCTTGCGTGTTAGCAAAATGCAGATAGTGTTTTTTTTTTCCGAGTGAATGCCTACAGTTGGGATTTGTTTGTCTGAGATATGTTTAACATGCGCTAATCCACCAGAAGCAGCAGAGAAAAGAGAGAATTGAATAGCAACGCTTGCAGTACATGACAAACAGTGTGATCTGTCTTTTGTTTTTGTGAGCTGATGAATATGCATGTGGTCCCACGAGTGACAAGAGTTTGGGATGAGGGGGGGGGGGGGGGGGGGGCTCAGAGGAGCATGTTAAACAATGGAGTTACATCTCTGACATGCATCCCACCACAAGGCTGGGATTAAAGTCAGCACGGAGAGCCATGCGGAAGACGAGGGGAAATGGATGGAGATGGAGAGCGAAGCGATAAAGAACGGATTGGCTGCTTATCTATTGAAGAGAGGAGGCCTCGGGGAGGAAGAGAGGGGAGTCAGGAGAGAGGCAGGGGGTGTCAAAAAGATGGAGGGGGGGAGCGTTCGTCAATCTGATGTATTTAATTTCTTTTGCTGTTAGTGAATCATCCAAGGGGATGATCCAAGAGCGGATCAAAAGAATGAGTCGGGGAACGGGAGAAAAGCAGATTAATGCATCGGAACAAAGGCGCAGTCTCTCCAAGATGATCGCCTCTGATGATGCACCCCCCCCCCTCGATCATAATTATTCCTCCCCTCTTCTTGCCCATTGTATCTTTTCCCACTGACAACTCTGTTTATATATTATTTTTTAAAATAAATAAACTTAGCATCTCTGATTTAACCTTAACAAAAATGGCACGGATGTGGAATCCTGGATGAAAATTCCCGCATCTTTATTTGCTTCATCCGTATTCTGTCATGCAGCTTCCCACGGGGGGGGCTACAGTCAAACCGCTTGTTTAGTCTGAAGCCCTTGTTCATTGAATCCTGGGTAAATTAAAAAAAAAAAAAAAAAAATCCCACACATCACAACAGCGGATGTACAGCAGGAAAAAGTTCCAGTTGGGAACAGCCAGACAAAGTTCTTGTTTAAAGTAGAACCCGATTCTGGACCGTTTAGTGTATAGCCATAGCATGGTTCCCCTTGAGTGACACTGACATGTACGGTTGTCTGGCTTGTTTGGACGTAGTATTATTATTCTTGGCATGGTGTTTTAGTGACTGAAAAGTAACCTCAGGTTCATAGTGAGTACTATATATGTGTGTGTGTGTGTGTGTGTGTATGGGCCAATGTGCAATGCGTTTTTATACAGTTTTTGTCGATTGTTTACACACAATTTGTGATGCCTGAGACACCAATGACCACAACATATAACCAAATGCACCAACTCCATGAACCAAGTCTGCTAAACTACAGTAAACCTCAGATATATCGGATTCAAGCCGTTATATGCGTATACCGGAAAATGTCCGTTTTACGCATATATTGGATTTATATCCGGTATATGCGTAAATCGGATTTTATCCGTTATAAAAAGGCACTTCCTTGACTATGTTTCCAATGTACCTGGACGCGCAGGCAACGCTGCAAATGACGTCGTATAGCGGCCAGTCACGATTCGGCGACTCGGAGCGCCACGATGCGGCCATCCGATATACGCGAGGGAAATTTAATGGAAATGCATTGGAACGGGACTGGAGATTTTGTCCGAAATAGGCGAAATCCGTTATAAAAAAATCCGATATATGCAATGAATTTTTATTGGAAATGCATTACAGAAAAATTGGTTCTTTTTTTATCTGTCCGTTGTGAGCGAATTTCCGATATATCCGAGTCCGATATATCCGAGGTTTACTGTATAAATATGGAGGACCAAAACTGCCAAAATAATAAATAAATAAATAAATAAAAGTGAAAATAAAATCAAATATATAAATAATTATATATTTATATAAATATATAAATAAATTCATATGAGAGCAGAGTGCTTTTATTTATTCATTGATATGTAATTCTATTTATATATTTATTTTTGTATTTATTTTTGCTTTTATTTATTTATTCATGTATATATTTATTTATTTTTGTTTTTATTTCCATTTATATTTATTTTTGTGTATTTAATTTTTTGATTTTTTTTTCATTTTTGTTTTTATTTTCACTTTTATTTATTTATTTATTTATTTATTTATTTATTTATTTATTTATTATTTTGGCAGTTTTGGTCCTCCATTTATAAGCACAATTCCTGCTTTACACTCAGAATGCAGATCTACAACACACTTTTTTTTTTTCAAAATACTACACACAATTCTCTGAGTTTTGGCACAATTTTCATGAAGTAAACGTCTTGTTTTTCACAAAGAACACAAATCTGATTGTTTTTCTGTGAAAAATAAAAAAAATATATATATTTCTGTGTAATTTTGTGTTCTGAGTAAAAAAAAATACAAAAAAAAATACAAAAAAAAAATTCTAAAATATTTAGCAAGAAGTGTCACACTGAACACAAAAAGGCCCGAGTCATAATGAATATGATGTAATCACAGTGTTTTACACTGGTTCATATAAATATTTGTGTGCGTCATTTGGAGACAAAACACCATTTTTTGGATGTAAAGTTTCATTTTGCAGGAGAATTGAGGGTTTTTTTCCAGAAATGTGTGAGTTGATTTTTTGGATTTGTGTGTAGAGTTCTGAGAATATGAGGCATCCTTTCACAAAATGTGTTTAAAACAATCGAGAAAAACTGTAATTCTGTCCACAACTCCATGTTACACCAGAACCGACTGTCTGTAATGTCCTTCAAGCTCACGGTTGGTTGACAGTCAATATTGACATTGGTCTGTTTGTCTACGTTGAATTGGGCATTAAACCCACAACCCATGTCACCTCGATACACTGATACACACACACAGTTGCCGCCGGTGGCTTGACCCAACCGCTGACCCCTCTTTGGGTATTTTCTCATCCTCCTGCTGGTTAAAAACCATCACTGAATGATGGATAACCGTGAGATTATTGTCACCGATACTTGAGTTTGAAGGTGCATCGTTAATCGCTTTTTGTGCCAAATGACTACTTATAGTACTTGTAGACTATTTAAAAAAAAAAAAAGCTCTACTTCAGATCTGAGAGTATGTCTGGGAAAGACACAAAGAGCGCCGAATGCATGTGCGCGCGTTTGTGTGTATCCGTGCGCACCACTGTGGAGTCGCCTTTGTGCGTTTGTCAGCACAAACACCTCGCATTGAAGGAGACAGGCTGCCTCCTGACAGTTATTTGCTAGTTTTGGTCTCTCTTGGCGCTCTGTCTAACTTTCTGTCTAACTCCCTTCTTTCCCCCTAAATTACCTCTAGAGGACGAAGGAAGGGTAAACACAACCATTGAGAAAAGGCTCATTTTTACGGGGATACAACTATTTGTAGTCGGTCTGGTTTCATACACAAACACCAGTTTTGACAGAATTTGGTGTGTACTTGCAATCACAGGGCTTCCGGCCTCAGAAATTGCTCATCTGGATGAATGAGTGGGCGGCACGGTGGTCGAGTGGTTAGTGCGCAGACCTCACAGCTAGGAGACCAGGGTTCAATTCCACCCTCGGCAATCTCTGTGTGGAGTTTGCATGTTCTCCCTGTGCATGTCTGGGTTTTCTCCGGGTACTCCGGTTTCCTCCCACATTCCAAAAAACATGCTAGGTTAATTAGCGACTCCAAATTGTCCATAGGTATGAATGTGAGTGTGAATGGTTGTTTGTCTATATGTGCCCTGTGATTGGCTGGTGACCAGTCCAGGGTGTACCCCGCCTCTCGCCCGAAGACATCTGGGATAGGCTCCAGCACCCCCGCGACCCTCGTAAGGATAAGCGGTACAAAATGAATGAATTAATTAGTTCTCCTCCTATTTTGTGTGGAAGTGGTAACTTTTAGGCTTCTTATTTTGTCTTTCCTCACCCTCGGCCATCTCTGTGTGGAGTTTGCATGTTCTCCCCGTGCATGCGTGGGTTTTCTCCGGGTACTCCGGTTTCCTCCCACATTCCAAAAACATGCTAGGTTAATTAGCGACTCCAAATTGTCCATTAGGTATGAATGTGAGTGTGAATGGTTGTTTGTCTATATGTGCCCTGTGATTGGCTGGCGAACCAGTCCAGGGTGTACCCCGCCTCTTGCCTGAAGACAGCTGGGATAGGCTCCAGCACCCCCGCAACCCTTGTGAGGAAAAAGCGGTAGAAAATGAATGAATGAATGGATGAATGAGTGTGTGGGTGTATTTTTTGCATATACAGTAAATTGATAAGAAATATATACATGAACACATACAGTATACACACCACAAATACACATGCTAACTTTTCCTGTTCGCGTCTTATAACCCCGCCCCCATCCCACGGCGCACCTGCACTCAATATGAGCCCTCTGCCCTCTCCACCACATCACACACACACACACACACACACACACACACACATACAACCTACTCATGTGTTCTTAAGCGGCCCCTTCGCCTCAGCACCGCTATGTGTCACGCGTCCACCGACAGGCATTACACATGAGCTCCCCCCTCCTACACCAACTCCTTTTCTCTTTCATTCAAGCAGGAGTTTCAATTACAACAGGATATCCTGCACATTTTACGTCCCCCTCAGTTGTGAAGCAGATGTGCTTCATTGGCTAAACAAAAAGAAAGAAATCAGAGCGCTGGAAATGTTGTTATTATGTCAGAAACTTTGGTCCAAAGCTTTTTTTTTTTACAACGTTAGCATTTGAAAATAAGATCTTGCAAGAATGGAATATTTTCATCTTGTAAGGAAGTATAGTTAAATAGCTGTACAAGCTGTGCTTTGACTACTCTAAAGAATATCAGTATAAAGTACATGTGTCATTTGTATAGTGTTGTCCCTTGAGAAGATATACCAAAATGGTTTACTCACTTTAAGATACTGTAAGGACTTCATGGTAATGGTTTAATTTCATTTGAACATGCATCAGATTACAATTGAATGCATCACATAATCAGTTCACAGTTCCACATGTCCAAAAGGAGTAGGAAGAAGCAAAGCTTATTAAATCCTACCCCTCCATCTGGTACTTTTACAATCAGTAACTGTTACATTTGTTCACTTCCTGCTTTCCTAATATAGTTAAAGTTTTTTTTTAATTTAAATTTTAAATTATTAATTAATTAATAAAAATAATTATTAATAATTATTAATACAATTTTAATTTTTTAATAAATTTAATTATTTTTGTCACGTACCATATGACCATCCAATGACATAATGGCTACCATTGTAAGTGTCAATATAGTGATATATATAGCACATCATGACTGGTTCAAGACTCTTCATCCTTGTATTTAGCAAATGTATTTTATTTACAAAATGATTGTATTATTTTTTTATTAATTTTTTCAAAGTTTTTTTAATTTTTTTTAATTTTTTTATTTTTGTCACGTCAACTACAAGGTGATATGAGCATCCAATGCCATAATGGGTACCATAGTAAGTGTCAGTATAGTGATATATATAGCACATCATGACTGGTTCAAGACTCTTCACCCTTGTATTCGATGACATATTTAGCTAATTGGTTATTTTTAGCCTTATGCATTATTTTAGCTGTTTGAAGATGAACTATATCAGCAAGTTGAAGTATTTGCGATTTTAGAAATAAGGAGTTAGTATGTTCTGTGTAGGCGGCAAAAGTTGTTTTTCTTCATTTTTCTCAAGTTGCTGTCTGGGAAGGCCTGCCTCACACTTCAAAAACCCTTAACAAAAACACAATTTCCTGTGGGAACAATTGGGTTTTCTTGCACTTGTAAGGTCCTATGACCAAAAATGGGTCTTAGTAAATACTAAACCATAATCTTTAAGACCTTTAAGACTTAGAGTGTGTCATTAATCTACAAACTCCAAGTAGTCTGGAATAATATCATGGTTACGCTCGATTTGGGATGTGAATTCTTGAGACGAACAAAAGAAAAAAAACATCGTATGACTCGACTGTTTTTATGAAATAATTTGCTTCAGTGAATCGGCTTTTTCCGTCTTTCCATCACGACTGGTTCAAGTCCATGTGTTTCCTCTTTTCGCATCATGTTAACTCCCACGTCTCTTCACTTCCGCTCTGCTGCATCTCCAAGGTGACGGCTTGGCATGGCCTACCGTGGTTCATGCCCAAAGGCTACTGGGGCTTATGGGTCTGCTGTCCTTAGAGGTTTGTGGCCAGAGGTTGTCCTTCCATATTGATTCTGACCAAAACCTCGACAGCTTGTTTTTTTCATGAGTTCTGTCTGGAGACGTTAAGCCTGTGGTGGGTTACTCTGCGTTTCTACCAAAGGTCCCCGAAGCTCACAGTCGAGTACTATGCTAACAAAAGAAAAATCTGGAATAGTACAAATCTAAACACTTCTATCTTGCTGACTTATTCCACATACAGTACATGAACATGCATTCGACCTACTAAACTATGCAAATATGCCGGAATGTTCAAGGAAAAGCATGTAGTCAGCCCCCAGTGTGTTTGTAACCCTATAAATAAAGGTGGCGGCGGGACGTGTGGTTGACCATAATTACACAGAGCCCCGTTCAAGTCCAGGGTGCTGTCCTTCTGACTGTCTGACTGTCAGTCCGTCATAAAAACATTACTTTCCGATTGTAGGTCCACTGGTCACATTTACATGGACCCAAATATTCCAATTCCATTCGGGTTATTTGCTCAATCGGACAGAATCTAACCTTTGTATACACCTCATTCCGAAAGAAAAGTGCCATTCCGAATGAATATATAATCGGATTCACAGGGGTGGAATATTCCTTTCCCCAATCCGATTGAGGTATCTTGTACCCGCTCAATCAGACTGCGTTCTTTTTCGTGGTGTTTTTCTTCTTCTGTTATTTATTGGCGGTTGGTAAGCAGCTTTCGTGTGCATTAGCGCCATCTGTGGAACAGAATCTAAACCCTTCTGGGGTGGAATATTCCTTATCCCAATCGGATTGAGGTATCTTGTACCCGCTCAATCAGACTGCGTTCTTCTTCGTGGTGTTTTTCTTCTTCTGTTGTTTATTGGCGGTTGGTAAGCAGCTTTCGTGTGCATTAGCGCCATCTGTGGAACCGAATCTAAACCCTTCTGGGGTGGAATATTCCTTTTCCCACTCCGATTGAGGTATCTTGTATCCGCTCAATTGGAAAGTTGTCAGACTGCGTTCTTTTTGTGGTGTTTTTCTTCTTCTGTTGTTTATAAGCAGCTTTCGTGTGCGTTAGCGCCATCTGTGGAACAGAATCTAAACCCTTCTGGGGTGGAATATTCCTTTCCCCAATCCGATTGAGGTATCTTGTATTCGCTCAATCGGAAAGTTGTCAGACTGTGTTCTTCTTCGTGGTGTTTTTCTTCTTCTGTTGTTTATTGGCGGCTGGCGAGCAGCTTTCGTGTGCATTAGCGCCATCTGTGGAACCGAATCTAAACCCTTCTAGGGTGGAATATTCCTTTTCCCAATCCGATTGAGGTATCTTGTAACCGCTCAATCGGAAAGTTGTCAGTGTGCGTTCTTCTTCGTGGTGTTTTTCTTCTTCTGTTGTTTATAAGCAGCTTTCGTGTGCGTTAGCGCCATCTGTGGAACCGAATCTAAACCCTTCTAGGGTGGAATATTCCTTTTCCCAATCCGATTGAGGTATCTTGTACCCGCTCAATCGGAAAGTTGTCAGACTGCATTCTTCTTCGTGGTGTTTTTCTTCTTCTGTTGTTTATTGGCGGTTGGCAAGCAGCTTTCGATTGCATTAGCGCCATCTGTGGAACCGAATCTAAACCCTTCTGGGGTGGAATATTCCTTTTTCCCAATCCGATTGAGGTATCTTGTATCCGCTCAATCGGAAAGTTGTGAGACTGCGTTCTTTTTTGTGGTGTTTTTCTTCTTCCGTTGTTTATTGGCGGTTGGCAAGCAGCTTTCGTGTGCGTTAGCGCCATCTGTGGAACAGAATCTAAACCCTTCTAGGGTGGAATATTCCTTTTCCCAATCCGATTGAGGTATCTTGTACCCGCTCAATCAGACTGCGTTCTTCTTCGTGGTGTTTTTCTTCTTCTGTTGTTTATTGGCGGTTGGCGAGCAGCTTTCGTTTGCATTAGTGCCATCTGTGGAACCGAATCTAAACCCTTCTAGGGTGGAATATTCCTTTTCCCAATCCGATTGAGGTATCTTATAACCGCTCAATCGGAAAGTTGTCAGACTGCGTTCTTCTTCGTGGTGTTTTTCTTCTTCTGTTGTTTATAAGCAGCTTTCGTGTGCGTTAGCGCCATCTGTGGAACAGAATCTAAACCCTTCTAGGGTGGAATATTCCTTTTCCCACTCCGATTGAGGTATCGTGCAACCGCTCAATCGGAAAGTTGTCAGACTGCGTTCTTCTTCGTGGTGTTTTTCTTCTTCTGTTGTTTATTGGCGGTTGGCAAGCAGCTTTCGTGTGCATTAGCGCCATCTGTGGAACCGAATCTAAACCCTTCTGGGGTGGAATATTCCTTATCCCAATCCAATTGAGGTATCTTGTAACCGCTCAATCGGAAAGTTGTGAGACTGCGTTCTTTTTCGTGGTGTTTTTCTTCTTCTGTTGTTTATTGGCGGTTGGCAAGCAGCTTTCGTGTGCGTTAGCGCCATCTGTGGAACAGAATCTAAACCCTTCTATACGCCATTCACAAGTCCGGTTTTATTAAAAAAGAAAATATGTATCTATATAAAACATGTGCCGAGTTTAATTATAAAATATTAGCAAGATTGAACTTTATCTTTTTCCTGTTCCCGAGTGCGTTCTTTCAGCGAATAGCCAATTACTTGTATTGAATAGGTGCAGATTCTGGAAGATCTACAAAGTTGTCTGTGCGGGTTATTGTGTGCAGCAGCTCTATAGGAGTCCACAACTCAATACACACGGGCCAAAAACAAGCATAATCGGTTCCCTTTAAGTCTTTCAGCGAATGCAGAGATATGACGTAACACTCAGATTGAGACGTTCTTGGATTTAAAATTTAAAATGGAGGCGAGCAATCGGTACTGGAATTCTGCGGAAAGTTTGTTTTGGATTCAAACTAAATTTCAAGACCGGAACGAACGAAAAAACTGGCAATACGGAGTTATTCCAAGAAGTGAAAGAAAAACTCGAGGAAGTCGGTATCACGTGATGTTGATGTTTACGTTTTACTGGGCATGCCCCGTTGACTATTCTGGTCGATTGGAATATTCCTTTCCATGTATACCATTGCTTTCGGAAAGGTCATTCGGAAAGATTCCATTCGGAATTCATGTAAACGTGGCTATTGACGCTTACATAAATAATTTTATGTCTTTGGGTCACATTTTCAGGCGGCACGGCGGTCTAGTGGTTAGCGCGCAGACCTCACAGCTAGGAGACCAGGGTTCAATTCCACCCTCGGGCATCTCTGTGTGGAGTTTGCATGTTCTCCCCGTGCATGCGTGGGTTTTCTCCGGGTACTCCGGTTTCCTCCCACATTCCAAAAACATGCTAGGTTAATTAGCGACTCCAAATTGTCCATAGGTATGAATGTGAGTGTGAATGGTTGTTTGTCTATATGTGCCCTGTGATTGGCTGGCGACCAGTCCAGGGTGTACCCCGCCTTACGCCCGAAGACAGCTGGGATAGGCTCCAGCACCCCCCGCGACCGTCGTGAGGAAAAAGCGGTAGAAAATGAATGAATGAATTATGAAACAATTTGAATGAACTTTATAGACTTTAGTGCTGTTTTCCCTAGTCCACCATTTCTTTTGCAACGTACCCTCAAGATGCTTGCCGTCAGACCTGATCCGAGTGGTCGAGGGACTGTTTTTAGTCCCTTTCGCGATGTGTATTTTCATCACTGCGTCGCGCATGTTCACATGATAAATCTCCATCTGGCTACTGTGAAATGAAGTTCACAGCATTGGAGTTGAGATGTAAACACACATTCACACAGTGTTCTCTTTCTCGCTAAGCGGCAGAGACAGACATTTACTAAACTGTGCTGTATGTCGCATATCTGTACCAGCCAAGAATGTTTCAATGGTGTATATGTGTGTATGTGTATGTGTGTGTGTGTGTGAGCATAGCCAAGATTTTTCTTTCTTACACATGGAGCATAACTGCTCTAAGCAGCCAAAATAACACGGCAAATTCTATACTGTCAGCCGCATGGTACAATTTGTTCCTAAAGCTGTTGCCTTGCTGCACAAATAACAGCCAGGAAGACTCAAAGCGGCTCATGCTATTCGAGTCATCAGGCCGATTGCCATAAGAAACACATCGGGAGAGTTGAAATACCTTGTTTTCACACTAGCAAAGTACTTCACTCGAGTTTATAAAAGCCAAATAGCAATAGCATGCTTTGGGTGTAAACTCAACTCGTCCAGTTGGATGCCCCCCCCCCCCCCCTCCCCCCTCTTCTCCTTCTCTGGTGGTTTGGTGTAGACCAGGAGTCTGTGCAAGGCGAAACAACACATTGTTGCAGCGTTGGTAGCATTGTCAGTTTATGTATGCATATGTATGTTTTTTTCTACCTAATTATGCACTTTTGGCCTTGTGCGACTTATACTCCAGTGCGACTTATGTATGTTTTTTTGTACCTAATTATGCACTTTTGACCTTGTGCGACTTATACTTCAGTGCGACTTATGTATGTTTTTTTCTACCTAATTATTCACTTTTGGCCTTGTGCGACTTATACTCCAGTGCGACTTATGTATGTTTTTTTTCTACCTAATTATGCATTTTTGGCATTGTGCGACTTATACTCCAGTGCGACTTATGTATGTTTTTTTTCTACCTAATTATGCATTTTTGGCATTGTGCGACTTATACTCCAGTGCGACTTATGTATGTTTTTTTCTACCTAATTATTCACTTTTGGCCTTGTGTGATTTATACTTCAGTGCGACTTATGTATGTTTTTTTCTACCTAATTATGCACTTTTGGCCTTGTGCAACTTATACTCCAGTGCGACTTATGTATGTTTTTTTTTACCTAATTATTCACTTTTGGCCTTGTGCGACTTATACTCCAGTGCGACTTATGTATGTTTGTTTCTACCTAATTATGCACTTTTGGCCTTGTGTAACTTAGTATACTCCGGAGCAACTTATGTATGTTCTTTTCTACCTAATTATGCACTTTTGGCCTTGTGCGACTTATACTTCAGTGCAACTTATGTATGTTTTTTCCTACCTAATTATGCATTTTTGTCATTGTGCGACTTATACTCCAGTGTGACTTATGTATGTTTTTCCGTACCTAATTATGCACTTTTGGCCTTGTGCGACTTATACTCCGGTGTGACTTATTTATGTTTTTTTTCTACCTAATTATGCATTTTTGGCCTTGTGCGACTTATACTCCAGTGCGACTTATGTATGTTTTTTTCTACGTAATTATGCATTTTTGGCCTTGTGCGACTTATACTCCAGTGCGACTTATGTATGTTTTTTTGGACCTAATTATGCATTTTTGGCCTTGTGCAACTTATATTCCGGAGCGACTTATGTATGTTTTTTTCTACCTCATTATGCACTTTTGGCTTTGTGCGACTTATACTCTGGTGCAACTTATGTATATTTTTTTCTACCAAATTATGCATTTTTGGCCTTGTGCGACTTATACTTCAGTGCGACTTATGTATGTTTGTTTCTATGGAATTATGCACTTTCGGCCTTGAGTGACTTATACTCCATTGCCACTTATGTATGTTTTTTCTACCTAATTATGCACATATGGCCTTGTGCGACTTATACTCCGGTGCAACTTATGTATGTTTTTTTCTACCTAATTATGCATTTTTGGCATTGTGCGACTTATACTGCTGTGTTACTTATGTATGTTTTTTTCTACCTAATTATGCATTTTTGGCATTGTGCGACTTATAGTCCAGAAAATACGGTAGTTCCTATAGGTCAACCTGCTGCCATCCTATAAAGCCGTTATTAAAGTGGAAAAATAAGCAGTATTAGCATCGTCATTATATTCTTCAAGTGTAAATATTATGAGAAACTGTATAAAAATGGTTGTCAGTTCTTCCTGTTGTCCAAAGCACTTGTTGAGGTTCATTCTTCTGTGTTTTTCTGCAACTTCAGAGCCATACGATGTTCCGTTTTGTACAACCTGCCGTTCACTTTCGAGGTCGGCGTCTCGCTTCTTCAGTCACTTTGAGCTTGATTTCGCCCAAATGACCACATTTTTATCTCAGAGGTCCTCTTCAGCTAAACTGTGATAATGTATTTTAAACAACACGATAAAAGCCGGCCAACTGCTGCTCCAAGTGCCACACTCCACGATCCACATCTCCATATTTCTCCATCTTCCTATGCACCAGTGGGCCTCATTAAAGATTCAATAGAAACAAATGAAACACTCTCTTAAAAGCTCCAACCAATAGGCTTTTACAAGCTTCTCAGGCTGCATTCGATTAACAATCTTGACCAAAGTGGTCGAGACAGGAGGAAATAGAGCTCTGAAAGAATGTTCAAGTTAAACACTTTCCCCCCGTGGTGGTAGCGAATACGCCACATACGTATATATATACAGGATATATACTCATTTAGCTTATTTCTTGCAGAAATTGAATTGTTGCCACAGAGATGTAATATTCATATCTTAAGGGGGCTTGCTGGCATGTGGCTGCAGACAGATGAGTGACGGATGAGAATTTTGCGGAGCTTTTGATGAACAGCGAGGCCTCGTCGCACACTTGAGGTGGCGCCATCAGTTAGAATCATGTCCCGTAACGTCATCGGGGGAAATAGGAAAAAAAGATATGAGCTTCTTCGTGGGTACGTACGGCTTTATGAATTACATAACAGTACAGATCAAGTATTAGACTGTCCTGTCTTGTCTTCTGCTAGTGGCCGGCGGGCCTCTAGGTGTCGCTAGAGATGTTCGTGGATCAAGATTAGTCTCAGCGCTTGCGTGACATGCCCGTTTCATGAAGAAGTGCACAGTTGTTGCCGTGGTGATGGCTTCTCCCAGGTGCGGCGGGTCACATTCACACGCAAAAGACGTCAACTCTCCTCCTATTTTGTGTGGAAGTGGTAACTTTTTAGCTTCTTATTTTGTCTTTCCCCACCTTTGGCCATCTCTGTGTGGAGTTTGCATGTTCTCCCCGTGCATGTGTGGGGTTTTTTTCCCCCAGGGAAGAAGAAAAGCGGTAGAAAATGAATGTATTAGAGCCCTGTAGACATGAAATAACACCCCTATAGTCATCATTTGCTCTTGTTTCTACATGGAACAAATGCTACCCGATTATAAGACAGTTGTTGCCGTGGTGATGGCTTCTCCCAGGTGCGGCGGGTCACATTCACACGCAAAAGACGTCAACGCTCCTCCTATTTTGTGTGGAAGTGGTAACTTTTTGGCTTCTTATTTTGCCTTTCCCCACCCTCAGCCAACTCTGTGTGGAGTTTGCATGTTCTCCCCGTGCATGTGTGGGTTTTTTTCCCCCCAGGGAAGAAGAAAAGCGGTAGAAAATGAATGTATTAGAGCCCTGTAGACATGAAATAACACCCCTATAGTCATCATTTGCTCTTGTTTCTACATGGAACAAATGCCACCCGATTATAAGACAGTTGTTGCCGTGGTGATGGCTTCTCCCAGGTGCGGCGGGTCACATTCACACGCAAAAGACGTCAACTCTCCTCCTATTTTGTGTGGAAGTGGTAACTTTTTGGCTTCTTATTTTGCCTTTCCCCACCCTCAGCCAACTCTGTGTGGAGTTTGCATGTTCTCCCCGTGCATGTGTGGGTTTTCTCCGGGTACTCCGGTTTCCTCCCACATTCCAAAAACATGCTAGGTTAATTAGCGACTCCAAATTGTCCATAGGTATGAATGTGAGTGTGAATGGTTGTTTGTCTATACGTATGTGCCCTGTGATTGGCTGGCCACCAATCCAGAGTGTACCCCACCTCTTGCCTAAAGACAGCTGGGATAGGCTCCAGCACCCCCGCGACTCTAGAAAATGAATGAATGAATGAGTTCTCCTCCTATTTTGTGTGGAAGTGGTAACTTTTTGGCTTCTTATTTTGTCTTTCCCCACCCTCGGCCATCTCTGTGTGGAGTTTGCATGTTCTCCCCATGCATGCGTGGGTTTTCTTCGGGTACTCCGGTTTCCTCCCACATTCCAAAAACATGCTAGGTTAATTAGCGACTCCAAATTGTCCATAGGTATGAATGTGAGTGTGAATGGTTGTTTGTCTATATGTGCCCTGTGATTGGCTGGCCACCAGTCCAGGGTATACCCCGCCTCTCGCTTGAAGACAGCTGGGATAGGCTCCAGCACCAGCCCCCCCGCGACCCTCGTGAAGAAAAGCGGTAGAAAATGAATGTGTTAGAGCCCTGTAGACATGAAATAACACCCCTATAGTCATCATTTGCTCTTGTTTCTACATGGAACAAATACCACCCGATTATAAGACAGTTGTTGCTGTGGTGATGGCTTCTCCCAGGTGCGGCGGGTCACATTCACATGCAAAAGACGTCAACTCCATTTTCCTCGCATGATGGCAGGTGCGCCCCCACTCCCCACCCGAAATACAGCTTAGACAACCATCATTAACAGCAGGTCCCCGTGCAACCCGAGTGTCACTTCCCCACGCACTTCCACAGGTGTCCCCTATCCTCCCCTCCCCACGCTCCTCTCCTCTCCCACTGCGCGTCCGCTAATGAGAGTGAAAATGAGAACAATGGGGAGAGGAGCTCATGTGGGCTTCGTTGATCTTGTTAATTGCGTCCGTGGACGCGCTCCGCTCCCTTTGAAGAAGAGCGTCTGAAGAGGCTGGCAATTACAGCACATCATGTAACTGCTGCTGAGACAAGCAGCCGTGGGAGACAAGTCACGCCGGTGTAGTCTGGCGTGCGTGCGCGTGCACGTGCCGATGTCTTGCAAAGGTGTTGTAAAGGTGTGACAAGTAGCGACCTGTCGCCACTAGGGGCGGGTGGATCCAGCCAAAAATAGACATTATTGATGGCAAGGTTTATAGTATCAATACTGATGATATCATTGATTTTCTGTTTGGGGTTCAACAAAACATGCATGACTTTTCAAATATGATGTTTTTTTCCATGGCTGCACAGTGGTCGAGTGGTTAGAGCACAGACCTCACAGCTAGGATGACCAGGGTTCAATTCCACCCTCGGCCATCTCTGTGTGGAGTTTGCATGTTCTCCCCGTGCATGCGTGGGTTTTCTCTGGGTACTCCGGTTTTCTCCCACATTCCAAAAACATGCTAGGTTAATTAGCGACTCCAAATTGTCCATAGGTATGAATGTGAGTGTGAATGGTTGTTTGTCTATATGTGCTCTGTGATTGGCTGGCCACCAGTCCAGAGTGTACCCCTGGGATAGGCTCCAGCACCCCCTGCCATGCAACCCTCGTGAGGATAAGCGGTAGAAAATGAATGAATGAACAGGTTCTCCTCCTATTTTGTGTGGAAGTGGTAACTTTTTGGCTTCTTATTTTGTCTTTCCCCACCTTTGGCCATCTCTGTGTGGAGTTTGCATGCCCCCCGCCCCTGCATGTGTGGGTTTTCTCCGGGTACTCCGGTTTCCTCCCACATTCCAAAAACATGCTAGGTTAATTAGCGACTCCAAATTGTCCATAGGTATGAATGTGAGTGTGAATGGTTGTTTGTCTTTATGTGCCCTGTGATTGGCGGGCGACCGGTCCAGGGTGTACCCTGTCTCTCGCCTGAAGACAGCTGGGATAGGCTCCAGCACTATCCTCGTTAGGATAAGCGGTAGAAAATGAATGAATGAATGAGTTTTCCTCCTATTTTGTGTGGAAGTGGTAACTTTTCGGCTTCTTATTTTGTCTTTCCCCACCCTCGGCCATCTCTGTGTGGAGTTTGCATGTTCTCCCCGTGCATGCGTGGGTTTTCTCCGGGTACACGAATTTTAATACATTTTTATTTTGTTTTAACATTTAAAAATGTTGATTAAAGTTAAATTTTATTCCATTTTAATTGGAATCTTTGAAAGATGCTGGTGGGTCCGTTAGAAGCGACATGCGTTTAAAGGTCTAAATTAAAAAAAAAAGGGGGGGGCAGATTCATTGCATAACATGAGTCATGTTGTGGGCAATTTAATTTCTTCCTTCAGGGGAGCAGAATGTTTGTTGCACAGTATGAACTTGGTGGTTTTTAATGCCTGTACCAGGGGTCAGCAACCCGCTGCTGTTCAGCGACTTTGTTGCGGCTCCCACGCTGAGCTCTGTGATTTTTTTTTTTTTTTTAACATAGAAGCGGAAGAAAAAAAAAAATATATATATATAATAGTATCCAACTCAGTGCAAATCTATGGGAAAAATTCCTTTGGTTTTGGTACATTTTAGTTTTGTGTGACCTTATGGAATTAATATGGAAAAGCGAGGTAGCACAAGTACAAGTATGCAAATAATTTACTACAAAAAGTTGGTACCCAAAACCTCTCACTCACCCCCTTTTTTTGTCATAAATCAGATAATGTTACAGTAGCAGGCAGCTGTGCTTTGACACATACACAGCGAGCGAACCCCCCCCTGCGCTCCCACTCCCACTCCCACGTCTGAATACAACTGAGTGGCACAGATGAAATAAACCACTCGGGGGCTAACTACAGCTGTAAGATAAATACTGAGGCGCATACTGCTTTTGGTGGCAGACGGGGAATTTGTCTGTGTGATGGGAGTACCAGTATTCACACGTTCACACGTATCGGTGTGTCTTATACTTCCAGCTAAGGATGTGACCGAGGAAACTATACAGGAAGTTGAATGCTCCCTTTTAGTGCAAATAACACAGGAACCCACTACACGGTCAGTGTTTCATATGTTATTTCCAATCATATAATACGACACACAAGTAAAACATCTCAAACCATGCAAGTACTGTCGGTAATTATGAAACTATTTCTTTTTAACACGCTTAACGAGTTATATTACATAATTATTTGCACAATTCAACACGTCTGAAAAGGAGTATGAAGAAGCAGAGCTTATATAATCCTATTTGAAGACTAGGAAATATGTAGCAGGGATAGCAAATGCAATGATAAAAAAGGGAGAAAAAAAACAACCTATATGGTTAAAAGTTCAGATGTTTGATTTCTTTATAGCGTCATTCTTTAAAGTGAAGATTCATGCTTGGTAATGGTAATGGTTTAATTTCATTTGAACATGCATCAGATTACAATTGAATGCATCACATAATCAGTTCACAGTTCCACTTGTCCAAAAGGAGATTTTTGACAAAAAAAAATTTTTTTTTACTTGCTTCTAATGCACTTTTCTGGTAAAAAAAAAAAGGGGGGGGGACCTCACACACACTCAACAGGGCCCCCAGAAGCACCCAAAAACGGCATAAAATGCCAGTTTTGTAATTTGGTGATTTTTTGACAAAAAACGTAAGTATGTCCTTTTTTTTCAGTTTTTTTCAATTTGCTTCTAATGCACTTTTCTGGTAAAAAAAAAAAACAACAACAAAAAAACAAGGGAAACCGCACACACACCAAACAGGGGCCCCAGAAGCACCCATAAAATGCCAGTGTTTGAATTTGGTGATTTTTGACAAAAAACGTAAGGGGTTAGTATGCCGTTTTTTTCAGTTTTTTTCAACTTGCTTCTAATGCATTTTTCTGGTCAAAAAACAGGGGAAACCTCACACACACTCAACAGGGGCCCCAGGAGCACCCAAACATGGCATAAAATGCAAAAATTTTAAGGGGTCAATTTTTGAAAAAAAACGTAAGGGGTTAGTATGTTTTTTTTTGTTTTTTTTTCCAACTTGCTTCTAATGCACTTTTCTGGTTAAAAAAAAAAACAAAACAAAGGAAACCGCACACACACCAAACAGGGGCCCCAGAAGCACCCAAAAACGGCATAAAATGCCACTGTTTGAATTTGGTGATTTTTGACAAAAAACACAAGGGGTTAGTATGTCATTTTTTCAGTTTTTTTCAACTTGCTTCTAATGCACTTTTCTGGTAAAAAAAAAAACAAAAAAAAAAACAGGGGAAACCTCACACACACTCAACAGGGGCCCCAGAAGCACCAAAAAATGGCATAAAATGCCAGAGTTTGAATTTGGTGATTTTTGACAAAAAACGTAAGGGGTTAGTATGTCGTTTTTTTCAGTTTTTTTCAACTTGCTTCTAATGCACTTTTATGGTCAAAAAAACGGGGGAAACCTCACACACACTCAACAGGGGCGCCAGAAGCACCCAAAAATGGCATAAAATGCCACTGTTTGAATTTGGTGATTTTTTGGCAAAAAACGTAAGTATGCCTTTTTTTTCTGTTTTTTTCAATTTGATTCAAATGCACTTTTCTGGGTTAAAAAAAAAACAAGGGAACCCACACACACACCACACACAAAACTGCATAAAATGCCAGTGTTTGAATTTGGTGATTTTTGATAAAAAACGTAAGGGGTTAGTATGTCGTTTTTGTTTTTTTTTTTGTTTGTTTTTTTTACTTGCTTCTAATGCACTTTTCTGGCCCCAGAAGCCCCCCAAAACGGTATAAAATGCCAGAGTTTGAGGGTGGTGATTTTTGAGAAAAAAAAAACGTTAATATGTCGTTTTTTTCTGTTTTTTTCAACTTGCTTCTAATGCACTTTTCTGGTTAAAAAAAACAAACAAACAAACAGGGGAAACCTCACACACACTCAACAGGGGCCTGAGAAGCAAAACAACAGTATAGTCCAAAAGGAGTATGAAGAAGCAAAGCTTATTAAATCCTACCCCTCCATCTGGTACTTTTATAATCAGTAACTGTTACATTTGTTCACTTCCTGCTTTCCTAATATAGTTTGTTTATTTATTTATTTAAATTTTATTTTTGTCACGTACCAAAGTACAAGGTGATATGACCATACAATGACATAATGGGTACCTTTGAGAAAGTAAACACTGAAAATAATCGATACTGTGACTGTAAATAAAACACACGCAGTAAAGCATGAAACGGCACAAACGTGCACAAACACGACTAAAAAGAGGTCACTGAAGAAAAATGATTGCACTCAGGCATTTTGCCAAAGGGCAGACAAACCGAGCCAGAGAGGAGGAGCAGCAACAGGAGGAAAAGGAGGAAGCAAAGTCCTTACATAGCCGCCAGGAAGAGCTGTGTCAGGACAGGAAGCTCCTTATTTGGGCATGGAGGTTTCCTGGCAGACTGGAAGACTGACATTTCCTTTGCTGCTTGGCTTCTGGAGAAGGGATCACATGAAAGCTTGAGGGAGACTGCAGGGCGGCGGGCCCACAGTCGGGCCCACAGTCGGGCCCACAGTCCGCTCTCTGGTTTCAGCTGCGGCGCTCCCTTCCCTTCTTTCCACCTTCCCTCCCTCTTTCTCTCTTTTTACGCTGCTTCCCTTCTTCTGTGAAGCCTGCGACCAAGCGGTTCACAGGCAGATTCAAACTCTGCACTTCCACACGCGTTTGCATGCACTAGCGTTGTTCAAAATGGACTGCTATTAAAAATAATTTATTCCTCATGTACCATGTTGAGCAGTACAGTCGTCCCTTGTTTATCAGGGTCGATTGGTTCCAGCACCGACCACGACAGGTGAATTTCCGCACGATTTAGTCAAGTATGATTCAGTATTAATAAAATAATTCACAGTTATAGCGTAGAAGCGTTATAGCGAAGTAAAAAAATTATTAGAGACCTGTATATATGAAATAACACCCCTATATTTACCATCAACATCTATTACCTAATATAGCAGACATAATAAGCAACAAAAAGACAAGTTCCTTGTGGTAGTATCTCGAAAGGAATGCATTAACGAAAACGTTAGCCACCGCTTTAACGATAGCAATCTACCATGCTAACTAGCGAGCCTCCATTTTATTTACTGTAACGTTAAGAATAGGTTTGTAAAATGAGTAGGGAAAAATGACAAAGTAAGAAGATAAACATTTACCACTTCCACATGAAATGTGAAGTTTTTTTCACTGTCATATGTCATTATGATAACAATGTTTGAGGCTAGCATAACTCGTGCATGTAAAGGTACAAACTGTGGAGGACATAGAAGAGTTTATCTAAATCTAATAATACCACTAATGGCAGCTTCACATACATCCTGTATGTCCCGGGTTGGGCCTGTACCCTAAAGTCCTCCAATAAAAATATATTTAAACTATTGTTGTGTCTGGTTTTTAATTTTCCAATCCAATATTTTTGAACCTTTTGTCTTTCATGTCCAACCATAAGGTGTTCTTCTGCATTGGTATTGTCTTAAACTGTTGTGAGCCATCGTTTTTTGAAATGATTAATAACTTTTTTATATGAAGAGGCTTCCTGCTTCCCTCTTGACTGAATAACAGAATATGGTCAGTTTAAAAAAAACCTGTACTATTGGGTACGCTTTTTTTTTTTTTTATCAATGACAACCCTTAACAAATACTAACCAAATCACATTGGTCAGTAAGAAATCCCTGTACTATAGGGTGTAAAAAAAATACACCCTATAGTACAGTTTTTTTTACCCGGTACTATAGCGTGTAAAAAAAAGGACGCCCGAAAGTACAGTTTTTTTTTTACTGACCAATGTTAAGTATTGTCATTGGGAAAAAAAAAGGAGGACTTGTCAGGAGTGGGATTTGAACCCACGCCTCAACTTTGAGACCAGAAGTCCCATTGTACATAGGAAGGCTTTACTCCTTGAGTCTGGCGCCTTAGACCACTCGGCCATCCTGACACAGCCTGTAGTACAGGTTTTTGTAGTGACCAATGTCAAGTATTGGCATTGTAAATAAATACATAAATAAGTAAATAAATAAATGAATGAATGAATAAATAAATAAATAAATAAATAAATAAATAAATAAATAAATAAATAAATAAATAAATAAATAAAAAAATAGTAGTACACCATATAGTACAGGTGTTTTTACTGACAATGTTAAGTATTGTCAATGATAAAAAAAAAACAATAGTACAGGTATTTTTTTACTAACCAATGTTACAATTTTCACTGGTTAAAAAAAAAGTACATCCTATAGTACAGGTGTTTTTTTTTACTGACCAAAGTTAAGTATTGTCTTTGGTAAAAAAAAAAAAAAAAAAGTACATCCTATAGTACAGGTGTTTTTTTTTGCTGACCGATGTTAAGTATTGTCTTTGGTTAAAATTTTTTTTTTTTTTAAAGTACATCCTATAGTACAGATGTTTTTTTTACTGACTAATGTTAAGTATTGTCTTTGGTAAAAAAAAATTTTTTTTAAGTACATCCTATAGTACAGGAGTTTTTTTTTACTGACCAATGTTAAGTATTGTCTTTGGTAAAAAAAAAAAAAAGTACATCCTATAGTACAGGTGTTTCTTTTACTGACTAATGTTAAGTATTGTCTTTGGTAAAAAAAAAAAAAAAGTACATCCTATAGTACAGGTGTTTTTTTTTTTTTTACTGACCAATGTTTTTTTTTCTAATCATCAATGTTAAGTATTGTCATTAGTAAAAAAAAAAAAAAAGACTTACTTGACAGAAGCGGGATTTTAACACCCTGTAGCCCAGCTCCTCCAATTTTTACTGACCAATTAGCATGATAGTTATTTATAATAAGATCTCTGTACTGTAGTATTTTTTTATATGTCGTAGTATAATACATAACATGCATTGATGCAACTACTGTATGTACGTATAATGCACAGAAGATCACTTCCAAAGCTCCCAGTCAAGCATGCTATGATGTGCTGTGATGTAGTCATCCTTTGCTCAGCATCTTCTGCACTATTTCTGAAGAAATTGCAATTTCTACTTTCTTGAGAAAAACAAGCAAAAACATCTCATCAGCTAAAAATGTTCCCCGGCTCACAGTTGGGTTGGAGCAGCAGTCAAGCAGTCATGACTTGACGATGGCGGTTAATAACCCCCCCTGCTTCACATTAGGGAGCGTCTACATAAGAGTACACGCTGGGCAGAGCTGACAGACGCTGACACGCCGCCGCATGTGGTCATAGGGGTCTAAATGAGCATGTGACAGGGATGCGGCGGCTAACTGCTAACTAGCAAAAAAAAAAAAAAAAAACGGGGGACGTGCGTGCCGACAACATGGAACTCTGACCCCGACGCTTTCCTGTTTGAGTGACAACATTTTGAGTTTAAAAATGCTAACAATTGATATGGACTGACCAATGACTGCTCTCATAATTACTGGGTCTGCATAGCACTACTGACTCTAGACTGACCAATGAAATATGGATTTTAATATTCCGGATATTATTATACTCGGCATGTACTTATATTTCTCAGCTACCCTGTGTTGAAGTACTAGTAGTTGGTTAATGCCAATATGCATACATATTTTTCATACTGACCATGCACTTTGACCCTTCAATACACTTGCATGCTTTATTACGCACCTGGAACACATTAGCATTAGCATTAGCATTTAGCTGGTTTCAGTTTCGAGTACAGTCATGCTACTGAGTCAACTACTTTGCCCCAAATTTATTCATTATCAACTTGAAAAAAAGTTTCAAATGTAGTGGGGAAGAAGCTAAAAATATACCACTTCCACACTAAATGAGAGAACTTTTTTTTCCACGTTATCGTGCAAGATATGCCGTTGTTGACTATTTGCAGTGTGAAAGTAATATAATTTAATGTCATGTTTCATCAATATTTTGTCATTACTGACGTCTAGTGACCAGATACTACATATTGTAGTATTTCTTTCAATATTTTTGGAGTAATAAAGGGCCATAGTCAACCACAAAGCAGCGATCATTAATTAATTCCCAAGTAATTTTCACTTGGGAAATATTGGGAAATATACCCTCGTAAGAATAAACGGTAGAAAATGAATGAATGAATGAGTTCTCCTCCTATTTTGTGTGGAAGTGGTAACTTTTTGGCTTCTTATTTTGTCTTTCCCCACCCTCGGCCATCTCTGTGTGAAGTTTGCATGTTCTCACCGTGCATGCGTGGGTTTTCTCCGGGTACTCCGGTTTCCTCCCACATTCCAAAAACATGCTAGGTTAATTAGCGACTCCAAATTGTCCATAGGTATGAATGTGAGTGTGAACGGTTGTTTGTCTATATGTGCCATGTGATTGGCCCCGTACCCCGGGTCTCGCCTGAAGACAGCTGGGATAGGCTCCAGCACCCCCTGTAACCCTCATAAGAATAAACGGTAGAAAATGAATGAATGAATGAATGAGTTTTCCTCCTATTTTGTGTGGAAGTGGTAACTTTTTGGCTTCTTATTTTGTCTTTCCCCACCCTCGGCCATCTCTGTGTGGAGTTTGCATGTTCTCCCTGTGCATGTGTGGGTTTTCTCCGGTTTCCTCCCACATTCCAAAAACATGCTAGGTTAATTAGCGACTCCAAATTATCCATAGGTATGAATGTGAGTGTGAATAATAACCGAAGCAGACATGTTTTTAGGAACTGCTGTAAATTGTGTTTTACACTGTCTGTAAGGAAGCCCTATTAAACCACAATGCAGGGGAATAAAACTTGAACTCTGGAATTCTGGGATGTTTTAAATGACCCAGAAAAATAATATCCATACAATATATCATATCTCTACAATGAACATGTACAGTATGCTGACACTGTGTACACGTGCTAAACAACAGCAGCTCTCAGCGGGGATCTCTTGCCCGGGCGCAGCATACTGATGACATCATCTGGTGTGAAAGTAGCCATTAGTTCCACCTCATCACTGTGGGACAAATATAGAAACACAAGGCTTTTTATCAGACGTGCAGGACATCTGTACCGAGGAGGCGGAAAGAGGAAACCTGGCCAGATGATGATACACATTTACTGTTTCGCTCCTCCTTCTCCTCCTCCTCCTAAATTCTCACTTCTCCCACTCTATTCTACTGTCACCCCTGAGACTGGTACCAACCATATGGCTGCAGCATATTGACACGCATGCCATACATAGGCGCATATAGTCACATACACACCTGTTTACCAAAACGCTACTCTCACCACATCGCTACCCCCCCCCCACACACACACACTTGTGTATAACATTATAACGACAACAGTAAAACATTTTTACAAAAATAAAGCACATGGCAGGGCTGCACAGTGGTCGAGTGGTTAGCACGCAGACCTCACAGCTAAGAGACCAAGGTTCAATTCCACCCTAAGCCATCTCTGTGTGGAGTTTGCATGTTCTCCTCGTGCATGCGTGGGTTTTCTGCGGGTACTCCGGTAGAAAATGAATGAATGAATGAGTTCTCCTCCTATTTTGTGTGGAAGTGGTAACTTTTTGGCTTCTTATTTTGTCTTTCCCCACCCTCGGCCATCTCTGTGTGGAGTTTGCATGTTCTCCCCGTGCATACGTGGGTTTTCTGCGAGTACTCCGGTTTCCTCCCACATTCCAAAAACATGCTAGGTTAATTAGCGACTCCAAATTGTCCATAGGTATGAATGTGAGTGTGAATGGTTGTTTGTCTATATGTGCCCTGTGATTGGGTGGCCACCAGTCCAGGGCGTACCCCGCCCGCTCTCGGTCGAAGACAGCTGGGATAGGCTCCAGCACCCCCATGAATCCTCGTGAGGATAAGCGGTAGAAAATGAATGAATGAATGAGTTCTCCTCCTATTTTGTGTGGAAGTGGTAACTTTTTGGCTTCTTATTTTGTCTTTCCCCACCCTCGGCCATCTCTGTGTGGAGTTTGCATGTTCTTCCCCCCCCCCCCCCCCCACACACTTGTGTTGTGCTTCTGCCTTTTAATGAGGCTAAGCAGCCGCTGGAAGACAAGCTGTGCTTTTGTAAAAAAAAAAAAAAAAAAAGCTCAAGTTAGAGTATGAAAGCGCGTCAACTCCAGCGCGCGGCTCCTTTGTGGGTGAAATCCAGAACTCCAAAACACTGACACAAAGGATTATTCTTCGTACCGCTGTTGTCCCGATTCTGTTATCTCTGGCCTAGAACTTGTGATATTGTATTTTGTATCCAGCTGTGTGACTGAAGCCATTTTTTTTTAAGGCAGAATACATTTCATTTAGTATCAATGCATATGGACTAAAAAATTATTGTACAGTAAACCTCGGATATATCGGATTCAATTGTTCCCACTGGTTTTGTCCGATATAAGCGAAATCCGTTATATGCGTATACCGGAAAATGTCCGTTTTACGCATATATCGGATTTACGTATATCCGGTATATGCGTAAATCGGATTTTATCCGTTATAAAAAGGCACTTCCTTGACTATGTTTCCAATGTACCTGGACGCGCAGGCAACGCTGCAAATGCTGCAAATGACGTCGTATAGCGGCCTGTCACGATTCGGCGAATCGGAGCGCCACGATGCGGCCATCCGATATATGCGAGGGAAATTTAATGGAAATGCATTGGAACGGGGCGGCACGGCGGTATGGTGGTTGGTGCGCGGACCTCACAGCTAGGAGACCAGGGTTCAATTCCCACCCTCGGCCATCTCTGTGTGGAGTTTGCATGTTCTCCCCGTGCATGCGTGGGTTTTCTCCGGGTACTCCGGTTTCCTCCCACATTCCAAAAACATGCTAGGTTAATTAGCGACTCCAAATTGTCCATAGGTATGAATGTGAGTGTGAATGGTTGTTTGTCTATATGTGCCCTGTGATTGGCTGGCGACCAGTCCAGGGTGTACCCCGCCTCTCGCCCGAAGACAGCTGGGATAGGCTCCAGCACCCCTGTGACCCTTGTGAGGATAAGCGGTAGAAAATGAATGAAAGAATGAGTTCCCCTCCTACTTTGTGTGGAAGTGGTAACTTTTTGGCTTCTTAATTTGTCTTCTTCCACCCTCGCCCATCTCTGTGTGGAGTTTGCATGTTCTCCACGTGCATGCGTGGGTTTTCTCCGGGTACTCCGGTTTCCTCCCACATTCCAAAAACATGCTAGGTTAATTAGCGACTCCAAATTGTCCATAGGTATGAATGTGAGTGTGAATGGTTGTTTGTCTATATGTGCCCTGTGATTGGCTGGCCACCAGTCCAGGGTGTACCCCGCCTCTCGCCCGAAGACAGCTGGGATAGGCTCCAGCACCCCCCGCGACCCTCGTGAGGAAAAAGCGGTAGAAAATGACTGAATGAATGAATGCATTGGAACGGGACTGGAGATTTTGTCCAAAATAGGCGAAATCCGTTATAAAAAATCCGATATATGCAATGAATTTTTATTGGAAATGCATTACAGAAAAATCGGTTCTTTTTTTTATCTGTCCGTTGTGAGCGAATTTCCGATATATCCGAGTCCGATATATCCGAGGATATATCCGAGGTTTACTGTATTAGTTGTGCAAAACAGGCTACTATGGCGCTGTTCACCTGGTCTGGGTCTCTGTCACTGCAGGGCACGCGTGCATGTTCGTGCACTTTCCATCAGGTTATCTGTCACATGGTTGACAAGTAACAAGGTGAGACACGAGTTGTCATCAAAGAGGTTCACTCAGTTGTCATCGTCGTTTTAATTGGCATGACACTCCAGCGCAGGGCTACTTCGGCTGCATAATGAAGAGGGCCGCAGTTTTGAAAAATGCAAGGACCCAAGAGGCCGACATGCACTCTCCCGTTACGCTCACTTGACACGAGTAGGCACATTTTCAGTGTTTTTATTTGATATGACATTTAAACACAGCATCCGTAAACATTGAATTCTGTCTTAAACTAAGCTGGGTTAGTATAACATTTTTACAAAAATAAAGTACATGGCAGGGCTGCACAGTGGTCGAGTGGTTAGCATGCAGACCTC
The DNA here is from genome assembly GCF_030265055.1 of Doryrhamphus excisus. Classification (NCBI taxonomy): domain Eukaryota; kingdom Metazoa; phylum Chordata; class Actinopteri; order Syngnathiformes; family Syngnathidae; genus Doryrhamphus; species Doryrhamphus excisus. The sequence goes on along the minus strand of NC_080488.1, from coordinate 3,595,678 downwards.
ACAGCTAAGAGACCAAGGTTCAATTCCACCCTAAGCCATCTCTGTGTGGAGTTTGCATGTTCTCCTCGTGCATGCGTGGGTTTTCTGCGGGTACTCCGGTAGAAAATGAATGAATGAATGAGTTCTCCTCCTATTTTGTGTGGAAGTGGTAACTTTTTGGCTTCTTATTTTGTCTTTCCCCACCCACGGCCATCTCTGTGTGGAGTTTGCATGTTCTCCCCGTGCATGTGTGGGTTTTCTCCGGGTACTCCGGTTTCCTCCCACATTCCAAAAACATGCTAGGTTAATTGGCGACTCCAAATTGTCCATAGGTATGAATGTGAGTGTGAATGTTTGTTTGTCTCTATGTGCCCTGTGATTGGCTGGCCACCAGTCTGGGGTGCCCCGCCTCTCGCCCGAAGACAGCTGGGATAGGCTCCAGCATCCCTTGCAACCCTCGTGAGGATAAGCAGTAGAAAATGAATTAATGAATGAGTTCTCCTCCTATTTTGTGTGGAAGTGGTAACTTTTTGGCTTCTTATTTTTGTATTTCTCCACCCTCGGCCATTTCTGCATTTGTGGGTTTTCTCCGGGTACTCCGGTTTCCTCCCACATTCCAAAAACATGCTAGGTTAATTAGCGACTCCAAATTGTCCATAGGTATGAATGTGAGTGTGAATGGTTGTTTGTCTATATGTGCCCTGTGATTGGCTGGCCACCAGTTCAGGGTGTACCTCGCCCGCTCTCGCCCGAAGACAGCTGGGATAGGCTCCAGGACCCCCCGCGACCCTCGTGAGGATAAGCGGTAGAAAATGAATGACTTCTCCTCCCATTTTGTGTGGAAGTGGTAACTTTTTATCTTCTTATTTTGTCTTTCCCCACCCTCCGCCATCTCTGTGTGGAGTTTGCATGAATGAAGGTACATGGCAGTATTCTTGTCAAGAAAACAAATGTGCATCACTGCAGCGTTTCGAGTAAATTAAAAGTGCAAACAAAAACAACAGTGTTTCAAGTAAAAATAACAGGACATCAAATAAATGACCTAGTTTTAAATTTGGTTATCAGATCCAACTTCTTTTTCAGCAACCAACAAGCATCCTTTATCATCACTGTGTTATTAAATGGGAAAGCAAACACATTAAATGCATCATTTGTAATCCAGTATCTTTTAACGTAACCCCTTTTTGTCCCAATGAAGAAGGTGAGCAACACTGTGTTCAATGACATGTGACTTAGTAGGTGATTTTTTTTTTTCCGAGGCGACGGCCCCCCCGGTGAGAGGTACCTAATGTTGTGACCGGTGAGTGTATATTGATGGAAATCTTGCATTAGGCAACCAATCTGAGCCCACTCGCTATCCTTGACACATAAAGTCTTATGAAGCTTGTTAGCATTTCAGAGCCACCCAGGTGCTTTTTGTAAAGCTGTAGTGCACTTGATGCCAAGTTGAAGGGGTGTCAAATTTGGAGGTACTTAAGCATGCGGTGTTTTGTTGTCTGTTCAAAGGCGTGTACTTCAAATAAGCGAAGCTTATTAAGTCGAGCTAAAGTTGCCAGGACACCTGTAGATTGTTGTGGAAGTGATATGTCAAACGTTTCTTTTGTGTGCCACAAATAATATCAAAGAATCTCAGTGAGTGGTGGCGCTCTCACATCCTGCTGGTGTGTTTTTTTTTTTTTTTGAACATGCTAATGCTTCACACATTTTAACTCAGTGGGTAGTGCAAAATTCATTTTCTGGATGTATTTCTGTATGTGAAAAGTGGAGCATCTGCTGTTTCAGGTCAGCGAGGCCGCATTTCATTTGCAGCACGAAGAGATCATTTTCACGTGGAACATTTGATCATACTTGTTGAAATGATTCATTTACAGTATATATGTACATCGGTTCCTCCGATGCCCAACACAGATGTCTCATGATGCTGCTTGACTTCTGAGTTGTCGTTCCAGGCTCATAACTGTTAGTGTTCACAAACATGACACTCCTAACTGTTAAAAAGTATCCACTGTTTCATAAAACTAAAATAAAGTAAGATACCTGGCCGGCATATAAAAGAGACAGAACAAGAAGTTTTCACCTTAGGCCACATGAAAAATGAAAGATTTGATAATTTGCAAAGCAAATGCAAAGAAATTCATTCATTCATTTTCTACCGCTTATCCTCGCAGGAGCCTATCCCAGCTGTCTTCAGGCGAGAGTCACATTCATACCTATGGACAATTTGGAGCCGCCAATTAACCTAGCATGTTTTTGGAATGTGGGAGGAAACCAGAGTACCAAATACCACTTCCACACAAAATAGGAGGAAAACTCATTCATTCATTCATTCATTTTCTTCCGCTTATCCTCACGAGGGTCGCGGGGGTGCTGGAGCCTATCCCAGCAGTCTCCAGGTGCGAGGCAGGGTACACCCTGGACTGGTGGCCAGCCAAACAAACAACCATTCACACTCATATTCATACCTATGGACAATTTGGAGTCGCTAATTAACCTAGCATGTTTTTGGAATGTGGGAGGAAACCGGAGTACCCGGAGAAAACCCACGCATGCACGGGGAGAACATGCAAACTCCACACAGAGATGGCCGAGGGTGGGGAAAGACAAAATAAGAAGCCAAAAAGTTACCACTTCCACACAAAATAGGAGGAGAACTCATTCATTCATTCATTTTCTACCGCTTATCCTCACGAGGGTCGCAGAGGTGCTGGAGCCTATCCCAGTTGACTTCAGGCGAGAGGCGGGGTACACCCTGGACTGGTGTCCAGCCAATCACAGGGCACATATAGACAAACAACCATTCACACTCACATTCATACCTATGGACAATTTGGAGTCGCTAATTAACCTAGCATGTTTTTGGAATGTGGGCGGAAGTACCCGGAGAAAACCCACGCATGCACAGGGAGAACATGCAAACTCCACACAAAGATGGCCGAGGGTGGAATTGAACTCAGATTGCAAAGAAATTATATATCTTTAAAAAAAAACAACTGCATATCATCTTTGTTATATTATTTAAAAAAAAAAGCCTATTTTAGCTTTACAGCAACTGCTGTATTTGTGTGTTATTGTAAAGTGAGACCATTCATGTAAACTTTTATGTGGTATAAATAGTCTATCACAATGTTATATCTCAGTAAGTTCAACTTCTACGGTTATCATCACACTTTTCTTCTACTGGGAATGGGAATGTGTACGTGTTGCAATCTACCTGAAATGTGACTAATTGGAACAGGAATCTAGTATTTTTTAATAAAAACCTGTTTCTCCCATATGTCTCAACAGGTGTCAAAAGAGGAAGCACCCGATTCCCTACCTGCGAGACATAATAAAAAAAAGTGTAACGAGATCAATAAAGTATATTTAAAAAACATGCCAGTCTTTGAACCTTACTCTCGTACGGCACCTTGCACTCTGTGAAAGCGACCAATATAACATTAGCATCGGGGGCTAACTAACCTCGTTCCCCGATGGCCTGAGAGACGTCAAAGAGGGCTGGCACCATAGAACGGATGGCTTGCCGGCCCCTGAGCCCCTCATTCACTCTCTAACTTGCTCACATTAAAGAGCGCTCTAATCACTGCGGGGACTTGGCCAATGATGTGCTTATCAAACGGCATATTTCAAAAAGGCATCTTAAAAGGCCTGAGGGCCAAGAGGCAATAAGAGCACATTTGTATGTGGATGAAAGGGAAAAGTGTAGACAGACCTTGCATCAGAATATGGAGAAGGGGGGGATCATTAGCATCTTTTGCACTAGCAGAGAGGAGACGAAGAGGGAAAGTGGTGTTACTCGGATGGGATGGGACGGCTGTGCGGAGAGAGAGAGAGTGGTACTTTTCCATCCGTATTACGCAGTTCCCAAAAAGAATAAGAGAACAAATACATTTTTGAACAAAGGCGTCCCCTCTTGATGTGGAAGCCCATCGGGGCGTGAGGTGGCTCCGCTGGGGTTTTCGAAAAAAAAAAAAAAAAAAAAACGACACAACTTTATCCCCGAACAGAACAGACTCAGCGTGACAAAGAGACTCCAATCAGAAGAAGAGTACAATGATGGGCAACACGCTTCCCTCATATTTGATGTAGCGGCCGTCCGTCCTTCTAGCGCTTTGCTAATGGACTGTGACACATCAGGCCTCCAGCTGTATCACGGCCATGAGTTGAAATGCTGTCACTTAACATGAAAAAGACTGAAAAGCAACAAAGACTGGCCGGATGCTGCAGCTGCGGAATGGTGCTTCATCTTGCAAGGTACGGACCATAATAACATCATAATCCATAAACAATAAACAAAGTGACACATTAAAACATTTGAACGGGTGTGCTTTGGGTATTCTTCAAAGAGCCGAGTCAAAGTAGATTTGAACCTACAACAAGCCATTATTGCTATATTGCTATATATACACCAGGGGTCTCAAACATGCGGTCCGCGGGCCAAACGTGGAATCGAAACCTGGTCTCCTAGCTATGAGGTCTACTAAACCCTTACGTTTTTTTCAAAAATTGACCCCCTAAAATTTTGGCATTTTATGCCATTTTTGGGTGCTCCTGGGGCCCCTGTTGAGTGTGTGTGAGGTTTCCACTTTTTTTTTCACCAGAAAAATGCATTAGAAGCAAGTTGGAAAAAAAAATGAAAAAAACGACATACTAACCCCTTACGTTTTTTTTTCAAAAATTGACCCCCTAAATTTTTAACATTTTGATGCCATTTTTGGGTGCTCCTGGGGCCCCTGTTGAGTGTGTGCGAGGTTTCCCCTGTTTTTTTCACCAGAAAAATGCATTAGAAGCAAGTTGAAAAAAACTGAAAAAAATGACATACTAACCCCTTACGTTTTTTTTCAAAAATTGACCCCCTAAAATTTGGGCATTTTATGCCATTTTTGGGTGCTCCTGGGGCCCCTGTTGAGTGTGTGTGAGGTTTCCCCTGTTTTTTTCACCAGAAAAATGCATTAAAGGAAGTTGAAAAAAAATGAAAAAAACGACATACTAACCCCTTACGTTTTTTTCAAAAATTGACCCCCTAAAACTTTGGCATTTTATACCATTTTTGGGTGCTCCTGGGGCCCCTGTTGAGTGTGTGTGAGGTTTCCCCTGTTTTTTTTCACCAAAAAAATGCATTAGAAGCAAGTTGAAAAAAATGAAAAAACGACATACTAACCCCTTACGTTTTTTTGTCAAAAATTGACCCCCTAAAATTTTGTTATTTTGCCATTTTTGGATGCTCCTGGGGCCCCTGTTGAGTGTGTGTGAGGTTTCCCTGTTTTTTTCACCAGAAAACTGCATTAAAGGAACTTGAAAAAAATGAAAAAAACGACATACTAACCCCTTACGTTTTTTTCAAAAATTGACCCCCTAAAACTTTGGCATTTTATACCATTTTTGGATGCTCCTGGGGCCCCTGTTAAGTGTGTGCGAGGTTTCCCCTGTTTTTTTCACCAGAAAAAAGCATTAGAAGCAAGTTGAAAAACTGAAAAAAACGACATACTAACCCCTTACGGTTTTTTTTCAAAAATTGACCCCCTAAATTTTTAACATTTTGATGCCATTTTTGGGTGCTCCTGGGGCCCCTGTTGAGTGTGTGTGAGGTTTCCCCTGTTTTTTTCACCAGAAAAATGCATTAGAAGCAAGTTGAAAAACTGAAAAAAACGACATACTAACCTCTTATGTTTTTTTCAAAAATTGACCCCCTAAAACTTTGGCATTTTATACCATTTTTGGGTACTCCTGGGGCCCCTGTTGAGTGTATGTGAGGTTTCCACTGTTTTTTTCACCAGAAAAATGCATTAGAAGCAAGTTGGAAAAAAAATGAAAAAAACGACATACTAACCCCTTACGTTTTTTTCAAAAATTGACCCCCTAAAATTTTGGCATTTTATGCCATTTTCGGGTGCCCCTGGGGCCCCTGTTGAGTGTGTGTGAGGTTTCCCCTGTTTTTTTTCACCAGAAAAATGCATTAGAAGGAAGTTGAAAAAAACTGAAAAAAAAAAAACGACATACTAACCCCTTACGTTTTTTTTTTTTTTCAAAAATTGACCCCATAATATTTTGGCATTTTATGCCATTTTTGGGTGCTCCTGGGGCCCCTGTTGAGTGTGTGTGAGGTTTCCCCTGTTTTTTTCACCAGAAAAATGCATTAAAGGAACTTGAAAAAAATGAAAAAAACGACATACTAACCCCTTACGTTTTTATCAAAAATTGACCCCCTAAAACTTTGGCATTTTATACCATTTTTGGATGCTCCTGGGGCCCCTGTTGAGTGTGTGCGAGGTTTCCCCTGTTTTTTTCACCAGAAAAAAGCATTAGAAGCAAGTTGAAAAACTGAAAAAAACGACATACTAACCCCTTACGTTTTTTTTTCAAAAATTGACCCCCTAAAATTTTAACATTTTGATGCCATTTTTGGGTGCTCCTGGGGCCCCTGTTGAGTGTGTGTGACGTTTCCAATGTTTTTTTCACCAGAAAAATGCATTAAAGGAACTTGAAAAAAAATGAAAAAAACGACATACTAACCCCTTACGTTTTTTTCAAAAATTGACCCCCTAAAACTTTGGCATTTTATACCATTTTTGGGTGCTCCTGGGGCCCCTGTTGAGTGTGTGTGAGGTTTCCCCTGTTTTTTTTTTCACCAAAAAATGCATTAGAAGCAAGTTGAAAAAAATGAAAAAACGACATACTAACCCCTTACGTTTTTTTGTCAAAAATTGACCCCCTAAAATTTTGTTATTTTGCCATTTTTGGATGCTCCTGGGGCCCCTGTTGAGTGTGTGTGAGGTTTCCCCTGTTTTTTACACCAGAAAAATGCATTAGAAGCAAGTTGAAAAAAACTGAAAAAAAACGACATACTAACCCCTTATGTTTTTTTTCAAAAATTGACCCCCTAAAATTTTGGCATTTTATGCCATTTTTGGGTGCTCCTGGGGCCCCTGTTGAGTGTGTGTGAGGTTTCCACTGTTTTTTTCACCAGAAAAATGCATTAGAAGCAAATTGGAAAAAAAATGAAAAAAACGACATACTAACCCCTTATGTTTTTTTTTTTTCAAAAATTGACCCCCTAAAATTTGGGCATTTTATGCCATTTTTGGGTGCTCCTGGGGCCCAGGTTGAGTGTGTGTGACGTTTCCAATGTTTTTTTCACCAGAAAAATGCATTAAAGGAACTTGAAAAAAAAAATGAAAAAAACGACATACTAACCCCTTACGTTTTTTTCAAAAATTGACCCCCTAAAATTTTGGCATTTTATGCCATTTTTGGGTGCCCCTGGGGCCCCTGTTGAGTGTGTGTGAGGTTTCCCCTGTTTTTTCACCAGAAAAATGCATTAGAAGCAAGTTGAAAAACTGAAAAAAACAACATACTAACCCCTTACGTTTTTTTGTCAAAAATTTACCCCCTAAAATTTTGTTATTTGGCCATTTTTGGATGCTCCTGGGGCCCCTGTTGAGTGTGTGTGACGTTTCCAATGTTTTTTTCACCATAAAAATTCATTAAAGGAACTTGAAAAAAAATGAAAAAAACGACATACTAACCCCTTCCGTTTTTTTTCAAAAATTGACCCCCTAAAATTTGGGCATTTTATGCCATTTTTGGATGCTCCTGGGGCCCCTGTTGAGTGTGTGTGAGGTTTCCTCTGTTTTTTACACCAGAAAAATGCATTAGAAGCAAGTTGAAAAACTGAAAAAAACGACATACTAACCCCTTACGTTTTTTTTCAAAAATTGACCCCTTAAAATTTTGGCATTTTATGCCATTTTGGGTGCTCCTGGGGCCCCTGTTGAGTGTGTGTGAGGTTTCCCCTGTTTTTTTCACCAGAAAAATGCATTAAAGGAACTTGAAAAAAAATGAAAAAAACGACATACTAACCCCTTACGTTTTTTTCAAAAATTGACCCCCTAAAATTTTGGCATTTTATGCCATTTTTGGGTGCTCCTGGGGCCCCTGTTGAGTGTGTGTGACGTTTCCAATGTTTTTTTCACCAGAAAAATGCATTGAAGGAACTTGAAAAAAATTTTAAAAAACGACATACTAACCCCTTACGTTTTTTTTCAAAAATTGACCCCCTAAAATTTGGGCATTTTATGCCATTTTTGGATGCTCCTGGGGCCCCTGTTGAGTGTGTGTGAGGTTTCCCCTGTTTTTTACACCAGAAAAATGCATTAGAAGCAAGTTGAAAAAAACTGAAAAAAAACGACATACTAACCCCTTATGTTTTTTTTCAAAAATTGACCCCCCAAAATTTGGGCATTTTATGCCATTTTTGGGTGCTCCTGGGGCCCCTGTTGAGTGTGTTTGACGTTTCCAATGTTTTTTTCACCAGAAAAATGCATTAAAGGAACTTGAAAAAAAATGAAAAAACGACATACTAACCCCTTATGTTTTTTTTCAAAAATTGACCCCCTAAAATTTTGGCATTTTATGCCATTTTTGGGTGCTCCTGTGGCCCCTGTTGAGTGTGTGTGACGTTTCCAATGTTTTTTTCACCAGAAAAATGCATTAAAGGAACTTGAAAAAAAATGAAAAAAACGACATACTAACCCCTTACGTTTTTTTCAAAAATTGACCCCCTAAAATTTTGGCATTTTATGCCATTTTTGGGTGCTCCTGGGGCCCCTGTTGAGTGTGTGTGACGTTTCCAATGTTTTTTTCACCGGAAAAATGCATTGAAGGAACTTGAAAAAAAATTTAAAAAACGACATACTAACCCCTTACGTTTTTTTTCAAAAATCGACCCCCTAAAATTTGGGCATTTTATGCCATTTTTGGGTGCTCCTGGGGCCCCTGTTGAGTGTGTGTGACGTTTCCAATGTTTTTTTCACCGGAAAAATGCATTGAAGGAACTTGAAAAAAAATTAAAAAAACGACATACTAACCCCTTACGTTTTTTTCAAAAATTGACCCCCTAAAACTTTGGCATTTTATACCATTTTTGGGTGCTTCTGGGGCCCCTGTTGAGTGTGTGTGAGGTTTCCCCTGTTTTTTTCACCAAAAAAATGCATTAGAAGCAAGTTGAAATAAAATGAAAAACCGATATACTAACCCCTTACGTTTTTTTTTCAAAAATTGACCCCATGAAATTTTGGCATTTTATGCCATTTTTGGGTGCTCCTGGGGCCCCTGTTGAGTGTGTGTGACGTTTCCAATGTTTTTTTCACCGGAAAAATGCATTGAAGGAACTTGAAAAAAAATTAAAAAAACGACATACTAACCCCTTACGTTTTTTTCAAAAATTGACCCCCTAAAACTTTGGCATTTTATACCATTTTTGGGTGCTCCTGGGGCCCCTGTTGAGTGTGTGTGAGGTTTCCACTGTTTTTTTCACCAAAAAAATGCATTAGAAGCAAGTTGAAAAACTGAAAAAAACGACATACTAACCCCTTACGTTTTTTTTCAAAAATTGACCCCTTAAAATTTTGGCATTTTATGCCATTTTTGGGTGCTCCTGGGGCCCCTGTTGAGTGTGTGTGAGGTTTCCACTGTTTTTTTCACCAAAAAAATGCATTAGAAGCAAGTTGAAAAAAAATGAAAAAACGACATACTAACCCCTTACGTTTTTTTGTCAAAAATTGACCCCCTAAAATTTTGTTGTTTTGCCATTTTTGGATGCTCCTGGGGCCCCTGTTGAGTGTGTGTGAGGTTTCCCCTGTTTTTTTCACCAGAAAAATGCATTAGAAGCAAGTTGAAAAAAACTGAAAAAAAACGACATACTAACCCCTTATGTTTTTTTTCAAAAATTGACCCCCTAAAATTTGGGCATTTTATGCCATTTTTGGGTGCTCCTGGGGCCCCTGTTGAGTGTGTTTGACGTTTCCAATGTTTTTTTCACCAGAAAAATGCATTAAAGGAACTTGAAAAAAAATGAAAAAACGACATACTAACCCCTTATGTTTTTTTTCAAAAATTGACCCCCTAAAATTTTGGCATTTTATGCCATTTTTGGGTGCTCCTGTGGCCCCTGTTGAGTGTGTGTGACGTTTCCAATGTTTTTTTCACCAGAAAAATGCATTAAAGGAACTTGAAAAAAAATGAAAAAAACGACATACTAACCCCTTACGTTTTTTTCAAAAATTGACCCCCTAAAATTTTGGCATTTTATACCATTTTTGGGTGCCCCTGGGGCCCCTGTTGAGTGTGTGTGAGGTTTCCCCTGTTTTTTCACCAGAAAAATGCATTAGAAGCAAGTTGAAAAACTGAAAAAACCGATATACTAACCCCTTACGTTTTTTTTTCAAAAATTGACCCCATGAAATTTTGGCATTTTATGCCATTTTTGGGTGCTCCTGGGGCCCCTGTTGAGTGTGTGTGACATTTCCAATGTTTTTTTCACCAGAAAAATGCATTAAAGGAACTTGAAAAAAAATGAAAAAAACGACATACTAACCCCTTACGTTTTTTTCAAAAATTGACCCCCTAAAATTTTGGCATTTTATGCCATTTTTGGGTGCTCCTGGGGCCCCTGTTGAGTGTGTGTGACGTTTCCAATGTTTTTTTCACCAGAAAAATGCATTGAAGGAACTTGAAAAAAATGTTAAAAACCGACATACTAACCCCTTACGTTTTTTTTCAAAAATTGACCCCCTAAAATTTGGGCATTTTATGCCATTTTTGGATGCTCCTGGGGCCCCTGTTGAGTGTGTGTGAGGTTTCCCCTGTTTTTTACACCAGAAAAATGCATTAGAAGCAAGTTGAAAAAAACTGAAAAAAAACGACATACTAACCCCTTATGTTTTTTTTCAAAAATTGACCCCCTAAAATTTGGGCATTTTATGCCATTTTTGGGTGCTCCTGGGGCCCCTGTTGAGTGTGTTTGACGTTTCCAATGTTTTTTTCACCAGAAAAATGCATTAAAGGAACTTGAAAAAAAATTTAAAAAACGACATACTAACCCCTTACGTTTTTTTTCAAAAATTGACCCCCTAAAATTTTGGCATTTTATGCCATTTTTGGGTGCTCCTGGGGCCCCTGTTGAGTGTGTGTGACGTTTCCAATGTTTTTTTCACCGGAAAAATGCATTGAAGGAACTTGAAAAAAAATTAAAAAAACGACATACTAACCCCTTACGTTTTTTTCAAAAATTGACCCCCTAAAACTTTGGCATTTTATACCATTTTTGGGTGCTTCTGGGGCCCCTGTTGAGTGTGTGTGAGGTTTCCCCTGTTTTTTTCACCAAAAAAATGCATTAGAAGCAAGTTGAAATAAAATGAAAAACCGATATACTAACCCCTTACGTTTTTTTTTCAAAAATTGACCCCATGAAATTTTGGCATTTTATGCCATTTTTGGGTGCTCCTGGGGCCCCTGTTGAGTGTGTGTGACGTTTCCAATGTTTTTTTCACCAGAAAAATGCATTAAAGGAACTTGAAAAAATGAAAAAAACGACATACAAACCTCTTACGTTTTTTTTTTAAAAAATGACCCCCTAAAACTTTGGCATTTTATACCATTTTTGGGTGCTTCTGGGGCCCCTGTTGAGTGTGTGTGAGGTTTCCCCTGTTTTTTTCACCAGAAAAATGCATTAGAAGCAACTTGAAAAAAACTGAAAAAAAAACGACATACTAACCCCTTACGTTTTTTTTCAAAAATTGACCCCCTAAAATTTTGGCATTTTATGCCATTTTTGGGTGCTCCTGGGGCCCCTGTTGAGTGTGTGCGAGGTTTCCCCTGTTTTTTTTTTTACCAGAAAAATGCATTAGAAGCAAGTTGAAAAACTGAAAAAAACGACATACTAACCTCTTACGTTTTTTTTCAAAAATTGACCCCCTAAAATTTGGGCATTTTATGCCATTTTTGGGTGCTCCTGGGGCCCCTGTTGAGTGTGTGTGACGTTTCCAATGTTTTTTTCACCAGAAAAATGCATTAAAGGAACTTGAAAAAAATGAAAAAACGACATACTAACCCCTTACGTTTTTTTCAAAAATTGACCCCCGAAAACTTTGGCATTTTATACCATTTTTGGGTGCTTCTGGGGCCCCTGTTGAGTGTGTGTGAGGTTTCCCCTGTTTTTTTCACCAAAAAAATGCATTAGAAGCAAGTTGAAAAAAAATGAAAAAACGACATACTAACCCCTTACGTTTTTTTGTCAAAAATTGACCCCATAAAATTTTGTTGTTTTGCCATTTTTGGATGCTCCTGGGGCCCCTGTTGAGTGTGTGTGAGGTTTCCCCTGTTTTTTACACCAGAAAAATGCATTAGAAGCAAGTTGAAAAAAACTGAAAAAAAACGACATACTAACCCCTTATGTTTTTTTTCAAAAATTGACCCCCTAAAATTTTGGCATTTTATGCCATTTTTGGGTGCTCCTGTGGCCCCTGTTGAGTGTGTGTGACGTTTCCAATGTTTTTTTCACCAGAAAAATGCATTAAAGGAACTTGAAAAAAAATGAAAAAACCGATATACTAACCCCTTACGTTTTTTTTTCAAAAATTGACCCCATGAAATTTTGGCATTTTATGCCATTTTTGGGTGCTCCTGGGGCCCCTGTTGAGTGTGTGTGACATTTCCAATGTTTTTTTCACCAGAAAAATGCATTAGAAGCAAGTTGAAAAACTGAAAAAAACGACATACTAACCTCTTACGTTTTTTTTCAAAAATTGACCCCATAAAATTTTGGCATTTTATGCCATTTTTGGGTGCTCCTGGGGCCCCTGTTGAGTGTGTGTGACATTTCCAATGTTTTTTTCACCAGAAAAATGCATTAAAGGAACTTGAAAAAAAATGAAAAAAACGACATACTAACACCTTACGTGTTTTTTTCAAAAATTGACCCCCTAAAATTTTGGCATTTTATGCCATTTTTGGGTGCTCCTGGGGCCCCTGTTGAGTGTGTGTGACGTTTCCAATGTTTTTTTCACCGGAAAAATGCATTGAAGGAACTTGAAAAAAAATTAAAAAAACGACATACTAACCCCTTACGTTTTTTTTCAAAAATTGACCCCCTAAAATTTGGGCATTTTATGCCATTTTTGGGTGCTCCTGGGGCCCCTGTTGAGTGTGTGTGACATTTTCAATGTTTTTTTCACCAGAAAAATGCATTAAAGGAACTTGAAAAAAAATGAAAAAAACGACATACTAACCCCTTACGTTTTTTTCAAAAATTGACCCCCTAAAACTTTGGCATTTTATACCATTTTTGGGTGCTTCTGGGGCCCCTGTTGAGTGTGTGTGAGGTTTCCCCTGTTTTTTTCACCAAAAAAATGCATTAGAAGCAAGTTGAAAAAAAATGAAAAACCGATATACTAACCCCTTACGTTTTTTTTTTTTCAAAAATTGACCCCATGAAATTTTGGCATTTTATGCCATTTTTGGGTGCTCCTGGGGCCCCTGTTGAGTGTGTGTGACATTTTCAATGTTTTTTTCACCAGAAAAATGCATTAAAGGAACTTGAAAAAAAATGAAAAAAACGACATACTAACCCCTTACGTTTTTTTCAAAAATTGACCCCCTAAAACTTTGGCATTTTATACCATTTTTGGGTGCCCCTGGGGCCCCTGTTGAGTGTGTGTGAGGTTTCCCCTGTTTTTTCACCAGAAAAATGCATTAGAAGCAAGTTGAAAAACTGAAAAAAACGACATACTAACCCCTTACGTTTTTTTTCAAAAATTGACCCGTTAAAATTTTGGCATTTTATGCCATTTTTGGGTGCTCCTGGGGCCCCTGTTGAGTGTGTGTGAGGTTTCCCCTGTTTTTTCACCAGAAAAATGCATTAGAAGGAAGTTGAAAAAAACTGAAAAAAAAAAAAAAACGACATACTAACCCCTTACGTTTTTTTTCAAAAATTGACCCCCTAAAATTTGGGCATTTTATGCCATTTTTGGGTGCTCCTGGGGCCCCTGTTGAGTGTGTGTGACGTTTCCAATGTTTTTTTCACCAGAAAAATGCATTAAAGGAACTTGAAAAAAATGAAAAAAACGACATACTAACCCCTTACGTTTTTTTTTTCAAAAATTGACCCCATGAAATTTTGGCATTTTATGCCATTTTTGGGTGCTCCTGGGGCCCCTGTTGAGTGTGTGTGACATTTCCAATGTTTTTTTCACCAGAAAAATGCATTAAAGGAACTTGAAAAAAAATGAAAAAAACGACATACTAACCCCTTACGTTTTTTTCAAAAATTGACCCCCTAAAACTTTGCCATTTTATACCATTTTTGGGTGCCCCTGGGGCCCCTGTTGAGTGTGTGTGACATTTCCAATGTTTTTTTCACCAGAAAAATGCATTAAAGGAACTTGAAAAAAAATGAAAAAAACGACATACTAACCCCTTACGTTTTTTTCAAAAATTGACCCCCTAAAACTTTGGCATTTTATACCATTTTTGGGTGCCCCTGGGGCCCCTGTTGAGTGTGTGTGAGGTTTCCCCTGTTTTTTCACCAGAAAAATGCATTAGAAGCAAGTTGAAAAACTGAAAAAAACGACATACTAACCCCTTACGTTTTTTTTCAAAAATTGACCCGTTAAAATTTTGGCATTTTATGCCATTTTTGGGTGCTCCTGGGGCCCCTGTTGAGTGTGTGTGAGGTTTCCCCTGTTTTTTCACCAGAAAAATGCATTAGAAGGAAGTTGAAAAAAACTGAAAAAAAAAAAAAAAACGACATACTAACCCCTTACGTTTTTTTTCAAAAATTGACCCCCTAAAATTTGGGCATTTTATGCCATTTTTGGGTGCTCCTGGGGCCCCTGTTGAGTGTGTGTGACGTTTCCAATGTTTTTTTCACCAGAAAAATGCATTAAAGGAACTTGAAAAAAATGAAAAAAACGACATACTAACCCCTTACGTTTTTTTTTTCAAAAATTGACCCCATGAAATTTTGGCATTTTATGCCATTTTTGGGTGCTCCTGGGGCCCCTGTTGAGTGTGTGTGACATTTCCAATGTTTTTTTCACCAGAAAAATGCATTAAAGGAACTTGAAAAAAAATGAAAAAAACGACATACTAACCCCTTACGTTTTTTTCAAAAATTGACCCCCTAAAACTTTGCCATTTTATACCATTTTTGGGTGCCCCTGGGGCCCCTGTTGAGTGTGTGTGAGGTTTCCCCTGTTTTTTCACCAGAAAAATGCATTAGAAGCAAGTTGAAAAACTGAAAAAAACGACATACTAACCCCTTACGTTTTTTTTCAAAAATTGACCCGTTAAAATTTTGGCATTTTATGCCATTTTTGGGTGCTCCTGGGGCCCCTGTTGAGTGTGTGTGAGGTTTCCCCTGTTTTTTCACCAGAAAAATGCATTAGAAGGAAGTTGAAAAAAACTGAAAAAAAAAAAAAACGACATACTAACCCCTTACGTTTTTTTTCAAAAATTGACCCCCTAAAATTTGGGCATTTTATGCCATTTTTGGGTGCTCCTGGGGCCCCTGTTGAGTGTGTGTGACGTTTCCAATGTTTTTTTCACCAGAAAAATGCATTAAAGGAACTTGAAAAAAAATGAAACAAACGACATACTAACCCCTTACGTTTTTTGTCAAAAATTGACCCCCTAAAACTTTGGCATTTTATACCATTTTTGGGTGCTTCTGGGGCCCCTGTTGAGTGTGTGTGAGGTTTCCCCTGTTTTTTTCACCAAAAAAATGCATTAGAAGCAACCTTAAAAAAAAATGAAAAAACGACATACTAACCCCTTACGTTTTTTTTCAAAAATTGACCCCCTAAAATTTTGGCATTTTATGCCATTTTTGGGTGCTCCTGGGGCCCCTGTTGAGTGTGTGTGAGGTTTCCCCTGTTTTTTTTTCACCAGAAAAATGCATTAGAAGGAAGTTGAAAAAAACTGAAATAAAAAAACGACATACTAACCCCTTACGTTTTTTTTCAAAAATTGACCCCCTAAAATTTTGGCATTTTATGCCATTTTTGGGTGCTCCTGGGGCCCCTGTTGAGTGTGTGCGAGGTTTCCCCTGTTTTTATCACCAGAAAAATGCATTAGAAGCAAGTTGAAAAACTGAAAAAAACGACATACTAACCCCTTACGTTTTTTTTTTTCAAAAATTGACCCAATAAAATTTTGGCATTTTATGCCATTTTTGGGTGCTCCTGGGGCCCCTGTTGAGTGTGTGTGACGTTTCCAATGTTTTTTTCACCAAAAAAATGCATTAGAAGCAAGTTGAAAAAAATGAAAAAACGACATACTAACCCCTTACGTTTTTTTTGTCAAAAATTGACCCCTAAAATTTTGTTATTTTGCCATTTTTGGATGCTCCTGGGGCCCCTGTTGAGTGTGTGTGAGGTTTCCCCTGTTTTTTACACCAGAAAAATGCATTAGAAGCAAGTTGAAAAAAACTGAAAAAAAACCGACATACTAACCCCTTACGTTTTTTTTTCAAAAATTGACCCCCTAAAATTTTGGCATTTTATGCCATTTTTGGGTGCTCCTGGGGCCCCTGTTGAGTGTGTGTGAGGTTTCTCCTGTTTTTTCACCAGAAAAATGCATTAGAAGCATGTTGAAAAAAAATGAAAAAAACGACATACTAACCCCTTACGTTTTTTTCAAAAATTGACCCCCTAAAACTTTGGCATTTTATACCATTTTTGGGTGCTTCTGGGGCCCCTGTTGAGTGTGTGTGAGGTTTTCCCTGTTTTTTTTCACCAAAAAAATGCATTAGAAGCAAGTTTAAAAAAATGAAAAAACGACATACTAACCCCTTACGTTTTTTTGTCAAAAATTGACCCCCTAAAATTTTGTTATTTTGCCATTTTTGGATGCTACTGTGGCCCCTGTTGAGTGTGTGTGAGGTTTCCTCTGTTTTTTACACCAGAAAAATGCATTAGAAGCAAGTTGAAAAAAACTGAAAAAAAACGACATACTAACCCCTTACGTTTTTTTTCAAAAATTGACCCCCTAAAATTTTGGCATTTTATGCCATTTTTGGGTGCTCCTGGGGCCCCTGTTGAGTATGTGTGAGGTTTCCCCTGTTTTTTTTCACCAGAAAAATGCATTAGAAGCAAGTTGAAAAAAAAATGAAAAAAACGACATACTAACCCCTTACGGTTTTTTTTTTCAAAAATTGACCCCCTAAAATTTGGGCATTTTATGCCATTTTTGAGTGCTCCTGGGGCCCCTGTTGAGTGTGTGTGAGGTTTCCCCTGTTTTTTTCACCAAAAAAATGCATTAGAAGCAAGTTTAAAAAAATGAAAAAACGACATACTAACCCCTTACGTTTTTTTGTCAAAAATTGACCCCCTAAAATTTTGTTATTTTGCCATTTTTGGGTGCTCCTGGGGCCCCTGTTGAGTATGTGTGAGGTTTCCCCTGTTTTTTTTCACCAGAACAATGCATTAGAAGCAAGTTGAAAAAAAAATGAAAAAAACGACATACTAACCCCTTACGTTTTTTTCAAAAATTGACCCCCTAAAATTTTGGCATTTTTTGCCATTTTTGGGTGCCACTGGGGCCCCTGTTGAGTGTGTGTGAGGTTTCCCCTGTTTTTTCACCAGAAAAATGCATTAGAAGCAAGTTGAAAAACTGAAAAAAACGACATACTAACCCCTTACGTTTTTTTTCAAAAATTGACCCCTTAAAATTTTGGCATTTTATGCCATTTTTGGGTGCTCCTGAGGCCCCTGTTGAGTGTGTGTGAGGTTTCCCCTGTTTTTTTCACCAGAAAAATGCATTAGAAGGAAGTTGAAAAAAACTGAAAAAAAAAAAAAAACGACATACTAACCCCTTACGTTTTTTTTTTTTCAAGAATTGACCCCATGAAATTTTGGCATTTTATGCCATTTTTGGGTGCTCCTGTTGAGTGTGTGTGACCTTTTCCAATGTTTTTTTCACCAGAAAAATGCATTAAAGGAAGTTGAAAAAAAATGAAAAAAACGACATACTAACCCCTTACGCTTTTTTCAAAAATTGACCCCCTAAATTTTTGGCATTTTATGCCATTTTTGGGTGCTCCTGGGGCCCCTGTTGAGTGTGTGTGACGTTTCCAATGTTTTTTTCACCGGAAAAATGCATTGAAGGAACTTGAAAAAAAATTAAAAAAACGACATACTAACCCCTTACGTTTTTTTTCAAAAATTGACCCCCTAAAATTTGGGCATTTTATGCCATTTTTGGGTGCTCCTGGGGCCCCTGTTGAGTGTGTGTGAGGTTTCCCCTGTTTTTTTCACCAGAAAAATGCATTAGAAGCAAGTTGAAAAAAAATGAAAAAACGACATACTAACCCCTTACGTTTTTTTGTCAAAAATTGACCCCCTAAAATTTTGTTATTTTGCCATTTTTGGGTGCTCCTAGGGCCCCTGTTGAGTGTGTGTGACGTTTCCAATGTTTTTTTCACCAGAAAAATGCATTAAAGGAACTTGAAAAAAAATGAAAACAACGACATACTAACCCCTTACGTTTTTTTTGTCAAAAATTGACCCCCTAAATTTTTGGCATTTTATGCCATTTTTGGGTGCTCCTGGGGCCCCTGTTGAGTGTGTGTGAGGTTTCCCCTGTTTTTTCACCAGAAAAATGCATTAGAAGCAAGTTGAAAAACTGAAAAAAACGACATACTAACCCCTTACGTTTTTTTTCAAAAATTGACCCCTTAAAATTTTGGCATTTTATGCCATTTTTGGGTGCTCCTGAGGCCCCTGTTGAGTGTGTGTGAGGTTTCCCCTGTTTTTTTCACCAGAAAAATGCATTAGAAGGAAGTTGAAAAAAACTGAAAAAAAAAAAAAACGACATACTAACCCCTTACGTTTTTTTTTTTTCAAGAATTGACCCCATGAAATTTTGGCATTTTATGCCATTTTTGGGTGCTCCTAGGGCCCCTGTTGAGTGTGTGTGACGTTTCCAATGTTTTTTTCACCAGAAAAATGCATTAAAGGAACTTGAAAAAAAATGAAAACAACGACATACTAACCCCTTACGTTTTTTTGTCAAAAATTGACCCCTAAAATTTTGTTATTTTGCCATTTTTGGATGCTCCTGGGGCCCCTGTTGAGTGTGTGTGAGGTTTCCCCTGTTTTTTACACCAGAAAAATGCATTAGAAACAAGTTGAAAAAAACTGAAAAAAAAAACCGACATACTAACCCCTTATGTTTTTTTTCAAAAATTGACCCCCTAAAATTTTGGCATTTTATGCCATTTTTGGGTGCTCCTGGGGCCCCTGTTGAGTGTGTGTGAGGTTTCCCCTGTTTTTTTCACCAGAAAAATGCATTAGAAGCAAGTTGAAAAAAAAAGGAAAAAACGACATACTAACCCCTTACGTTTTTTTGTCAAAAATTGACCCCCTAAAATTTTGTTATTTTGCCATTTTTGGATGCTCCTGGGGCCCCTGTTGAGTGTGTGTGAGGTTTCCCCTGTTTTTTTCACCAGAAAAATGCATTAGAAGGAAGTTGAAAAAAACTGAAAAAAAAAAAAACGACATACTAACCCCTTACGTTTTTTTTTTCAAGAATTGACCCCATGAAATTTTGGCATTTTATGCCATTTTTGGGTGCTCCTGTTGAGTGTGTGTGACCTTTTCCAATGTTTTTTTCACCAGAAAAATGCATTAAAGGAAGTTGAAAAAAAATGAAAAAAACGACATACTAACCCCTTACATTTTTTTCAAAAATTGACCCCCTAAATTTTTGGCATTTTATGCCATTTTTGGGTGCTCCTGGGGCCCCTGTTGAGTGTGTGTGAGGTTTCCCCTGTTTTTTTCACCAGAAAAATGCATTAGAAGCAAGTTGAAAAAAAATGAAAAAACGACATACTAACCCCTTACGTTTTTTTGTCAAAAATTGACTCCCTAAAATTTTGTTATTTTGCCATTTTTGGGTGCTCCTAGGGCCCCTGTTGAGTGTGTGTGACGTTTCCAATGTTTTTTTCAACAGAAAAATGCATTAAAGGAACTTGAAAAAAAATGAAAACAACGACATACTAACCCCTTACGTTTTTTTTGTCAAAAATTGACCCCTAAAATTTTGTTATTTTGCCATTTTTGGATGCTCCTGGGGCCCCTGTTGAGTGTGTGTGAGGTTTCCCCTGTTTTTTACACCAGAAAAATGCATTAGAAACAAGTTGAAAAAAACTGAAAAAAAACCCGACATACTAACCCCTTACGTTTTTTTTCAAAAATTGACCCCCTAAAATTTTGGCATTTTATGCCATTTTGGGGTGCTCCTGGGGCCCCTGTTGAGTGTGTGTGAGGTTTCTCCTGTTTTTTCACCAGAAAAATGCATTAGAAGCATGTTGAAAAAAAAATGAAAAAAACGACATACTAACCCCTTACGTTTTTTTCAAAAATTGACCCCCTAAAACTTTGGCATTTTATACCATTTTTGGGTGCTTCTGGGGCCCCTGTTGAGTGTGTGTGAGGTTTCCCCTGTTTTTTTCACCAAAAAAATGCATTAGAAGCAAGTTTAAAAAAATGAAAAAACGACATACTAACCCCTTACGTTTTTTTGTCAAAAATTGACCCCCTAAAATTTTGTTATTTTGCCATTTTTGGATGCTCCTGGGGCCCCTGTTGAGTGTGTGTGAGGTTTCCTCTGTTTTTTACACCAGAAAAATGCATTAGAAGCAAGTTGAAAAAAACTGAAAAAAAACGACATACTAACCCCTTACGTTTTTTTTCAAAAATTGACCCCCTAAAATTTTGGCATTTTATGCCATTTTTGGGTGCTCCTGGGGCCCCTGTTGAGTGTGTGTGAGGTTTCCCCTGTTTTTTCACCAGAAAAATGCATTAGAAGCAATTTGAAAAAAAAATGAAAAAAACGACATACTAACCCCTTACGTTTTTTTCAAAAATTGACCCCCTAAAATTTTGGCATTTTTTGCCATTTTTGGGTGCCACTGGGGCCCCTGTTGAGTGTGTGTGAGGTTTCCCCTGTTTTTTCACCAGAAAAATGCATTAGAAGCAAGTTGAAAAACTGAAAAAAACGACATACTAACCCCTTACGTTTTTTTTCAAAAATTGACCCCTTAAAATTTTGGCATTTTATGCCATTTTTGGGTGCTCCTGAGGCCCCTGTTGAGTGTGTGTGAGGTTTCCCCTGTTTTTTTCACCAGAAAAATGCATTAGAAGGAAGTTGAAAAAAACTGAAAAAAAAAAAAAACGACATACTAACCCCTTACGTTTTTTTTTTTCAAGAATTGACCCCATGAAATTTTGGCATTTTATGCCATTTTTGGGTGCTCCTGGGGCCCCTGTTGAGTGTGTGTGACCTTTTCCAATGTTTTTTTCACCAGAAAAATGCATTAAAGGAAGTTGAAAAAAAATGAAAAAAACGACATACTAACCCCTTACGTTTTTTTCAAAAATTGACCCCCTAAAACTTTGGCATTTTATACCATTTTTGGGTGCTCCTGGGGCCCCTGTTGAGTGTGTGTGAGATTTCCTCTGTTTTTTACACCAGAAAAATGCATTAGAAGCAACCTGAAAAAAACTGAAAAAAAACGACATACTAACCCCTTACGTTTTTTTTCAAAAATTGACCCCTTAAAATTTTGTTATTTTGCCATTTTTGGATGCTCCTGGGGCCCCTGTTGAGTGTGTGTGAGGTTTCCTCTGTTTTTTACACCAGAAAAATGCATTAGAAGCAACTTGAAAAAAAATGAAAAAAACGACATACTAACCCCTTACGTTTTTTTCAAAAATTGACCCCCTAAAATTTGCCATTTTATGCCATTTTTGGGTGCTTCTGGGGCCCCTGTTGAGTGTGTGTGAGGTTTCCCCTGTTCTTTTCACCAGAAAAATGCATTAGAAGGAAGTTGAAGTAAACTGAAAAAAAAAAAAAAATACGTTTTTTTTTTCAAAAATTGACCCCATGAAGTTTTGGCATTTTATGCCATTTTTGGGTGCTCCTGGGGCCCCTGTTGAGTGTGTGTGACGTTTCCAATGTTTTTTTCACCAGAAAAATGCATTAAAGGAACTTGAAAAAAAATGAAAAAAACGACATACTAACCACTTACGTTTTTTTTTTTCAAAAATTGACCCCATAAAATTTTGGCTTTTTATGCTATTTTTGGGTGCTCCTGGGGCCCCTGTTGAGTGTGTGTGACGTTTCCCCTGTTTTTTTCACCAGAAAAATGCATTAAAGGAAGTTGAAAAAAAATGAAAAAAACGACATACTAACCCCTTACGTTTTTTTCAAAAATTGACCCCCTAAAATTTTGGCATTTTATACCATTTTTGGGTGCTCCTGGGGCCCCTGTTGAGTGTGTGTGAGGTTTCCCCTGTTTTTTTCACCAAAAAAATGCATTAGAAGCAAGTTGAAAAAAAATGAAAAAACGACATACTAACCCCTTACGTTTTTTTGTCAAAAATTGACCCCCTAAAATGTTGTTATTTTGCCATTTTTGGATGCTCCTGGGGCCCCTGTTGAGTGTGTGAGGTTGAGTGTGTGAATACTGTCACCTTGTTTTTCTGCCTTCTATTGCAGCTGTGTTTGCATTTGTGTCTATTTTTGGTTCGTCTGTGTCACATCGTAAAATGTAGGGTAAAAAAAAAAAGTTATGTTATGTTATGTTTTTGTCCATATAAATTTAAGCTGTTTTTTATTTTTTAAATACATATACTGTAGTTATCCAGAAGAAAATTAGCGAATATAAAATCATGCTTGGATTAAAAAAAAAACAAAATAATGATGTGCTATGAGGCGACAGCATCTCACCGACTACCTTCCACGACGAGACCAAAAAATATTCCCATCGACATCTCAGCACAGTCACTTTAAAATATCCTCATTTATTGCCAAAAACTATTTCTTTAACAGCATGAAGAGCACAAGTTGTTTTTTGTTTTTTTTTAATTATATAACTACAAGGTCAGTGTACAGCGTTAATGCAACACTTCAGGGCCAGTAAGTGTGACTTTTAAAATCTTAAAAAGAAATGAGTTTTAGATAAGATGAATATGTTGAATTATGAGATAAAATGCTCATATGCATCAGCGCTATCACTGATTGAAAAGCAGCAAAATATCAGATCGCAGTGAGTAAATTTATTCATATTGAAGCGTGACCTTTGGTGAAAATCCACTGCTAAGTATATAAATTGTTCAGAACATATAATACTAAAATAGCGCTTAAGCCAGGGGTGGGCAAACTACGGCCCGGGGGCCACATCCGGCCCGCCCGGTGTTTCAATATGGCCCACCTGTTTTTTCCAAATATTTCATTTAAACTCAACACATAACCTGGCATCGTGGCTTGGGCCAATTTTTTGATGGTTGAGGTAGTAATAATGGTTTAGGTAGTTGAGGTAATAATAATAATAATAATAATAATAATAATAATAATAATAATAATAATAATAATAATAATAATAATAATAATAATAATAATGTTGTCAATGATAATAATAATAATAATAATAATAATAATAATAATAATAATAATAATAATAATAATAATAATAATAATAATAATAATAATAATAATGTTGTCAATAATGATAATAATAATAATAATAATAATAATAATAATAATAATAATAATGTTGTCAATAATGATAATAATACTACTATTATATTAATATTGTTGTTAATAATATTAATATAATAATGGTAGTAATATTACAAAATACTCCTGGAAAAAGGAGCACAAGCACAATAATAGTAATACAAATAATGATAATAATACTACTATTATATTAATATTGTTGTTAATAATATTAATACAATAATGGTAGTAATATTATTATTATAACAAAATAATAATAATATAATAACATTACTATAACTAATAATAATTCTAATAAAAATAACAATAATAATAATAATAATACATTGAGAAACACACGTTACATCAAATAAATGATTTCAAAGTGCACATATAGCAGATTGCATGACACTTTTACATGTAAAATATGTGTAAAAATATAGGTGTAAAAATGGACTGTTACGTGTAAAATACTACATAATCCCCCCCCCGTCAATTTTGTTAAATTAATGCGGCCCGCGAGTCAAAAAGTTTGCCCACCCCTGACCTAAGCAATAAAGCACCAAAACAAATAGACATATATTCACATTTTTATTTATATTTAATTTCTGGGAGGATATCGTGTACACCAAATATCCCATTGGCAGTTAAGCGCATTCATTGTGTTCAGAAGCCAGGAACAGTCACTTTGTTTTTAACAAACACAAATACAAAATAAAGATAACAACAAAAATAATGAACTGCATGTATAGAACATACAAAAAAAAACAAACAAAAAAAAATCCCATGCCTACTCAGTAGGTAACTTCAACATTCCGGCTCTTAAAGATGTGGATATTTACACATTTATAAAAATATACTTTATTTTTTTTTTTTTTTTTTTGCTTACATTCTAATGAAATGAAGCAGTGCCCTCACATAACGTTTTTTTTTCCCTTCATTGTTGACTTACATTCTGTAACAAAAATATTCCCTTAGTCTTTTAAGGCGAGATTCGCAACATCAGCAAGGCTTCACAAAAGGCACCAAATAACGGAGCAATTGTCCTTTTTTTTTTTTAAAAAAAAAAAAAAATTTTTTTTTTTTTGAGGAAATGCTATTTTCTTTTACTTTTCTCTATTTTTCCATATAACTAAGCAATATGTCACATGTGAGAAAGAGAGAAAAAGAGTACCGGTGGATGATATTTACAAACAGAAACTAACATCACGCCTACTCATGCTTGAATACGTAAGTGCTTTTTTTTTTTTTTTTTTTTTCTTTTTCCAAAGAAAATGTATCACAGCATCATCACTACATAATAGAGAATCTTTGTAGAAAATATGGCCCCCTTGCTCACTTCAAATAATACAAATATGCAAATCATTGTTCACATCAATACCAAAGAATGAAACAAAAACATGGCACATGTACAATATACATATATTGTAGTTTATGTATATTAATTATTGTCTTTTGTACTGTATGCATCGCCGAGACAATGGCGACGAACGACGTCGCTTGAACGTGTCGCAGCTGCTGGGCAATCTTCACTTTCTCTGTATACGTGATGGAAGAGAGCCATCATTTTTAAGTCCTTTAAGTGCTGCATCTGTTTTTTTTTCAGAGCTGGAGGAGAAAGAAAAGAAAAAAAAAAAAAAAAAAAAAAACCTTGCCCAGTCCTTGACATGTGGATACATCTCAGGATTGACCCACCATTGCTGAGAGCCGTCATAAAAGTGCTTCTTTTTTTTTTTTATTCAAAAGAGTCTTTTGATGCTGATGTTCCTTTTCCTGGAATACTCTTATGGAAGGAAATCTAACATATTTCAATTGTCCTTGGAGAAAGAGTGGTTTGCAGGTCTGATAACGGGGTAGGAACAGGGGAGCTGTAGATGTTGGAGACCACCGAAGAAGGAAAAGGAGAAGCTACCTGGGATTGGAAGGTGCTGGACATGGACACTGAAGGATACGTGGTAGCAATGGAAGGAGATGGATAAGAAGTGTGAGCAGGAGAAGAGTAGCAGGATGTGACCGGAGACGGGTAAGAAGACACCGGGGACGGGTACGAGGTGATGGGCGAGGGGTAGCTTGACGCAGGCGAGGCGACCGACGCCGACGCCGTCACGGGTACCGCCCCGGACGCCGTTTTGTCGGCTTTCTTGTCCTTCTGCCGGAGATGAATCTTCGTGTGTCGTTTTCTCTCGTCGCTGCGAGCAAACTTACGCCCGCATATCTCGCACGCAAATGGCTTCTCGCCCGTGTGAGTGCGAATATGCGTCGTGAGATGGTCGCTACGACTGAAATTACGCATGCAGATACGGCACTGGAACGGTTTCTGACCGGTGTGGATTCGAATATGCCGTGTCAGTTCATCGGAGCGGGAGAAACGGCGGTCGCAGGTCTCGACCGGGCAAGCGTAGGGCCTCTCGTGCGGCGGGGTCTTACTCGGGCGAGTCGGGTACTTGCGCATGCGGCTGGGTTTGATCAGCTGAGACTGATAGACGCTTTTTAGATCTTGAGAACCCGTTTGAGTCGCAAAGGCCTTAATGGTGGAAAGAGGAGTGAGGGAGGGCTGGCTTGACTGAGTCTGGAACGGTTTCTGATCAGGGGGGACCAGGCTGATTTCTCCCTGCTGTTGCGGGAATAAGTAGTCGGGAATCATGGGAACAGGGAAGCTCGTGCTGCAGGTTTTCCCGTTAGGATAAGCAGGAGGAGGGTATTGTGCGCTTCCACCGGAACCGGTAAAGGCTTGGACCTGATCGGGGAAGATATCTGAGTTGGGGTTCGAGTAAGTCGGCGCGGCGGAGTAAATGGGGTTGGGCTCGCTGTGGTGAATCGAGGAGCTCTGCGATGATGAGGAGCTCGAAGACGGGGAAGAAGCGGATGTCGATGATGTGCTCGACGAGGTGCTCTGCGAGGTCACGGACGAGGAGCTGGAACTCGCGGGAATGTTCCCCACCAGACCGGTGAACAGGCCCAAAATTGGCTCCGCCCACAGGCTGTTGCTGCAGGTGGTGGCGGGTTCGAGGGTGAAGCGGCCCGTGTAGGAAATAGGGGGCAGTCTTGGGGTGGGGTATGTTTGGTCCCCGACGGACTTCTCACAGTTGAAGGGGATGTCAGGGAGCGTGTCTGTGGGGGAGGGGGGAGGAAGACACGTTACTCCAGTTGCACACCAGTAAAACATCTCCCCACCAGTATATCTCAATAAAATGGGTTTGAGTCGACTGTCAATAAAGCAGGAAGTTGACGTTTTCGTCACTTTCGAGCAAATTAAATAATTAAATAAAATTTAATTAAAATGTAAGTAATTTTATTGAATTATTTTAAAATTAAATAAAAATAATTAAATTAAATAAACTATTTAAAAAAAAATCTAAAACTACTGCAGGCTGACATTTCACTAGTTAGAATTTCAAAAAATCTTATAATACCATAATTTATAGTTATTACAACATCAATTTTCCTATTTAACATATTACAAGTTTAATTTAAATGGAGAACAGAAGCACGCAGTGACAGTCAGACTGTCAATAAATTGACAGGAAGTTGACGTTTTTGTCACTTACGAGCAAATT
Organism: Doryrhamphus excisus; assembly: GCF_030265055.1. Lineage (NCBI taxonomy): Eukaryota > Metazoa > Chordata > Actinopteri > Syngnathiformes > Syngnathidae > Doryrhamphus > Doryrhamphus excisus. Next base: position 3,568,808 of record NC_080488.1, on the reverse strand, counting down.
AAGTAATAAAATAAAATAAAATTAAAATGTAATTAATTTAATTAAATTAATTTAAAATTAAATTAAAATAATTAAATCAAGTAAACTATTTAAAAAATATAAGAAATTACTGCAGGCTGACATTTCGCTAGTTACAATTTCAGAACATCTTAAAATACCAGAATTTATAGTTATTACAACATCAATTTTCCTATTTTAACATATAGTTAAAATAAGTTAAGTTTAATTTAAATGGAGAACAGAAGCACGCAGTGACAGCAATGGGTTTCAATCGACTGTCAATAAATTGACAGGAAGTTGACGTTTTCGTCACTTACGAGCAAATTAAATAATTAAATAAAATTTAATTAAAATGTAATCAATTTAATTTAATTATTTTAAAATTAAATTTAAAAAATTAAATTAAGTAAACTATTTAAAAAATATAAGAAATTACTGCAGGCTGACATTTCACTAGTTACAATTTCAGAAAATCTTAAAATACCATAATTTATAGTTATTACAACATCAATTTTCCTATTTTAACATATGACAAGTTTAATATGACAGCAATGGGTTTGAATGGGTTTTGAATCGACTGTCAATAAATTGACAGGAAGTTGACATTTTCGTCACTTATGAGCAAACTAAATAATTAAATCAAATTAAATTAAAATGTCATTAATTTAATTAAATTAATTTAAAGTTAAATTAAAAATAATTAAATTGAATAAACTATTTAAAAAAACAAAAACTACTGCAGGCTGACATTTCACTAGTTATAATTTTAAAAAAATCTTAAAATACCATAATTTATAGTTATTACAACATGAATTTTCCCATTTTAACATATGACAAGTTTAATTGAAAAGATCCCTCACCTCCAGCAAGATGGTCATACTGCTCTCCTGGTTCGCCGGAACCGAAGCCTGCACCTTCCGGCGCGGAAGCTGTGAGGAACGGTGTCCCCGCCGAAGTGAGCATCATCACCTCCTCCAGCTTGGGGTAGTTGTTATCCATGGGGGAGTGAGGGAAGCTCAGGGGCTCAGAGATCTGCAGGGCTGGGAGGATCATCTCGGTCTTGGCTGCAGCCATCCTCTCTCCTGGTGCTGCTGCCGGAGCTTCTGCTGGAGGCTTGGAGGCTGGTGGCTGAGGAAGAGTTGCAGGTAGGTGGGAAGAGCTTGCACACCTCACGTCTGATGATGCCGGGGGAAGATGCTGCGCTCTTGTGCTCCACTCGTCCTTTTAGTTTTCCGTTTCTCCTAGAGATGAGCAAAAAATCCACTTTTTTTGCTTTTTTAGAAAAAATCAAAAGTGTCCTTTTTACTCATTTGCAAAAATGAATAAATACATAAAACTTAATTTATATATATATGTATATATAATACACTATTTCTCCAGTCGGGTTCTAACCCTTTTTTGGATTTGATGTTTTATTGACTTTTGACTTTTGGCGTGATGTTTAGGGAGGTCTAGTGTTTCCCTATCCGCTCTAACAGTTGCTTTTGTGGGCTTCTCAGGGCTGTCTCAGCGCCGAAAGGTTTCCCGCGGCTTATAAACTCTCTCTCTGTGACGTAGATGTCCATATATGGGGCGGAGGAAGCCCATATTTAGTCACTGCGGTGGAGGACACATGACGCCGGCCCTGGAGGGGAAAAAGCAAGAGCGCGATTGAGACTTGATTCTTAAAAGCTCCGGTAGTAAATTTTAAAAAGACGATGCGGTTCTACGCGTTTTTATATTTTGTAAAAGCCTAAAAATTGTCGCTCGCTCACCGTCCTTGCCGTGAGATTTCATTTGGATTTCCCATCTGTGCAGCAGACTTGCGCCGCTTGCCGGAAAGCCCCGCTCCGCCGCGCCTTATAAGGTCGTGACCACATAAGGACTTGTTCCGGTTGGGGTTCCAGTTCCCCTTGCCCTTGTTTGGGACTTCCTGAGGCGGCGCTGTTTTTTTTTTTTTGGCAAAGGAGAGCTTCTGGAGAGTAAATCATGGCCAGAGCTCTCAATAAGTCATGTCAGCAGCAGCGTCTCGATTCTTCTGATTTATTTTCACTCCAAGATCCGACCGCTCAGAGGAACTAATGCACTTTGGGTCCGTCTAAGAGAGAAAAGATGGATTTTGCAACATTTATGCTGGACTGTTTGCTCAGTAGACTTAACAACATTAGTAAAAGAGATAATAAAATAAAATAAAATAAAATAAAATAAAATAAAATAAAATAAAATAAAATAAAATAAAATAAAATAAAATAAAATAAAATAAAATAAAATAAAATAATAATAATAATAATAATATAATAATTTTTTAAAACTATAGAAAAAAATAACATTACATCTTACATTACATCTTGTATAGAATAAAAATATCATAATGCCCTTTATTGTCATTTTACATATAATAGAATGAAATTGCAGCATCTCCATTTTCAGTGTAAGACAGTATAACAGCACAAAATATAGAAATTAGAAGAATAAATAATAATAAATAACAAAGGGTCTACATTGTAGAGGACGATTGGTTGCTTAATATTGATAATAAGTACAGTTTTGAATTTCATAATGAATATGCACACATAGTTAGTTGCCCAAAGATGCTTAGGAATATGCACATATATAGACTTAAGAACTTTAGTAAAAGAGATGCTCAGTAATAATAATAAAAAACTATGGACAAAATAACATAACATGGTGTATAGAATAAAAAAAATATGGATAATAAATACAGTTTTGAATTTTTTAATGAATATGCACACCTAGTTTGTTGCCCAAAGATGCTTAGGAATGTGCACACATAGACTTAAGAACTTTAGTAAAAGAGATGCTCAGTAATAATAATTAAAAAAAAATGTTGGTGAAAAGAATAAAAAAAATATGGATAATAAGTATTACTTTAGGTAGGTACTTTAAGTATATACTTTAGTAAAATAGATGCTCAGAGAGGGTTTGAGTCGACTGTCAATAAATTGGCAGGAAGTTGACATTTTCATCACTTACAATAAGTGATAAACTTAATAAACTATTAAATATATAAACTATAAACTAATAACTATAAACTATTAAAAATTCTAAAATTATTACAGGCTGATATTTCACTAGTTACAATTTCTTTAAAATTTTTTTACATTTTTTTTATTCTTAAAATACCATGATTTATAGTTATTACTACAAAGCAGCCACAAGTCACTGAATTCACACCACAACATGAATTTTAAGTACTGTACAGTAAAGAGATAATAAGTACAGTTTTGAATTTTAGAATGAATATGCACATAAAAAACTAATAATAAACTATGGACAAAATAACATAAAATATTGGTGTATAGAATAAAAAAATATTAATAATAAGTACAGTTTTGAATTTCATAATGAATATGCACATAAAAAACTATAGACAAAATAACATAAAATATTGGTGTATAGAATAAAAAAATATGAAAAATAAGTACAGTTTTGAATTTCATAATGAATATGCACATAAAAAAACTAATAAAAAACTATGGACAAAATAACGTAAAATATTGGTGTAAAGAATAAAAAATATGGATAATAAGTACAGTTTTGAATTTCATAATGAATATGCACATAAATAACATAAAATATTGGTGTATAGAATAAAAAAATATGAATATAAGTACAGTTTTGAATTTCATAATGAATATGCACATAAAAAAGTAATTAAAAACTATGGACGAAATAACATAAAATATTGGTGTATAGAATAAAAAAAATATGAATAATAAGTACAGTTTTGAATTTCATAATGAATATCCACATAAAAAACTAATAAAAAACTATGGACAAAATAACATAAAATATTGGTGTATAGAATAAAAAATATGGATAGTAAGTACAGTTTTGAATTTCAGAATGAAAGATGCTTAGGAATGTGCCCAACAACTCGGCCCCAGCGTTAATGGAGTAATCATTGCTGTCTGTCTAGCTGGGGCTTGTCCCCTGCTCAACATTGAGACCATCTGTCTGCCACCCAGCAGCCTAACGGGCCTTGGCAACAAAGCTGCACTCAGCTGTGAGGGTGCAGGCTGGATGCTGACGCCCCCCCCCCTCCAGCTGAGGCTCCATCATCATCATCGGCCAGCGCTGCTTCATGACGAGCATGTTTCCGTAATGTATAGGCAGCGGTTGAGATCCCATTGGGAGCATGGACTTCATTTATCTTTAGTCTCATTTGCTGTTGTTTTCTCTTTCGCTTTCTCACAGGAAGTCAACAAACTGTCAATTATAATAACATACTATGGATAATTCATAATGTCGCCTATAGAGAACATACTAACTCCTTATTTCTAAAATCACAAATACTTCAACTTGCTGATATAGTTCATCTTCAAACAGCTAAAATAATGCATAAGGCTAAAAATAACCAATTAGCTAAAAATGTCATCCAATACTCTGGAAAGAAGTCCATTTTATGTAAGTAAAATTAAAATTAAAATTAAAATTAAAATTAAAATTAAAATTAAAATTAAAATTAAAATTAAAATTAAAATTAAAATTAAAATTAAAATTAAAATTAAAATTAAAATTAAAATTAAAATTAAAATTAAAATTAAAATTAAAATTAAAATTAAAATTAAAATTAATTAAAAAACATTAAAATTAATTCATTAATTAAGAAAAATTTAACTATATTAGGAAAGCAGGAAGTGAACAAATATGATATCAGGGAAGAAGTACATTTTATGTCATTGGATGGTCAAATCATCTTGTACTTCGGTACATGTCAAAAAAAATAAAAATAAAAATAAAAATAAAAATAAAAATAAAAATAAAAATAAAAATAAAAATAAAAATAAAAATAAAAATAAAAATAAAAATAAAAATAAAAATAAAAATAAAAATAAAAATAAAAATAAAAATAAAAATAAAAATAAAAATAAAAATAAAAATACAAATACAAATAAAAATAAAAATAAAAATAAAAATAAAAATTAAAATAAAAATTAAAATTAAAATTAAAATTAAAATTAAAATTAAAATTAAAATTAAAATTAAAATTAAAATTAAAATTAAAATTAAAATTAAAATTAATTAAAAAAACAATTAAAAAATTTTAAGTATATTAGGAAAGCAGGAAGTGAACAAATATGATATCAGGGAAGAAGTACATTTTATGTCATTGGATGGTCAAATCATCTTGTACTTCGGTACATGTCAAAAAAAATAAAAATAAAAATAAAAATAAAAATAAAAATAAAAATAAAAATAAAAATAAAAATAAAAATAAAAATAAAAAATAAAAATAAAAATAAAAATAAAAATAAAAATAAAAATAAAAATAAAAATAAAAATAAAAATAAAAATAAAAATAAAAATAAAAATTAAAATTAAAATTAAAAATAAAATTAAAATTAAAATTAAAATTAAAATTAAAATTAAAATTAAAATTAAAATTAAAATTAATTAAAAAAACAATTAAAAAATTTTAAGTATATTAGGAAAGCAGGAAGTGAACAAATGTAACAGTTACTGATTGTAAAAGTACCAGATGGAGGGGTGGGATTTAATAAGTGAACTGTGAACTGATTATGGGGAAAAATTAAAATTAAAATTAAAATTAAAATTAAAATTAAAATTAAAATTAAAATTAAAATTAAAATTAAATTAAATTAAATTAAATTAAATTAAATTAAATTAAATTAAATTAAATTAAATTAAATTAAAATTAAAATTAAAATTAAAATTAAAATTAAAATTAAAATTAAAATTAAAATTAAAATTAAAATTAAAATTAAAATTAAAATTAAAATTAAAATTAAAATTAAAATGTATTATGGAAAGCAGGAAGTGAACAAATGTAACAGTTACTGATTGTAAAAGTACCAGATGGAGGGGTAGGATTTAATAAGCTTGAATAGCTTGAAATACTGCATGTGTTCCCTTCTTCTGTTTACTCCATTACTCTACATACATATAAAGTATTGATGATTTGGAGGAGAAATAATCCTCAAGAGTGTAGCTGCAAGACGTCTGACGTTGTTTATTTGCGTCATGAAATACATCTAATACATTTTTGGTGGCAGTGGTATTTTTTTTTACCTAAACAAAGTGACACATCTCTTCAGAGGTGCATGCAGGTGCAAGTCTTGACACGATGATGGTGATGGTTACGCAACATATCTTTATCTGCGTAGGGGAGGTGATGACACCAAATCCAAACACCCGCCTGCATCTTGTGCTGTTTTTGGCCGTCAGGTACCGAGGTCATTATATTTTGCGGCAAAGCGAAGACGATGGAGTGCCGAGAGCAGATGAAAGAAGTCATCATTTGATGACACTGTAATAAAATCAGGATCGGGGCGGGAACTCTGGGAAAAGCAATAAAGTAATAAAGATGATAAACAGTTGGCAGTGCTTGTCTGGGCCTCCTTTTACTCTGATGCATGAAGGTGAAGCCCGATGCTGGGAGGGCAAGGTAGAGGAAATTAGGATGCTTGATGATAGCGATGGCTCGGCGGAATTGTGTATTGTGTGTGTTTGCATGTGGATTTAGGACCTGTCGGTTTATTCCCACCAATAGGCTCCGAATGAGTGAGGTCAGAGGACAGGAAATGCATCTAACTTTCAAGTTAAAGGTGATCCATGTAGCTGGACTACCTACCGCATGATGAAGAGGACAACACAAGTTCAATGGCTAATTTGCCTCTACGGATGAGAGAGACTGACAAAATGTGTGATGAAGGAATTATGAGTTATGAGAATTTTTTTTTTTAATATTCCAAATAGGAGCTTCCTCTTGGGCATTTTAAGGACAGTTTCACCTTTCCCGATGTTCTGGATGCAGTAGAAGTCAACCAGGAAAAGTATATGCCTCAAAGGAATCACTCAAGGCTTGTGTTTTGCTTTTTCTTTGGCTTTGTTTTATCTTTAGCTTCTTTTTTCGGCGACGCTTTTTTCAAAAGGACCTCCTGAGATCTTATCTCACTTTTAAAATCTTTTTTAAAATCACTTTTATCTCAAATTTTTTTAATTTAATAAAAAAATAAAATAAAAATAAAAATAAAAATAAAAATAAAAATAAAAATAAAAATAAAAATAAAAATAAAAATAAAAATAAAAATAAAAATAAAAATAAAAATAAAAATAAAAACAAAAACAAAAATAAAAATAAAAATAAAAATAAAAATAAAAATAAAAATAAAAATAAAAATAAAAATAAAAATAAAAATAAAAATAAAAATAAAAATAAAAATAAATAAATGGCAGTACGGCGGTCGAGTGGTTAGCGCTCAGACCTCACCTGGCGACGAGTCCAGGGTGTACCCCACTTCTCGCCCAAAGACAGCTGGGATAGGCTCCAGCACCCCCGCGACCAACGTGAGGAAAAGCGGTAGAAAATGAATGAATGAATGAATGAATGAATGAATGAATGAATGAATAAATAAATAAATAAAGATTGACATTAAGATTTTATTTTATTTTATTTTATTTTATTTTATTTTATTTTATTTTATTTTATTTTATTTTATTTTATTTTATTTTATTTTATTTTATTTTATTTTATTTTATTTTATTTTATTTTATTTTATTTTATTTTATTTTATTTTATTTTAAATAAAATGTATTACTTATTAACTCTTTCAACTAACCGGAACTATGTTCCTCATCACCGAAATCTGGGGGGTAAGTCACCACTGATGCACTACACTGTTGATGGGCATGTTATATAATTTCATGTAAAAAAAAAACTGTACTATCCCTTCAAAACATAGCAGATACTATTTTCATTATTTCTTATGAGGAGAATAATTTCACTATTCAAACAAATCTGAGGTGGACCAGCCTGCTGTAATGTATTCTATTCTACTGTATTACACAAAAAAACCAAGTGCGGAGGAGTGAGACTGAGATATTGATTAAAAAAAAAAAAGATGGAGAATCCCAGCACCCACACACAGTAAGTGGGAGCGAGCATCAGTTGTTGTGCTGTCAGCTGGGAGATGAACAGACAGACACTCGTGTCCCTCCCCATCACACCTCCTCACCCATGCTCTAGCCCCACACCAACCGTTGGTGTAATCCCTCGCTATTAGCATACAGGTGGTTTCCAACCTTTGTGACAACGTTAGATGCTAACTTAAGTTACAGTCCTCAATGTTGCATAACGTGAGGTGGGAGGAGAGCGAGAGAGCAAGAGAAAGAGAGAGAGCACACAATGCAGATCCATTCATCTGTCATTGATCCACTCATCCATCCAGCCATCATCCATCCATCCATCCATCATTCATCCACTCATCCATCAATCCATCAATCCATCACCCATCCACCCACCCATCCATCATTCATCCACTGATCCATCCATCAATCCATCCATCCATCCATCCATCCACCCATCCATCAATCCATCCATCATTCATCCACTCATCCAACAATCCATCCACCCACCCACCCATCCACACATCCATCATTCATCCACTCATCCACTCATCCACTCATCCACTCATCCACTCATCCATCCATTCGTCATTCATCCACTCATCCATCATCCATCCATCATTCATCCACCCATCCTTCCATCCAACCATCCATCCATCATTCATCCACTCATCCACTCATCCACTCATCCACTCATCCACTCATCCATCAATCCATCATCCATCCACCCACCCATTCATCCACTTATCCATCCATCTATCCCATCCATCCATCATTCATCCATCGATCTACCATCTATCAATCCATCCATCCACCCATCCATCCGTCCATCCATCCATCATTCATCCACTGATCCATCCATCCATCCATCCATCCACCCATCCATCAATCCATCCATCCATCCATTCATCCACTGATCCATCCATCCATCCATCAATCCATCCATCCATCAATCCATCATCCATCCACCCATCCACCCATCCATCCATCCATCCATCCATCCATCAATCCATCAATCCGTCATTCATCCATCCATCCATCCATCCGTCATTCATCCACTCATCCATCCATCCATCCATCCATCCAATGCAGATGAACCAAAATCCGATGGACGAGGATAAATAATAAATAACAGAAAAAGTCCAGTGAAAATTTGAAGTGTTGCATAAAAATCAGCAAAAAGAAGCGATGGTTTGATGCCGTCAAGTGAGATAAGATCTCAGGAGCTACATTGAGGTCAGTCCTTCTTTTGAAAAAAAGCGTCACCAAAACCTCAAGAGAAAACAAAGCCAAAGAAAAAGCAAAACACAAGCCTTGAGTGATTCCTTTCAGGCATATACTTTTCCTGGTTGACTTCTACTGCATCCAGAAACTGTCCTTAAAATTCCCAAGAGGAATCTCCTCTTTGGAATATTTGACACCTTCACTGGAGTGAAATCATAAAACCTGACAATGTTATTGAATTCCAACTCCACCCATTATGTTACAGTATAGTGTAGCATACCACCTGTTGATTCCCCGAAGCGGACTTGGGTATGCGGGCTTTATGTGAGTCGCCACATGATTGCCGCTTGAAAGATCAGAAGGTTTTTTTTTTTTTTTTTTACTGACCTACTGAAAGCTTTAGGCCTCGGAAATGTTTGAAAAATGATCTGCTTGCACTTTACAGTCACCGTAGGCCTCCCGCTTAATGTTGTGGAGGCGGAGCAGTGTCAAAAATGGCGGCGGCGTCAGATAGCGCCTCTATCGGCTTACCTGTCTGCTGATGCTTCTTCCCCAAGGTGGCTCGGTGACAGAGAAACAATACCTAAACACAACATGAAGCTCATCGTTTCCACAAAGATGGATGACTCACTTAGTCCACGGCTTGGTTGTTTTGACATTTGTGACAAAAGAGCTGACCTTTGACCTTTTCGGCTCCCGATGAGTCACCGGTGGCGTACATAAAAACACGGGGATTCCCTATGTGGTGTCACTATGTGGAAACAGGAAGCACCGTGTTTGCTCTTTTTCAAACAATCGAATCAACTAAATATCCTGATAATATCTATATATTAATTTTTAGAATGATATGCTGTTTAAGAGCTAGAAGACCAGGGTTCAATTCCACCCTCGGCCATCTCTGTGTGCGTCGGTGCGTCGGTTTTCCCCGGATAGTCCGGTTTCCTCCCACATTCCAAAAACATGCTAGGTTAATTAGCGACTCCAAATTGTCCATAGGTATGAATGTGAGTGTGAATGGTTGTTTGTCTATATGTGCCCTGTGATTGGCTGGCCACCAGTCCAGGGTGTACCCCACCCGCCTCTTGCCTGAAGACAGCTGGGATAGGCTCCAGCACCCCGCGCAACCCTCGTGAGCATAAGCGGTAGAAAATGAATGAATGAATGAGTTCTCCTCCTATTTTGTGTGGAAGTGGTAACTTTTTGACTTCTTATTTTGTCTTTCCCCACCCTCGGCACACTCTGTGTGGAGTTTGCATGTTCTCCCCGTGCATGCGTGGGTTTTCTCCGGGTACTCCGGTTTCCTCCCACATTCCAAAAACATGCTAGGTTAATTAGCGACTCCAAATTGTCCATAGGTATGAATGTGAGTGTAAATGGTTGTTTGTCTATATGTGCCCTGTGATTGGCTGGCTGGCGACCAGTCTAGGGTGTACCCCGCCTCTCGCCCAAAGACAGCTGGGATAGGCTCCAGCACCCCGCGCAACCCTTGTGAGGATAAGCGGTAGAAAATGAATGAATGAATGAGTTCTCCTCCTATTTTGTGTGGAAGTGGTAACTTTTTGACTTCTTATTTTGTCTTTCCCCACCCTCGGCCATCTCTGTGTGGAGTTTGCATGTTCTCCCCGTGTATGCGTGGGTTTTCTCCGGGTGCTCCGGTTTCCTCCCACATTCCAAAAACATGCTAGGTTAATTGGCGACTCCAAATTGTCCATAGGTATGAATGTGAGTGTGAATGGTTGTTTGTCTATATGTGCCCTGTGATTGGCTGGCCACCAGTCCAGGGTGTACCCCGCCCGCCTCTTGCCTGAAGACAGCTGGGATAGACTCCAGCACCCCTGCGACCCTCATGAGGATAAGCAGCAGAAAATGAATGAGTGAATGAATGGGGATTTCTTATTTTAAATGACGTATTTAATACTAAAGTTAATAAAATTCAAGTTGATTTTAAAAAATATATCCATAACATAATAGTATTGTCCATTGAAATGTAGAGCAGTTTCTTTAACCAATGAGATTTCGGGTTTGCTTCACAGGACTGGCTAGCTGCCATAAATATTATGCGTCTCTATTGAGTATGATGTATTGTATTTAGTTTTGGATGTTTTTGTAATGCTATTAGATAGATATTGATTCTCCAGATAGTGTTTGGAGTGGTCTGATGCTTTTGACATTTGACAGTTGGCCGAGCGCCATTTACAGGCGTCGGTGATGTGATCGCCAGTGGATGTTATGTAACGCCTGAAGTTATGAGCAGAGATATATAACTCAGGCATACCAGCTATGATGTATTTGAAGATAATGGGGTAACTGGATTAGACAAACAACCATTCACACTCACATTCATACCTATGGACAATTTGGAGTCGCTAATTAACCTAGCATGTTTTTTGGAATGTGGTAGGAAACCGGAGTACCCGGAGAAAACCCACGCATGCACAGGGAGAACATGCAAACTCCACACAGAGATGGCTGAGGGTGGGGAAAGACAAAATAAGAAGCCAAAAAGTTACCACTTCCACACAAAATAGGAGGAGAACTCATTCATTCATTCATTTTATACCGCTTATCCTCACTAGGATAGTGCTAGAGCCTATCCCAGCTGTCTTGGGGCACACCCTGGACCGTTCGCCAGCCAATCACTGGGCACATATAGACAAACAACCATTCACACTCACATTCATACCTATGGACAATTTGGAGTCGCTAATTAACCTAGCATGTTTTTGGAATGTGGGAGAAACCTTAGTCCCCGGAGAAAACCCACGCATGCACGGGGAGAACATGCAAACTCCACACAGAGATGGCCGAGGGTGGGGAAAGACAAAATAAGAAGCCAAAAAGTTACCACTTCCACACAAAATTGGAGGAGAACTCATTCATTCATTCATTTTCTACTGCTTATCCTCACGAGGATAGTGCTGGAGCCTATCCCAGCTGTCTTGGGGCGAGAGGCGGGGTACATCCTGGACTGGTCGCCAGCCAGGGAGTCGCTGGAGTTGCTAATTAACCTAGCATGTTTTTTTTGGACTGTGGGAGGAAACCGGAGTACCCGGAGAAAACCCACGCATACACGGGGAGAACAGAACATGCAAACTCCACACAGAGATGGTGGGATTGAACTCGGGTCTCCTAGCTCTGAGGTCTCCACGCTAACCACATGACCACCGTGCAGCCGAGAAATCCTCAAATAACCATAAATGGTTTGAACCTCTCTTACTGCGTGGTCAGCAGAGCGTTCCCTGCCACGTCAGTTGACATTTCTGCGCCAAATGTCGCATTTGTTGACATTTTTGAGCCTCATATTCCTTCTTTTTGTTGATGCGCCAAAATAAAGTTCCTTTTGCTCAAATAGTTTCTCAATAGTTTCACATCCTCACGACATCATCATTGTTTGTCTACTTGTTCCACAAATGACAGTTTTATATACCCTAAATTACATCCTCACCAAAACTTTTGTGCAGTACTAGGATGTGTTGGGCCCCCAAAAAGGGGGGCTTGCCGTAGACCCCCAAGTGATTAAACACGCTCCTAAAAACCCCATCTCTCCATCTTGGTGGCTATTTTCACTCTATTGAGTGCTGTTTTTCACACATGGGTTTGCATTATACAAGGCTTTGTTATTCCCAGCTTTATCCTTAGTTCACTTCCACTTGTTTTATTGTTAGCCAATGAGAACGCTCGCCCGTTCAGGCCCTTCAGCTAATTGTTCATCAAGCTCTTCAGACAAGAGGACATTGCATTTTTTTTTTTGTTCATTTTTTACAGAAGTGTGTCCCACTTTTGTCTCTGTGGATGACTTTCTGTATCCTTTCCACGCCTCGTTGTGGACCGTTGTTTTGCCGTGACATGTTGCAGCACGTCTCAGTAACCAATCACTTTTTTTAACATTTAAGCCTCAATGAGTAGTACTAAATACATATTTGTATTTCAGTAAATACTTTAAATATGCTGCATATTGTTGGAATCTGGCATACTTGGTCAATGTCAGGGTTATTTAACCGTACAGTATATTCATAGAGCTAATGTAAAGGTTGACAGGTATGGGCATATTTTATTATGATGATTATGATGGAAAACTCTCACGCATACCAACAGGTGGCCAACAGGTGAACACACAAATTGAGCTAATGGAATAGCGTTCCATTGTTGGACCTGCCACTAAAATATGGCAGCAAGATGTATGAACAAATGTTTGTGGTAAATCACGTTACCAGACGTAGCCTTTCTGACACACCATTAACGTGTAAACGTTCTGGTAGACCCTCAAAAGCCACTAGTGGGAACAAATTAGGCAGAATTTAGCTTCAAAGATGGCAGATGGCTCTCGTAACAAGAACAAAGTTATTTGTATCTACTGTTGCTATGATTTGAATTATCACAGATAAGCGACATGGAAAATGGATGGATGATGGATGGATAGATGGATGGATGGATGAATGAGTGGATGGAAGGAGGGATGGATGGGTGGATGAATGATGGATGGAAGGAGGGATGGGTGGGTGGATCGATGGATGGATTGATGGATGGATTGGTAGATGAATGATGGATGGATGGATAGATGGATGATGGATGGATGAGTGGATGAATGATGGATGGATGGATGGGTGGATGGATGGATGATGGATTGATGCATGAGTAGATGAATGATGGATGGATGGATGAATGAATGGGTGGATGGATGATGGATGGATGGATGAGTGGATGAATGATGGATGGATGGGATAGATGGATGGATGAGTGGATGAATGATGGATGGGTGAATTGATGGATGGATTGATGGGTGGATGAATGATGGATGGGGTAGATGGATGGATGGATGAGTGGATGGGTGAATTGATGGATGGATTGATGGGTGGATGAATGATGGATGGGATAGATGGATGGATGGATGGATGAGTGGATGAATGATAGATGGATGGATGAGTGGATGAATGATGGATGGGATAGATGGATGGATGGGATAGATGGATGGATGGATGGATGGGATAGATGGATGGCTGGGACAGATGGATGGATGGGTGGATTGATGGATGGATTGATGGGTGGATGAATGATGGATGGACGGGATAGATGGATGGATGAGTGGATGAATGATGGGTGGATTGATGGATGGATTGATGGATGGATGGGTGGATGAATGATGGATGGGATAGATGGATGGATGGATGGATGAATGATGGATGGATGATGGATGGATGATGGATGGGATAGATGGATGGATGGGATAGATGGATGGGATAGATGGATGGATGAGATAGATGGATGGCTGGGACAGATGGATGGATGGATGGGTGGGTTAGATGGATGGATGATGGATGAGTGGATGCATGGAATGATGGATGGATGGGTGGGATTGTTGGATAGTGGGATAGTTGGATGGCTATGTGAATGGATGGATGGATAGATGGATGTATGATGGATGTATGGATGACCCGGAAACATCATGAGTGAATCATACGTATATACATTATAGCAATGTGAGTTTTAAGTCATCTCCAATGTTTTATTGTAAAGGGTCACATGTGTTAAAGTGAGAGCTCATTGTTTAGCATCTGAGGTCAATCAGGAACTAGCAAGGAAGGTAAATGGATAAAGAGCCATATAAAGCAATGCAGCAGGCAGGAAGACGCCGTGAAAACGAAAGTGACTTTTTGCTGGCTTGTTGACAGGCGGGCCTGAGGGCAGCTACGACAGCTCCATTGAGGTAAGCCCTACCCTCTCACCCCACCCCACCCATCCACCCTTCCACTGCAGCTGGAAAGCGGCTGTGGGATATCGCCTACAGGGCTGAGGAGACAGGTCTCCATCAGGAAGCCGCTGAAGACTTAACTATCATATGATAATCGTTTAAGCGAGAGTGCCGTGTGTCAGCAGCGATGACAGCTGACGAGGCACACAGACGGGATGACAGGATAGACAGCAGGAAGAAGGTACAGGAAAAACACCAGGAATAAACGGGAAAAATCAAAAATATCATTTTTAACGTTAGCTTGTTGTGAAATTGAACACGTTTTGTCATTTTCTGTGTTTTATTCAGATCCTGAAAACGAAACGGAATCCATCCATAGATCTATTTTCCACTTCCCCACTTATAACGGATACACCCCCCAAAGTAGACATCCCAAGTCAGGACTTCTAAATATCCCGACTGGTGCAACAAGGTGAAGGATTCCGACATAACACGGGAATTTACCTTAATGGGAGAAACGTGACAGGTGTGCAGTGTTTACATTAAAGCAGGGTGAGAGTTGGGCTGAGTCCGGGGAATAGTTTTCTGCCTACGCTGGCGGCAGACGGAGTAATGAATTTCTGTAAAGCGCGCCCGCAAATAAAAATAAAGACACACAGAGGAGGTTTGCATGCTGATGATTGTTGGGTGATGCTGACGAGTAGAAAAGAGTTTAGGGCGGTGTTGAGACTTGCACTAGTGTACACTTTGTGAAAAGAGTTGGAGTTCAGACTCCGCATGAGATGAATGTGTGCCCGGTTGGTTGTTAAACGTAAACATTACCCTCAAAACATCATAACATAGATGATTTTTAATGATGCGGGTGAGAACCTGTTTACATGGTTACATCTAGTAAGATGGTTTAACCAAATAATGCATTGAAATTACAGTATTTTCCAGACTATAAGTTGCACTTTTTTGAATTGGTTGGCCGTTCCTGCAACTTATACTCCAGAGCGACCTATGTATGTTTTTTTCTACCTACTTATGCATTTTTGGCATTGTGCGACTTATACTCCGGAGCGACTTATGTATGTTTTTTCTACTTAATGATACATTTTTGGCATTGTGCGACTTATATATGTTTTTTTCTACCTAATTATGCACTTTTGGCATTGTGCGACTTATACTCCGGAGCGACTTATGTATGTTTTTTTTCTACTTAATGATGCATTTTTGGCCTTGTGCGACTTATACTCCAGTGCGACTTATGTATGTTTTTTTTCTACCTACTTATGCATTTTTGCCATTGTGCGACTTATGTATGTTTTTTTCTACCTAATTGTGCATTTTTGGCCTTGTGCGGCTTATACTCCAGTGCGACTTATGTATGTTTTTTTCTACCTACTTATGCATTTTTGGCATTGTGCGACTTATACTCCAGTGCGACTTATGTATGTTTTTTTCTACCTATTTATGCATTTTTGGCATTGTGCGACTTATACTCCAGTGCGACTTATGTATGTTTTTTTCTACCTACTTATGCATTTTTGGCATTATGCGACTTATACTCCGGAGCGACTTATGTATGTTTTTTCTACTTAATGATGCATTTTTGGCCTTGTGTGACTTATACTCCGGAGCGACTTATGTATGTTTTTTTTCTACCTACTTATGCATTTTTGGCATTGTGCGACTTATACTCAGGAGCGACTTATGTATGTTTTTTCTACCTAATGATGCATTTTTGGCCTTGTTCGAAAAAAAAATTAAATAAAAAAAATAAATTAATAAAACTAAATTAGAAAATTAATTTTAAATAATTAAATAAAAAAAATAATTAATATATTTTTTAAAACTAACTGAAATTATATTAGGAAAGCAGGAAGTGAACAAATGTAACAGTTACTGATTGTAAAAGTACCAGATGGAGGGGTAGGATTTAATAAGCTTTGCTTCTTCCTACTCCTTTTGGACATGTGGAACTGTGAACTGATTATGTGATGCATTCAATTGTAATCTGATGCACGTTCAAATGAAATTAAACCATTACCATTACCATTACCATTACCAAAACATGACGCATGTATGATTCCTGCTGATATCGTCAGTCAACTTTCTACAAAAAGACACAAACACACTGTGAAGGAATTTGTCTTGCGATCCAAACACTCGGTGCACGTGGCGTATTGAACTACAACACGATTACGTCCGAGAGTCGCATGTATCCACAAGTGTGCGGGCGGGCACACACCCATCTTCCAGCCTGGCAGTCTCTTGGCTCTAATGCGCCACACAATTAAAATAAATCTCCTGCTGCTGCTTTTTCTCACAGGCAAACAGCTCCATGGTAACGGCAGAACATGTTTTCATGGGAACATTGGGGTATATTTGGAAATGTGAATAGGTGTAGTGTAATAATTGGGGAATAGTCTCAAGCAGTTGGGGGGGGGGGAGAAATAGACTTGAGTTGAAAAGTCATGAACCTCAATTTTTTTTTTTTTTTTTTTTTTGCCGTGGGATTTTGACAGTGTGTGTTCTCATTACGGGGCGCACAGACAGCCCTCCGTGGGTCTCAAACGCGTTTTCTATCTATCTCTGCATTCCCAGACAGCTTTCGCAGTTCAAACCCATGCACTGCGGCATTGTCACACACCACACCGGTTGCTATGGAGAAATAGTCCTCCTTGGTCTCCAAGGTACCCGAGTCTATTGTATTTGGCTTCTTTATTTAGATGAAAACACGCTTTGTTAGAAGTGAGCTAGTTGTTGTTGCGAGCTCTTCCTCGCCTGTTTCGTGTTCTTTCTTCTTCTTTTCGTGAGTTGCAAAGTTGCAACGTTTTTTTTTTTTTTTTATCCTTTCTAGGAGTTTGATTGTACTTGTGTGTGTCAAACTCGTCAGATGTTTTGTAGCAATTAATTTCAGGGTGTCTGCATGTCATCATCTCAGGAGGGGGGAGTGGGGGCGGGGGGGTCGTAGTCGTATAACCCAACACTGCCACACAGCCCTCAGTAGGGCTTATAATTGCCTTCTATTACCAGGGCTGGGTGTCACTGTCACCGGGAGACTCTCAACTAGTGACAGATGATGGAAAAAAAAAAAAAAAAAAAGTCTTCTTACCGCTTCTGCTTACATTTGTGCAGAGTTTGCATAGTAATTAAAAAAAAAAAAAAACACTGCCTTCCAGCTTGCTTGTTGTATGATGAGAAAAATGATTTTTTTCACTCATGGATTATGAGCGCCAAACAAGTACATGTAAATGTCCTGAACTCTCCCGTACGGCGACCTTTAACATCGTTTATTTGCTTCTTCCCCAGCTGTCAGCAAGCTGCTACCTCCGCAAAAAAAAAACACTGGCAGAGAAAACCAAACAGGAAGTGACATCACATCCTCTGCTCCGTGACGACACCAGGGGGGGGGGGGGGTGAGTCGGAGAAAAAAAGAAAAGGAAGAAAGAATAGAAACTACTGTCACGGACCAGACATAAATAAACAAAGGTTCAAAATCCTGTGACACTTAAATACAACACACATAAAAACACTTAAATACAGAAGGAGAGTGAAACCACATACCCAACTCTCTTTTTCTTCTCTTTCGGGGGTCCCTACTACATGGTCGTGCAACTCTAAAGGGGGGGGGGCAGTTGCACGAGCTGTATTTGTTTATCTATGTGTGTGTGTATGTGAGAGTAATTACTTTTATTGTTTTATGAGTTCTTATATTGGCACATTTTTGCAGGATTAACATGAGCATGCAGGGTTGCACCGCCAGGACCTGGGAGTCGCTGGGAGTCGCTGGGAGTCGCTGGGAGTTGCTGGGAGTGGCTGGGAGTGGCTGGGAGTGGCTGGGAGTCGCTGGGAGTCGTTGGGAGTCGTTGAGAGTCGCTGGGAGTCGTTGGGAGTCGTTGAGAGTCGCTGGGAGTCGTTGAGAGTCGCTGGGAGTCGTTGAGAGTCGCTGGGAGTCGTTGGGAGTCGCTGGGAGTCGCTGGGAGTCGCTGGGAGTCGCTGGGAGTGGCTAGGAGTCGCTGGGAGTCGCTTGGGGGTCTCTGATCAGGGTCAGGGGAACATTCCCTCGTCAGCACATTCAAACACTTTCTATTGTCTAAGGCAGGGGTCTCAAACTCAATTTATCTGGGGGCCACTGGATTTAGGGTCTGGGCGAGGCAGGGGCCAATTCAGGTTTTCCAAAAAAAAAAAAAAAAAAAACGCATTTATTAAAAACAATCCTTTAAACTTAAAAATCCAAAAACTTACCACTTCCACACAGATAGAGAGGATAACTATTAACAGTTATTTAACCTTTAACATGAACATTAATCAAACGTAATAAACGGTAGCCTTCAAGTTATTTCCTTTAAACTTAAATAGCCAAAAACTTACCACTTCCACACGGATAGGGAGGATAACTATTAACAGTTATTTAACCTTTAACATGAACATTAATCAAACGTAATAAACGGTAGCCTTCAAGTTATTTCCTTTAAACTTAAATAGCCAAAAACTTACCACTTCCACACGGATAGAGAGGATAGCTATTAACAGTTATTTAACCTTTAACATGAACATTAATCAAACGTAATAAACGGTAGCCTTCAAGTTATTTCCTTTAAACTTAAATAGCCAAAAACTTACCACTTCCACACAGATAGGGAGGATAACTATTAACAGTTATTTAACCTTTAACATGAACATTAATCAAATGTAATATTTTTTTCTGGGTACATGATACCATACAGCATCCATATCAAACATTAAACTTTCATATCAAGGCGGGGGCCTCAAACTAGTGTCCTGCGGGCCACATTTGGCACATTCTAAAATTCCCATGTCGGCGAATCAAATAACAAAAAAGAGTTACATTATTCCCCTTAATTGTGACCTCATATCTGCGGTGTGAAGCAATCCATTATTTCAGCGTGCGTATGACGCGTTTCATCATCGGCGTATGGCAGCATTGAACGTAGAAGGAGAGGCCTCGGAAACTGTGACGCTGTGCTTTGTCAGCTGCGGGGAGCCAGGCCGGGTGAGTTCGTGTTTATGTGTGCATAAACGTGCCGCGACGTGATCTCCTGGCACGGACGGCGAAAAAAAGCCTCAAAAGGGACGTGGGCGTTGATGAACGCGCCAAAACAGGCCCTCGCCGTCATTACCCTATGTTGACATGTTGCCCACCTACATTTGCTCAAGTATCTGTTGCCATTCAACTTGTGGCCTCTCGCCTTTGACGTTCCGTTTGACAATTGAAACGAATAGAATAAGAAAATAAATAGAACACAGCTGAGTCATGAAGCAAGTGTTGGAGGTCTAATTGAAGGGATTTTTTGGAAGTGTGCTCCTTTTGTGACCAAATCTTTTAGCAAAGCTTTCCCTGACGTGTGTTGCTATAGTGACCAATTGAGATGTTTGGTTTAGTTACAATGAACTCTGGTTGTGCACCGAAACCGAGACCGCTTACAAGTGATGCTGCTGTTTCGTTCATTCATTTTCTACCGCTTATCCTCATGAGGGTCGCTGGGGATGCTGGAGCCTATCCCAGCTGTCTTTCACTACAACACTGATAAATGAAAAAAACTCAAGGATCTGCACAAAACAATGCAATTCAATACATTCATTCATTTTGTACCGTTTATTCTTACGAGGGTCGCGGGGGTGCTGGAACCTATCCCAGTTGTCTTCGTACACCCTGGACTGGTGGCCAGCCAATCACAGGGCACATATAGACAAACAAGCATTCACACTCACATTCATACCTATGGACAATTTGGAGTCGCTAATTAACCTAGCATGTTTTTGGAATGTGGGATGTGGAAACCGGAGTACCCGGAGAAAACCCACGCATGCACGGGGAGAACATGCAAACTCCACACAGAGATGGCCGAGGGTGGGGAAAGACAAAATAAGAAGCCAAAAAGTTACCACTTCCACACAAAATAGGAGGAGAACTCATTCATTCATTCATTTTCTATTGCTTATCCTCACGAGGGTCACGGGGGTGCTGGAGCCTATCCCAGCTGTCTTCCGGCGAGAGGCAGGCGGGGTACAGCCTGGACTGGTGGCCAGCCAATCACAGGGCACATATAGACAAACAACCATTCACACTCACATTCATACCTATGGACAATTTGGAGTCACTAATTAACCTAGCATGTTTTTGGAATGTGGGAGGACAAAGACAAAATAAGAATCCAAAAAGTTACCACTTCCACACAAAATAGGAAAACTCATTCATTCATTTTCTACTGCTTTTCCTCACGAGGGTCGCGGGGGGTGGTGGAGCCTATCCCTGCTGTCTTCGGACAAGAGGTGGGGTACACCCTGGACCGGTGGCCAGCCAATCACAGGGCACGAGAAGTTACCACTTCCACACAAAATAGGAGGGGAACTCATTCATTCATTCTTTTTCTACCGCTTATCCTCACGAGTGTTGAAATATGAAAGGAAAAAAGTACAAGTATGACAAACGAGCAAAAACAAATTTGGAAAATGAAGCTGATGAATAATAATAGCAATAAATACAAATAAAGATTTAGTCCTTGCTTAAATTGATTTCTTAGAAAAATGCATGTAAAATGATTTTCTAATGTATCTGAAGATACTGTAGATTAAGAGAAAGCAGATTACCTTCCGCTGTCACTGACAGAAAAAGGAGCCAAAAGGGCTTTCTAAAAATAGACGGGGTTTTACTCCACCCAACAAGTCAGAGCCGAGCTCAGCAGCTTTAACTTGAAGGCCTGGGTCAGTGTGTTACTATGGCGACACGGCCACGCAGCATGAGTGTGTGAATGTAAAGGCAGAAGCACGGCAGTCAGCCTCCCAGCCCCTGCAGAGAGTCAACACGGTTGGGTAACAGCAGTGGTGGAGTTCCCCTGGACCGACTCCAGCCTTCGCTTCCCATCCCTCCAGCCGCTCGTACACACAAAACACACATGCTTCCCCTTCGAACCCTGGTCATTCCCGGGAGTGTCCGGAGCTTATGTGTGTGTCCATGTTTATTCCCGACTCTCAAAACACAGGTGTAGTTGTTACGATAACAGCAGGTCGTCTCCTTGCAAGTTTTTCCACTATTTCTGACATCACACTTCCTGTCAGCTTTGCTTCTTTCCGACTGATTTGGGATCAGTTGTCTGCTGCCTCAGCATTTTCACACATGACTCATTTGATCTGCTTCCTTATTCTTGACACGACAAATGAAGACATAACAACTTGTGGGTCTATTTGTGACTCTGACCAACCCAGTCAAAATAATATCATCATCATCATCATCATCATCACATGGACTAAATATTAGCATTGTGTCACAGTCTCTTACCATATACTAGAATTGATACGCCGATATTGTTACTTTCCATTAAAATACAAGATTACTTTTTAACATGATTCTCTGTGTACTGTCGGCATCACTGCATATGCACAAAATAATTAAAACATTTTTTTTATATTTATACTCCTATTTTGTGTGGAAGTGGTAACTTTTTGGCTTCTTATTTTGTCTTTCCCCACCCTCGGCCATCTCTGTGTGGAGTTTGCATGTTCTCCCCGTGCATGTGTGGGTTTTCTCCGGGTACTCCGGTTTCCTCCCACATTCCAAAAACATGCTAGGTTAATTGGCGACTCCAAATTGTCCATAGGTATGAATGTGAGTGTGAATGGTTGTTTGTCTATATATGCCCTGTGATTGGCTGGCCACCAGTCCAGGGTGTACCGAAGACAGCTGGGATAGGCTCCATGAATTTGTTTACATTTTCCTGTACAATATGGCGGGGGTCTTGTTATGTTATTAACACACTGCATTCCAACGCAAAACATTCTGTTAGCATGCTTAGCTTGCTAACAACAATAACAACACAAAGCATGTTTTGATACTGTTACATGCAATTCAAAATGTATTGAATTCAATTGCTAATGCTATGTTTTCATGGTCAAGGAATCTAAATATGTAGATCAAATTATGTAGGACTAATATTTATGATCTGCGATACTCGCCCAAAAGTCAGCTGGGATAGGCTCCAGCATACCTGTTCTTATTCTGTTTATTGTGACTACACATACCCGCATAAAAACGTGCAATGAAACTGTACGGAATCTGTACTAAGTGGATTTGTGGAGGGAGTCCCAGCCTTGGGGGATAGAAAAATTCCTGGTCTTAGTCCAGACCATGGTCAGCTAGTTGAGAAAGGCTGGGTCATACCATGATGCTTCCAGGGGTGTCAACATGACATGTATAAGATGCCGAGCTTCTGTGCTAATTGTTCCGCTATTCTTCATGACTCCGCCGTAGCGCATAAATTTAGCTGTGTGGACTTGGAAGCGGGCCAAGTTCAACTCTTTCTCAACTTCCCCCCCCCCACCCTGACTGCAGAGAAAATCAACATACGTAGGCAGGGGAGGCCCCCCCATTAGAGAGAGGTGCGGTGCTGCCTGGGATGAAGGATCTGATGCTTCCTTGCAGAAGAATTCCCGGATATCATCAGAAGGCGTTGCACATTTTCACTTAAACCGTTATGGATTCGATTGCCTTCACAATAACAGTCGTATATCATATCCTTATGGAACCACTTATTTAGAGTAACTGTATGGTAGTGATGTAGTATAGCTTACAGTACATATTCTTACCGATAATACCAATAACAATACTTTGACGTTGATTGAGAAATACTAAATCATACAGTAACAACAATAGGTGTCAAATCACACACTATAATTACTCCACTTATACTAAATTTCATGCTTTTTGTTAACTTTCTGATCAGTTATACAGAAAATAAAAGTATACAGTCGTCCTTCCTGCACAATATCGTGGTTTAAAAAAAAAATTAATTGATTAAAAAATGTTCGCTGTTTTGTGGTTTACTATGGCCTATGATTAGTACAACATTGCTTTAAATTACATGACCTTAACTTGCAGCCACTCATCCTTGCAATCCAACATGGCATAGTGGAAAAAAAGTACTCCTCCAATTTTGTGTGGAAGTGGTACATTTTTTTTTGGCTTCTTAATCTGTCCTTCTTCTGCACTCAACTTTCAAACCATTCTAAAAATCTGAAAACTACAAAATACAACGTTTTTGAGAATAATAATAAGATACAATATTGTACTATTATGAGGAAAAATGCCATTGTAAAGTTGAAAAAAACTTTAGAACAAAGTTGTCATAAAAGTTAAATTATTACAGGAATAAATAATATAAAAATATATAATAGAATATAAAAAATAAAAAAGAATACAAAATATATAATATAATAGATAATATTGTAAGACAATATTATACAATTTAGGAAGCTATTTTGATGTGTGGAAGTGGTACATTTTTTGACTTCTTAATCTGTCCTTCTTCTGCACTCAACTTTCAAACCATTCTAAAAGTCCCTTTTATATATTATAATAATATATAATATTGTACTATTATGAGGAAAAATGTCATTTTAAATTTGAAAAAACTATTGAAAAAAGTTGTCATAAAAGTTAAATTATTACGGGAATAAATAATATAAAAATATATAATAGAATATAAAAAAGAATATATAAAAAGAATAAAAACTAATAATAAATAAATTAAAAAAATAATAACAAAAATAATAAAAAATAATAACAAAAATATAATATATAATATTCTAATATTATAAGAAGACAATTTAGGAAGCTAATTTGAGAAATGAGAATTAATTGGAAAATTAAACAGCAAAATGGGAAAAAAGAGTGAAACTCAAATTAATAATAACTTTTTCAACAATTTTTTAAAAATGAAATACATATAACTTTTTAACACACCTCCGTATGTGTGTTGTGTAACCACTCAGTCCGTGATACCCATTTTTTTTTAGGAAAGCTCCAAAACCATGACTCCTTACTGTTGCTTTAAATAGACAAACCACCTGTTATTTTTTATTCCAATGTGCTGTGTCATAATATCACGCATGAAATGATGAATCAATCATTACGTTCTGCTTCTCTTTTGCTTCCTTTCAAACCCAAATGACGAATGACCAAATCCTATATGCTGAAAGATGACCGCTCGTACGTCATATCAACAACACGTATGCCCTGCTGGTGACTAAGTGTTGCACATTCTTGTGCTCTCTAATTGGCTTGGGCTGTTTTCTTTTGTGGCCGTCTGCGTCACACAGCAAAGTAAAACCTCAACCCAGACATAAGCATATTAAGTCAAAGTGTAAAAATAAACCGTCAGTAGTGAAATGAAACCAGTATACATGTGGAAGTGAGTATTTTTGGGGCGACCTGTGATCTTGTTATGGCTGTTAAATTTAGCTCTGTGGTTCTCAATGAGGAGTGGAAACAGTGACAGGGACCTGTTTTTGCCGCAACACACTTCCTGTACATCGGGAGTAGTGACAGAAAACCGCAACCCGGTGACACAACATTCGGAAAAAAAAAAGAAAAAAAAAATCAGCAATGAGGAAGTGGCTTCATCTGAAAGGAAGATTGTTGACTGAGCTGTATACTGTACACACACTGTAACACTTCCTGTGTGTGTTTGTGTGTGTGTGTGTGGACTTTCCCTTTAAGATAACAAGATGATCAAGTGATTAACAAGCTCTAAGACAGTAGCTGCTTATAGACATAAAGTATTAGTGGTAGTGGAAGTATACGTTTACCTCCTTAAGTCATCAGCATGAGGTACTATGTTGTTGAAGTAACACGTTTAGCCACGTTTACATGAGGAGTTTTTCTCTTTCCGAATGACCTTTTCCGAAAGCAATGGTATACATGGAAAGGAATAGTCCAATGGCTTATCTACATGACAAAATAAGACAAAAATAAGACAAAATAAGAAGCCAAAAAGTTACCACTTCCACACAAAATAGGAGGAGAACTCATTCATTATCCTCACAAGGGTTGCGGGGGATGCTGGAGCCTATCTCAGCTGTCTTCGGACGAACAGGTACAGGTACACCCTGGACTGGTGGCCAGCCAATCACAGGGCACATATAGACAAACAACCATTCACACTCACATTCATACCTATGGACAATTTGGAGTCGCTAATTAACCTAGCATGTTTTTGGAATGTGGGAGGAAACCGGAGTACCTGGAAAAAACCCACGCATGCACGGGGAGAACATGTAAACTCCACATAGAGATGGCCGAGGTTGGGGAAAGACAAAATAAGTTACCACTTCCACACAAAGTAGGAAGAAAACTCATTCATTTTCTACCCTTTATCCTCATGAGGGTCGCGGGGGTTTCTGGAGCCTATCCCAGCTGTCTTCCGGCGAGAGGCGGGTGGGGTACACCCTGTACTGGTGGCCAGCCAATCACAGGGCACATATAGACAAACAACCATTCACACTCACATTCATACCTATGGACGATTTGGAGTCGCTAATTAACCTAGCATGTTTTTGGAATGTGGGAATAAACCGGAGTACCCGGAGAAATCCCGCGCATGCAGAGATGGCCAAGGGTGAGAAAGACAGTTACCACTTCCACACAAAATAGGAGGAGAACTCATTCATTCATTCATTTTCTACCACTTATCCTCATGAGGGTCGCGGGGGATGCTGGAGCCTATCCCAGCTGTCTTTGGGTCAGAGGCCGGGTACTCCACACAGAGATGGCCAAGGGTGGAATTGAACCCTGGTCTCCTAACTGTGAGACCTGCACGCTAACCACTCAACCACCGTGCAGCCACCATAATACTAATCAAATGCTAAAAAAAAAAACAAAGCAGCAAATATTCAGATGAATTCCCCTTATTTAATATCAGTGTCATTTGTTCCCAATTTGTGTGTATCTGTCCTGCACGGTGTCCAAATCCCTGCTGGGGGATAAAAAGGTCATTTAAACAACAAAGCAAAGACTGTACATTGCTTCCAATGAGCACCCACACATTTATTATTCCCCTCTCATTGTTTTGCCTTTTTTCTTCCTGTTGGCTATTGTCTGCTGTGACCTGCACTATAAGCGCACGTTGCACAGCGGCACACCGACACGCAAAAAAAAAAAGCTTCCCACAAAAAAAAAAGCACACTTTATTCTTTTTGTACTGCGGACGCAAATGTGCTGCAGTGTTTTCCAGATAAAGCTCAGAGAGGTGGCTGGTTTGAGCGCCGTCTGTTATATATTTATTTGACTAATGCACGTATTCATTTTTTGAGCACAGCAAAGTGTACGGAAAGTACATGTTTTTGTCATTGTTGTGTGATTATTTATAACTGTGATCCCGGGCTGCTATAGTCAGAGGGAATGAGCGCACGTTGGAATATTTTTAGTTCGTTTTGTGTCACTTATCCCCCCCCCCCCCACTAAAAAGCACCAACGAAAGCGTACTCATTTGTGTGGGAGTGTGGAACAGAGAGACATAACTCAGTGTGTGTGTGTGTGTGTGTGTGAGTGAGTGAGTGTCGGAAAGAAACACATTCAGAGTGTGAAGTTTTGTCTCTGAAACAACACTGAAACTCATGAATCATCTGCGCTGCACGGATGTCACCACAGGAAGTAACCGTAGAAATATCTCACAAATGCACATACACACCAATTTTTATAAAAGCATAAATATCACCTCCACAAAGATAACAATGAAGAAATCAAACATCACAAACTATAAACTGTGAATGTCTCATGGCGGAATTCATTCATTCATTCATTTTCTACCGCTTATCCTCACGAGGGTCGCGGGGGTGCTGGAGCCTATCCCAGCTGTATGTGGAGAACACGGGGAGAACATGCAAACTCCACACAGATATGGCCGAGGGTGGGGAAAGACAAAATAAGAAGCCAAAAAGTAACCACTTCCACACAAAATAGGAGGAGAACTCATTCATTCATTTTCTACCGCTTATCCTCACGAGGGCGCGGGGGTGCTGGAGCCTATCCCAGCTGTCTTCAGGCGAGAGGCGGGGTACACCCTGGACTGGTGGCCAGCCAATCACAGGGCACATATAGACAAACAACCATTCACACTCACATTCATACCTATGGACAATTTGGAGTCGCTAATTAACCGAGCATGTTTTTGGAATGTGGGAGGAAACCGGAGTATCCGGAGAAAACCGGGGAGAACATGCAAACTCCACACAGAGATGGCCGAGGGTGGGGAAAGACAAAATAAGAAGCCAAAAAGTTACCACTTCCACACAAAATAGGAGGAGAACTCATTCATTCATTTTCTACCGCTGGAAGTGGTGCTAGAGCCTATCCCAGCTGTCTTTGGGCGAGAGGCAGGGTACACCCTGGACTGGTGGCCAGCCAATCACAGGGCACATATAGTCAAACAACCATTCACACTCACATTCATACCTATGGACAATTTGGAGTCGCTAATTAACCTAGCATGTTTTTGGAATGTGGGAGGAAACCGGAGTACCCGGAGAAAACCCACGCATGCACGGGGAGAACATGCAAACTCCACACTGAGATGCCCGAGGGTGGGGAAAGACAAAATAAGAAGCCAAAAAGTTACCACTTCCACACAAAATAGGAGGAGAACTCATTCATTCATTCATTTTCTACCGCTGGAAGTGGTGCTAGAGCCTATCCCAGCTGTCTTTGGGCGAGAGGCAGGGTACACCCTGGACTGGTGGCCAGCCAATCACAGGGCACATATAGTCAAACAACCATTCACACTCACATTCATACCTATGGACAATTTGGAGTCGCTAATTAACCTAGCATGTTTTTGGAATGTGGGAGGAAACCGGAGTACCCGGAGAAAAACCCACGCATGCACGCGGGGAGAACATGCAAACTCCACACAGAGATGCCTGAGGTTGGAATTGAACCTTGGTCTCCTAGCTGTGAGGTCTGCGCGCTAACCACTAGACCGCCGTGCCGTCATGGCGGAATATGAAGCTTTAAAGTTTCTTTCCAGGGACTTCTCATCGATCGGGTCTCAACAATGCAGAGGGTGATCTTTCTTTGAAAGCGCCACCAAATCTTACCGATCAATAAAGTTTGGCCGAGACCCCTGACAGAACACTGAATCCATTTGCTACGGAGAGAGACGGGGGTTACCATGGTGACCCTTGCACACAAGGGACATATGTAGAGAGTGGACGCTATAAAGAAGTGTATATATATATGTGTGTGTGTGTGTGTGTGTGTGTGTGTGTCTTATGGAACACATGAAGAGAAAGTCGACGCTCAGCCTTGACCTCCCGAGTCCCGTCTCTGTAAACTGTGTTTGGTTTGCTGCGACAGAGCCCAATAGTCGCTCATTATTCCTGTTGTATGAGCCTGGTCCTGAGGGTGACAGCCATAATGAAAGAGACCTCTCGCTGACCAGAGAGGGGAAAAAAAAAACATTCATACACCGACAAACTAGAAAAAAAAACAGCAACAGAAAAGGCAAAGGAATTCAAGGTTAGGAGAAAAGCTTTAAAGGGAGGAAGAGTCCTTCATGTCAGACTTTTAGCTAGTTGATAATTCTAAATGATTTGGACGGCGCACGGGAGAATTGTGTGGAGAATTAGGGCTCGGGGGTTGCTATGACAACTATGCATTACACACTTTGGTGGCCTTATGGACAGGCAAGGGGAGTCCTTGTTTTTCACACGTTTGTGGCGCCCCCTTTGGGTTGTTTATCGAATGCTTTAGAGTCATTAGATAAATGAAAAATGGCTTACAGACAATTTGCTTATCCTCACAAGGGTGCTGGAGCCTATCCCAGCTGTCTTTGGGCGAGAGGCGGGGTACACCATGGACTGGTGGCCAGCCAATCACATGGCACATATAGACAAACAACCATTCACACTCACATTCATACCTATGGACAATTTGGAGTCGCTAATTAACCTAGCATGTTTTTGGAATGTGGGAGGAAACCGGAGTACCCGGAGAAAACCCACGCATGCACAAGGAGAACATGCAAACTCCACACAGAGATGGCCAAGGGTGGGGAAAGAAAAAATAAGAAGCCAAAAAGTGACCACTTCCACACAAAATAGGAGGAGAACTCATTCATTCATTCATTTTCTACCGCTTTAAGGGGTGCTGGAGCCTATCCCAGCTGTCTTTGGGCGAGAGGCGGGGTACACCCTGGACTGGTTGCCAGCCAATCACAGGGCACATATAGACAAACAACCATTCACACTCACATTCATACCTATGGACAATTTGGAGTCGCTAATTAACCTAGCATGTTTTTGGAATGTGGGAGGAAACCGGAGTACCCGGGGGGGAAAATAAACACGCATGCACGGGGAGAACATACAAACTCCACACAGAGATGTCCGAGGATGGGGAAAGACAAAATAAGAAGCCAAAAAGTTACCACTTCCACACAAAATAGGAGGAGAACTCATTCATTCATTCATTTTCTACCGTTTATCTTCACAAGGGTTGTGGGGATTGCTGGAGCCTATCCCAGCTGTCTTCAGGCAAGAGGCGGGGTACACCCTGGACTGGTGTAGGAGGAGAACTCATTCATCCTGATTAATTAATTTGAAACTGGACTCATTTGATTAAAAAGATCACAAAATCTTGTATCACAAGATTAAAATGTGAGGGGCACTAGGCCTGGGTTGATCGTGAATTAATAAGTTAATTCACGATCCATATATATGAATATAGTATATAGATATCGCAATGTGCATGCTTGTCTATTTTTTGTCTATTTTTCTATTACCTCGATGTTCAGTCCTTCTTTGTTAACTGGGAGTTGTTGATGGTTTTTAAGGCTTTTTTTTTTGGGTTGGCACGGTGTCAGAAAGAAACTAACAGAGAGTACGACGCCACGGTGAACAAAAGATGAATACGCTCCGACGGGAGGGAGAGAGGGAATACGGCAAAGAGGCAACAAGCCCATTTTGAAGTGGCTGTCTAAGTTTTTAGGCGAAATGAGTTCTTTATGGCGGCAAATAAATATATAAGTGAAACACTTAAAGACATTATGAGAGACTTTGCTTTTTTTGTGTTGCCGGATGAGGTGGGAAACAGAAGGGAAGTAAACACATCTGCATATCTGAGTCATTGGCTCCAAGGGAGCTGTTATGGGCTGTCTCTGCAAATCTTCTTCTCTGCGTTGCTTTCAGCCCACCAGCTACAACATCACGCCGCTACGCCGCTGATGCCGCCTCTAATCATTCAGCCGCTCATTTTCGGAGAGCGGAAAAATGTGATTTTGTGATCTCTTCACATTTTTTTTTTTTTTTTTTTTTAAACGCTTCCCTTGGGTCGCGGTGACTGTGCTAGCAAGGTGGCTCTTATGTGTCAGACCTGTTTAGTGGCTAATTGATGCTAAGTTGGCACAGGTGCTAACAGAGTGAGCCAAGGCCGGTCAAGGCCTCTGTCCCCACGCTCGCCCTCACCTGGGACGGCCAACCGTGCCATCCCTCTGGCTACAATGTGACGGATATGAGAAGTGGCAGCACCTGGCAACCGCTGCTTTCATGGCTTATGGATGTGCAGCGTCCCCACACACAAAAGCAAAAGGGGGTTTTATACCGAAATATTCAGGGTGAAGAACATAGTATTCCCTACTCTTGTGAAGTGTAAGATACTATAGAACCTTTTTTATACTGCTTATTCATCCAGTCTTGGCCAAAGACAGCTGGGATAGGCTCCAGCACCCCTTCCAGCACTATCCTTGTGAGGATAAGCGGTAGAAAATGAATGATTGAATGAGTTCTCCTCCTATTTTGTGTGGAAGTGGTAACTTTTTGGTTTCGTATTTTGTCTTTCCCCACCCTCCGACATCTCTGTGTGGAGTTTGCATGTTCTCCTCGTGCATGCGTGTGTTTTTTTTTTCCCCAGGTACTCTGGTTTCCTCCCACATTCCAAAAACATGCTAGGTTAATTGGCGTTGGTTGTTTGTCTATATGTGCCCTGTGATTGGCTAGCGACCAGTCCAGGGTGTACCCCACCTCTCGCCCAAAGACAGCTGGGATAGGCTCTAGCACCCCTTCCATCTGTAGAAAATGAATGAATGAGTTCTCCTCCTATTTTGTGTGGAAGTGGTAACTTTTTGGCTTCTTATTTTGTCTTTCCCCACCCTGGGCCATCTCTGTGTGGAGTTTGCATGTTCTCCCCGTGCATGCGTGGGTTTTCTCCGGGTACTCCGGTTTCCTCCCACATTCCAAAAACATGCTAGTCTGCTAGTTTCTTTGTGACACCGTGCCAACCCAAAAAAAAAAAAACATTAAAAACCATCAAGAACTCCCAGGACTGAACACCGAGGTAGAAAATGCATTTAAATAAATAAAACGCAGAAAGAAAAAAAAAACATATTCTAGACACTTTTGAGAAAACTTGTCGACGGAGAATGCAGACTGTCACCTGACCCTGAGGCAAGGCAGCCCTAAATATAATAAAGAGAAGCTAACAGAGGAAGACGAGGCGACACGACACGAGTAATGTGTTTTCTCTGCTGGTGTCGTCTGGCAGATCTGGCATGATTGAGTGCTGATGCCTGCCTGGGCCGCTTCACAGAGCATCGTCTAGCCCCCCCCCTTCAGCTTCACACACACACACACACACACACACACACAACCACAATAACATCCACTGTCATCATCTCAGCATCTCTTCATCTCTGCTTTTGGCTGAGGGAATATTTCAAGGTAACACTTTTTTTTGTTGTTGATGTGTGTGTGTCTGTGTGTGTGTGTGTGTGTTTATCATAGTGGATGTGTGTCTTAATTATAACAGGGTTTAATGAATTAGGACAGGATGAGCAACAGCGTCCTATTTGCATAATCCCTGTTGAATAGACCTCAGTCAAATCATATGTAATACTGCACAGCAGGACTATGTGTGTGTGTGTGTGTGTGTGTACTCACAAGCCACTTCATTAGGAACACCTGCACAATTCATTCATTCATTCATTTTCTACCGCTTTTCCTCACGAGGGTCGTGGGGGTTGCTGGAGCCTATCCCAGCTGTCTTCGGGCGAGAGCGGGCGGGGTACACTCTGGACTGGTCGCCAGCCAATCACAGGGCACATATAGACAAACAACCATTCACACTCACATTCATACCTATGGACAATTTGGAGTCTCCAATTAACCTAGCATGTTTTTGGAATGTGGGAGGAAACCGGAGTACCCGGAGAAAACCCACGCATGCACGGGGAGAACATGCAAACTCCACACAGAGATGGCCGAGGGTGGGGAAAGACAAAATAAGAAGCCAAAAAGTTACCACTTCCACACAAAATAGGAGGAGAACTCATTCATGTATTCATTTTATATCGCTTATCCTTACGAGCGTCACGGGGGTTGCTGGAGCCTATCCCAGCTGTCTTCGGGCAAGAGCGGGCGGGGTACACCCTGGACTGGTGGCCAGCCAATCACAGGGCACATATAGACAAACAACCATTCACACTCACATTCATACCTATGGACAATTTGGAGTCGCTAATTAACCTAGCATGTTTTTGGAATGTGGGAGGAAACCGGAGTACCCGGAGAAAACCCACGCATGCACGGGGAGAACATGCAAACTCCACACAGAGATGGCCGAGGGTGGGGAAAGACAAAATAAGAAGCCAAAAAGTAACCACTTCCACACAAAATAGGAGGAGAACTCATTCATGTATTCATTTGATATCGCTTATCCTTACGAGCGTTGGGGGGGTTGCTGGAGCCTATATATATATATATACCCCACCTCTCGCCCGAAGACAGCTGGGATAGGCTCCAGCACCACTCGTGAGGATAGGCGGTAGAAAAAGAATGAATGCAGTTGAGTATACAAACACAATATATGTATATATCTATATGTATAATAATAATAATATACTATATACTATATATATATAATATACATAGATAGATAAATATTCAAATGAGTACAGTATATACTACATACTGTATGTATATATAATATACAGTAAGATATAATTGCCTTGTGTTGATATTATTAGACAGTGCAGGTGTACCTAATGTAGTGGCCGGTGACTTCCTATTGTCAGCAGTAGCAACAGCCACAGCCACAAACAAGCAGGTGCGGGCGGCGGAGGGAAGTTGATTGGCGTGATTCCATGATCTATTCTCCCCAGGCTCCCACACCCCTGCAGCTGTCCTCCACAATATGAGAACCATGTGCGCGTACTTGTTTGCACCGCATGCTTATGACACATTCTTTCCTCATCGCTCGCCAAATAAGCAAAACAATGATCTGCACTGTCAGAGAAAGAACCCGTAAAATGTTTGGCCAACTTTTTTTTTCATACTTTTCATAAGAAATATGGCAACTCAATGACAAATTAATGATTACTTTGAATGGTTGGGAAGGGCGGGGGGTGAGGGGGTGCACACCAAAAACCTGCGTGTGAAATGTTCAAACAAAGTCACATACTTTCTGGCTGTTTTTGCATGACGAAATGTTTTGAAGTGCGAGATGACAGCCGACTTCGACTCGCTTGGCTTTCCTGCTCGGAAGCAGCACATCACGTAAAGAAGAACGAGGAAGGAACATGAATAAAAAGTGTGCTGATGTTCGTCAGATCTTTAAGTCCCCCCCTTACAGGAGAAAAGCGACGTTATTTTAAGGAAGTGAAGGACTTGCTTATGTGTGTGTTTTGTAGGGGAAGATTCTGTGGAATTTCACTGAATGAAGTCTTTGGCCATTTCACATTCATGTACAATAGGAAAAATAGGAAGTTATTCATTAGAGAACTATTCATTACAGGTCTATTCCACTCCAACACTAATACATACATTCAAATACTGCACCAAACAATGTAATTCAATACATTCATTCATTTCATACCGCTTATCCTCACAAGGGTTGCAGGTGGTGCTGGAGCCTATCCCAGCTGTCTTTGGCCGAGAGACTGGTCGCCAGCCAATCACAGGGCACATATAGACAAACAACCATTCACACTCACATTCATACCTATGGACAATTTGGAGTCGCTAATTAACCTAGCATGTTTTTGGAATGTGGGAGGAAACCGGAGTACCCGGAGAAAACCCACGCATGCACGGGGAGAACATGCAAACTCCACACAGAGATGGCCCAAGGTGGGGCAAGACAAAATAAGAAGCCAAAAAGTTACCACTTCCACACAAAATAGGAGAAGAACTCATTCATTCATTCATTTTCTAACGTTTATCCTCATGAGGGTTGCAGGGGGTGCTGGAGCCTATCCCAGTTATCTTCGGGCGAGAGGCGGGGTACACCCTGGACTGGTGGCCAGCCAGCCAATCACAGGGCACATATAGACAAACAACCATTCACACTCACATTCATACCTATGGACAATTTGGAGTCGCTAATTAACCTAGCATGTTTTTGGAATGTGGGAGGAAACCGGAGTACCCGGAGAAAACCCACACATGCACGGGGAGAACATGCAAACTCCACACAGAGATGGCCGAGGGTGGGGAAAGTCAAAATAAGAAGCCAAAAAGTTACCACTTCCACACAAAATAGGAGGAGAACTCATTCATTCAATCATTTTCTACCGCTTATCCTCACGAGGGTCACGGGGGGGCTGGAGCCTATCCCAGCTGACACTCACATTCATACCTATGGACAATTTGGAGTCGCTAATTAACCTAGCATGTTTTTGGAATGTGGGAGGAAAACCGGAGTACCTGGAGAAAACCCACACATGCACGGGAGGGTGGAATTGAACCCGGGTGGACCCGCACAGTGAACAAGTGGTTAGCATGTTGGCCAGGACATCGGGAAGACCTGCATGGGTTTCCCCTGGGTACTTCGACTCCAAATTGTCCATAGGTATGAATGTGAGTGTGAATGGTTGTTTGTTTATATGTGCCCTGTGATTGGCTGGCGACCAGTCCAGGGTGCCAAAGACAGCTGGGATAGGCTCCAGCATACTTCGACGACCAAGGATGGATGAATATTAGTGTATCATGATACTGTCATAGTCCTCTGCTATTCCATACCTACTAAAGCACTTTTATATGTTGTCTCCTTGTGTTTGTATTGACTGTAGCATACCAGAGCAGGGTTACCTAACTAGCATTTCCAGTGAGTACTCATTTATATCCATAAGTGGAAAATGTGTAATCAAGTCAAGATGTCCTTGAACCTCTGTCGCTTCGACATGTTTTTGCTTTAGAATGAAAGCGTGTCCTTCTATGTCTTATTTGATGAAAAGCGGAGCTGTGGAATATATGTACAGACCGACACCGAGTGTTGTGTTCAGGCTCAACTAAAGCTGAATCCAGATTCTACCGCTTTAGCATGTACCCGTAAAACCTCAAGTCAAAGAAACCACTGTTTTGTTGAATTTGGCTTTTCCATTTTTTTCGGGGGTGCATCAGTTGTCTCCTATTGTTCTCTGACATCATGCGTTTGTGATGATTAAAGGATAAAAAGATGCTGACACAGCAGAAAAAAATCAATTAACTAATTTTGACCGTGTAGGAGCCACTGACTCAAGGGATACAACATTAGTAAAACCTGCATTCTAATAGGCTCCGATATGTTCCGTTTTAGAACAAAATGTAACAATCTGTTTAAGATATTGGGGTTGGTGGCGGCACGGTGGTTGAGTGGTTAGTGCGCAGACCTCGCAACTAGGAGACCAGGGTTCGATTCCACCCTCGGCCATCTCTGTGTGTGGAGTGTGGAGTTTGCATGTTCTCCCTAAGACAGCTGGGATAGGCTCCAGCAACCCCCGAAACCCTCGTGAGGATAATCGGTAGAAAATGAATGAGTTCTCCTCCTATTTTGTGTGGAAGTGGTAACTTATTTGGCTTCTTATTTTGTCTTTCCCCACCCTCGGCCATCTCTGTGTGGAGTTTGCATGTTCTCCCCGTGCATGCGTGGGTTTTCTCCGTGTACTCCGGTTTCCTCCCACATTCCAAAAACATGCTAGGTTAATTAGCGACTCCAAATTGTCCATAGGTATGAATGTGAGTGTGAATGGTTGTTTGTCTATATGTGCCCTGTGATTGGCTGGCCACCAGTCTAGGGTGTACCCCGCCCAATTGCCCTAAGACAGCTGGGATAGGCTCCAGCAACCCCCTCATAAGGATAAGCTGTATAAAATGAATGAATGAATGAGTTCTCCTCCTATTTTGTGTGGAAGTGGTAACTTTTTGGCTTCTTATTTTGTCTTTCCCCACCCTCGGCCATCTCTGTGTGGAGTTTGCATGTTCTCCCCGTGCATGCGTGGGTTTTCTCCGGGGACTCCGGTTTCCTCCCACATTCCAAAAAACATGCTAGGTTAATTAGCAACTCCAAATTGTCCATAGGTATGAATGTGAGTGTGAATGGTTGTTTGTTTATATGTGCCCTGTGATTGGCTGGCCACCAGTCCAGGGTGTACCCCACCTCTCACCCGAGGACAGCTGGGATAGGCTCCAGCACCGCCGCAAACCCTCGTGAGGATAAGCGGTAGAAAATGAATGAATGAATGAGTTCTCCTCCTATTTTGTGTGGAAGTGGTAACTTTTTGGTTTCTTATTTTGTCTTTCCCCACCCTCGACCATCTCTGTGTGGAGTTTGCATGTACCCCGCCCAATTGCCCTAAGACAGCTGGGATAGGCTCCAGCACCCCCTGCGACCCTTGTGAGGAAAGTGTATTGTGACTTAATTAAACTAGTGTACAATTGAATTGCCACATATGATCCAAGGTCAACAGGGCAATCAATCCCAATTCATGTTTACAAGAAATCAGGAAACAGCACCCCCTGTTGGAGAGAAAAATAAGTCATTTTTGAGTTGGGTATCAGTCTCCATGTTCCAGCTTTTTTTCTGGTTTATGAACAGGTCCACTTTGTGGGAAAACAAACGACCCCTAGTTCGTATTACAGCAAATGCATTGATATTAATTATCGTAAGAGATGAACCAACAAAACAAAAAAAAAGTTACATGAAGAAGCAGAGAGCGATAGAGATTCCATTTTGTTCTCGCCACAGCAGCTTGGCAACGTCTCCTGTGGTGTGTGGACATTAGCGAACACACACACACACACACACACACATATTAATTAGACAACTAATAGCAGAGTTCCCTCTTAGTGCTGGCCCACTGAGTTTTCTTTTTCATTTCATGTAAGCCTCTAATTTCTCTCTTTACATTAATAGGGCTTACTTGGCGTGGTGACCCAGGGGAAACGCAAATTAAGTCTTTTCCTGGGGATGAGGGGGGCGGGGGGGGGGGGGGGGCAACTGCAGCTGTTCCCGAAAATACCGTTTATTTCATGTTTTCATTTGGTGTGCAAAAATATCAAACAAAGAGAGACAGAATTCCTACGATTCCGAGAAAAGTTTGTCGGAATATTTCATGATTCCGTGTTTTACAAAGTGAGAGATTCTATACGGGCGTGTTAACGGGTCAATAAAATGTAAAGGCCCTTTTATGAGGACAGATGCTGTATCTTGTTCCCTCGTTCCTTGTCTGTCAACTCTTTTTCTGGACATACTGCAGGTCCTTGTCGGTTGCCATGGAAACCAGCATATGACTATTTTCAGCGCCGCTGTAGTGAGGAAGAGAACATCGTGGAAAGTAAGTCACTCAAGGACCCTTTCTGGCCAGCTTGATGAATTCGGATAAATATTCATTGATTCAAAGGAGGCGGGATAAAGCAGACATGGGTGTACTCCGGCCCCCCCAACCCCCCGGGGGCCATATACACCCGGTTAAGTTGTTCATCAGACATCACTGAACATCCAAAGCTGTGGCCGTAAACTAGCGTAAGTCTAATTATTGACATGTCCACTGGAGGGAGAGTCTGCAATCTTTTTACTGATATAATATATTTATAGACAAAGATCCTGTATCACTGGCAAAAGGTCTCACTCTGTTCATGTCGTTGTTCTATGGAACAAACAAGCCAAGGTGCTGAGACTCTCTTCCTGCCTGTTTGGAGGCGAGAGACGCGGAAAACAGACAAGCATGCACATGGCAATATATATACAATATATATATATATATATATATATATATATGGAAGCCGGCAGTTAATATATCGCATGATTAATTAACTTATTAATTCACGATCAATACGGGCCTGGTGCCCCTGAGACAATCTTGTCACATTTTAATCTTGTGATACAAGATTTTGTGATCTTTTTTAATGAAATTAGTCCAGTTTCAAATGAATTAATCAGGATGAATGAGTTCTCCTCCTATTTTGTGTGGAAGTGGTAACTTTTTGGCTTCTTATTTTGTCTTTCCCGCCCCTCGGCCGTCTCTGTGTGGAGCTTGCATGTTCTCCCCCCATTTCCTCCCACATTCCAAAAACATGCTAGGTTAATTAGCGACTCCAAATTGTCCATAGGTATGAATGTGAGTGTGAATGGTTGTTTGTCTATATGTGCCCTGTGATTGGCTGGCGACCATTCCAGGGTGTACCCCGCCTCTCGCCCGAAGACAGCTGGGATAGGCTCCAGCACCCCCGCGACCCTCGTGAGGATAAGCTGTAGAAAATGAATGAATGAGTTCTCCTCCTATTTTGTGTGGAAGTGGTAACTTTTTGGCTTCTTATTTTGTCTTTCCTCACCCTCGGCCATCTTTGTGTGGAGTTTGCATGTTCTCCCCGTGCATGCGTGGGTTTTCTCCGGGTACTCCGGTTTCCTCCCACATTCCAAAAAACATGCTAGGTTAATTAGCGACTCCAAATTCCATCCATAGGTATGAATGTGAGTGTGAATGGTTGTTTGTCTATATCTGCCCTGTGGTTGGCTGGCCACCAGCCCGCTCTTGGTCTAGAATATGTAATACGTATAATAAAGTCATTGTTGTAATTTCCGAAATGCCCCTGAACGCACCTCGCTTTGGTCTAGTGACAATGAGGTGTGTGTGTGTGTGAGTTGGAGATACATACTGTATATGGTGTCTGGGTCACAATACAGTTATAAAAAGAGCGGTATAGCCTATGCTGGGATGCCGACTGTGCCTTTGATCGTCATGACGATGGAGAGTAGAGGCTTGACATCATGTATGTGTTAATTACATTACATTTTTTTTCACATAATAAATTAAATAAATTGCCACCATCAACGCTGCCTCATAATGTATATTAATAAAACACACAATGTAGTCAGCAAGTCAAAAAGCTTCCCCGATTAACAGAAACAAAATCCACAATTTAATCTTATTGCTGTTTTATTTTAACGTCCACGTGCATGAAAGCGTGCACGTATGACTGTAGCAAATATGCACGAGTCCTACAGGTCCTTCTTTATTCATGTTCAGTGAAAACGCTGTCGGGACTAATTACCACAACACAGCTCTCATGAGGCTGTTTGGATGACCTCTGCCTTTGTAGCACTCTCATATTATCTATCTGGATGAATTACATACATGGAGCGGTGGGGTGGGGGGGGCGAGGGGGGGTCATGAATCTCTTCAGCGCTATGCTTTGGATTCATCATCGTGTACATACAGGGACGATGTACGTAAGTAGAGCTTTTCACTTTTTTATGTTTTAAAAAAAGAAACTTTTTACAAAGATATGAAGGGAATAACGACCTCCGTCAAGGTGTTTTTTTTTTATCAGCGTGGGTTTATTTGTTTGCCTGAGTGCAACTTTTTTTTTTGATGTCTCAACATACATTTATTTATTTATTTTTTTAATAATGAAAAGGTATTCTCCCAAAGATGTTCCAATTAAACATGAAACATGAAACTTTTTAAATATTTTTATAGTAGAAGAAAAATCCTACCCTTGGTAAATATATGTACATGCAAGGTCGGAAGCTTGGTTTGATTCGGATCATTTGGCAGCGATTTCAATTGAACATGAATATGAATATATTCTGAATATGGATAAAAAAAAAAGTTTTGAAGGTTCTAGAGGTACTAGAATAGAGTACTGGCTAAAATATTATAGTATTGATGCTGGAATTTAAGGAAGCTTTGCTGAAAAAACACGGCCTTTTGTGTGTGTCTGTAGCTTTAATGCTAATGAGTTTGTTTCTGTTATGTTGTTATCAAGTTGGCCACGCACGCAGGAGATCTGGGTTCGAATCTCTGCCGGGAAAACCCACGCATGCACAGGGAGAACATGCAAACTCCACACAGAGATGGCCGAGGGTGGGGAAAGACAAAATAAGAAATCAAAAAGTTACCACTTCCACACAAAATAGGAGGAGAACTCATTCATTCATTCATTTTCTACTGCTTATCCTCACGAGGGTTCACGGCTGTGCTAGAGCCTATCCCAGCTGTCTTCAGGCAAGAGGCAGGGTAGCCAGCCAATCACAGGGCACATATAGACAAACAACCATTCACACTCACATCCATACTTATGGACAATTTGGAGTCACTAATTAACCTAGCATGTTTTTGGAAAGTGGGAGGAAACCGGAGTACCCGGAGAAAACCCATGCATGCACGAGGAGAACATGCAAACTCCACACAGAGATGGCCGAGGGTGGGGAAAGACAAAATAAGAAATCAAAAAGTTACCACTTCCACACAAAATAGGAGGAGAACTCATTCATTCATTCATTCATTTTCTACCGCTTATCCTCACGAGGGTTCGGGGCAGTGCTGGAGCCTATCCCAGCTGTCTTCAGGCAAGAGGCGGGGTACACCCTGGACTGGTGGCGAGCCAATCACAGGGCACATATAGACAAACAACCATTCACACTCACATTCATACCTATGGACAATTTGGAGTCGCTAATTAACCTAGCATGTTTTTGGAATGTGGGAGGAAACCGGAGTACCCGGAGAAAACCCACGCATGCACGAGGACAACATGCAAACTCCACACAGAGATAGCCGAGGGTGGAATCGAACTCACGTCTCCTAGCTGTGAGGCCCGCGTGCTCACCGCTCGGCCGCCGTGCAGCCTCAAACGTTACAACCCATTTAAAAATACATACTGTAGGCAAGGCATTCAGACATTATGATGATATGTAGTACTCTATACTGGTCACAAAGTGTCAGTATTGTTGCCAGAACAACAGGCTTTTATTGCAGGTTTGAATGACTGTATCTCCCAATAGTTGTGATCTGTGTGTTTTCTGCTGCCCCTCTACCTGAGATACCCGACATATCATCCGGTCCGGGTGGGATTGAACTCCGGTGAGGTCTGCACGCTAACCACTCGACCACCGTGCAGCCTACTATTATCATGTCAAATTTATTATGTAATATGCGTATA
Organism: Doryrhamphus excisus; assembly: GCF_030265055.1. Taxonomy (NCBI): domain Eukaryota; kingdom Metazoa; phylum Chordata; class Actinopteri; order Syngnathiformes; family Syngnathidae; genus Doryrhamphus; species Doryrhamphus excisus. Next base: position 3,527,050 of record NC_080488.1, on the reverse strand, counting down.
AATGCGACTAATGTCTCGAAGTTGTCGAGTCTAACGGTGATAGCTAAGTAGCCACACGGGAGCCCACGGAGCCACACCAGTGGGTTTAATTCCATCATAAGAAAAGCGTGATGAAGTCATAGTGACATCGTCGTAGTCGTCGTGAGACCGTACAGGCACAAGCGGACGGAATCAGATTGCCACGCTCTTTCAGGGGTGGGCTTGAAGGGTACGAGGGGTTGTTGGCGGTGACACTCATCCGACCTGATTTAAACGACAGAAGCGTAAGGAATGAAGTCCTCGCCTCGTCTGTCCGCTGACTCGGCCGGGGAGCAGAGTGTGTTGGAGAGGAGAGGAATCGGTCATGCTTGGAGTGAGATGGTGCTTAATGGTCCACGGGCCTGCACTGAGCCACTGTGACTGCCCCGGTCTGGGTCAGAGAACATCTAAAGGCTAAAAAGTCCTTATGTGTTTTTCGTTTTCTTTGCTGCGAGTGTAGATCTCGCACATCAATGTGTGAAGAAGCTAAAAAAAAAGTGTCATGTGATAGTCATGTGTCGCTGTGATTGGTCACACACTCAAGCGCTCCCGAAGACTTCCCGACAGCTGCCGAAACATTTTTCTGATTACTTAAACAAAACAATCACTGAAATTGTTACTTCCAACAAGACCAAGTAATGTTGGAAGACTGGTCTCTATTGCCATTTTCGAGTAGTGGACTCCTGTAGAGCCGCTCCACATAATAACCTGTGCAGAAAGCTCCCTAGATCTTCCAGACCCTGAGCCTCTTCATGCAGTTTTTCCTTGGGTCTCCTGTCTCCAGCCCGAGTGGTCTATGTAATTTACTCCACCCCGAGTGGTCTATGTAATTTACTCCACCCCCAGCTCTTCTCCTCCAATCTGCTGTGATTGGTCACACACCCAAGCGCTCCTGTAGACTTCCTGACAGCTGCCGAAACATTTTTCTGATTACTTAAACAAAACAACCACAGTTAGGACACTGAAATTGTTACTTCCAACAAGACCAAGTAATGTTGGAAGACTGGTCTCTATTGCCATTTTCGAGTAGTGGACTCCTGTAGAGCAGCTACACATAATAACCCGCACAGAAAGCTCCAGACCCCAAGCCTCTTCATGCAGTTTTTCACACCCTGCGAGTGCAGATCTCGCACATCAATGTGTAAAGAAGCTAAAAAGTGTCATGTGATTGTCATGTGTCGCTGTGATTGGTCACACACCCAAGCGCTCCTGAAGACTTCCTGACAGCTGCCGAAACCCTTTTCTCCGACACATCTTCCAGACCTTGAGCTTCTTCATGCAGTTTTTCCTTGGGTTGCCTGTCTCTAGCCCGAATGTTCTGTGTAATTTACTCCACCCCTATCTCTTCTCCTCCAATCTGCTGTGATTGGTCACACACCTAAGTGCTCCTGAGGACTTCCTGACAGCTGCCGAAACTATTTTCTCCGATTACTTAAACAAAACAACCACAGTTAGGACACTGAAATTGTTACTTCCAACACGACCGAGTAATGTTGGAAGACTGGTAGAGCCTTCAAGGAGATCTATTACAGTCATTTTTGAGTTGTGGACTCCTGTAGAGCAGCTACACATAATAACCAGCGCAGAAAGCTCCCTAGATCTTCCAGACCTTGAGCCTCTCAAGCCCGAATGGTCTATGTAATTTACTCCACACCTATCTCTTCTCCTCCAATCCGTTGTGATTGGTCACACAACCCAAGCGCTCCTGAGGACTTCCTGACAGCTGCCGAAACCATTTTTCTGATTACTTAAACAAAACAACCACAGTTCGGACACTGAAATTGTTACTTCTAACAAGACCGAGTAATGTTGGAAGACTGGTCGAGCCTTCAAGGAGATCTTTTACAGTCATTTTCGAGTTGTGGACTCCTGTAGAGCAGCTACACATAATAACCCGCGCAGAAAGCTCCATAGATCTTCCAGACCTTGAGCCTCTCCAGCCCGAATGGTCTATGTAATTTACTCCACACCCACATGGTCACACATCCAAGCGCTCCTGAGGACTTCCTGACAGCTGCCGAAACCATTTTTGTGATTACTTAAACAAAACAACCACAGTTAGGACACTGAAATTGTTACTTCTAACAAGACCGAGTAATGTTGGAAGACTGGTGTCACGTCTCGCTCTTCGGGAGCTAACAAGTGATGCTAACACCAAGTGTAGGTAGCAATGCGAGGTATACTGTATAGTGTGTCTTTTTGTGTAAATATCCAATGTTACAACTGCGTATTATAGACAAGTGCAGCATATGTATGTGCATTTTTATTAATTTTTTTTGCAGCTTATACTCAGGTATGATCAATAATGGTGAATTTGGGGTAATCCTCCCTGGTAGAAGCACATCATTGTTATAGTCATGGATTTTCTTGTGTGTGTGTGTGTGTGTTTGTGCACTATTGATCAGTCAAGCCCACCACTGACATTAAATGAGAAGAGTGAGTCCAACAGACAAAGCGATTGATAGCAAGGAAAGTAGAAGTAGAAGATTATACCTGCAAGAGAGAATGACGTTTAAAAAAAAAAAAAAAAAAAAAAAAAAAGAAAGTGAAGTTGCTGTCGATGAGTGAGTGACACTTGAAAAGATTTGACCACCAATGCATTTGGACACTCACACACACAATAAGTACACTCTTCCCAGATCCATACGTACTACCTGTCCAATACACGGACATATCAAAGTGACCTTGTGGAGGTAAAGCTCTTGGCCTCCACTTGGTACGTCCCGCCTCGGATCAAAGTGCTCTTCGTTCTTTCATTCATTAGTTTAGTCTCCCACTCTCACTGCATTTATTGTTATTTGTGTCACTGCACGCACACAAAAACGCACAAATGGATGTATGTCGCACTCTGAGCCACTAGTGCGAATGTCACAATATTGCCACAATGATGGCTTGTTAACCTGAGCTATCACGTGCACACGCACACATGTGTATTTGTATGTGTGTGTGTGTGTACTTGTCCTTGCCGTCCAAAGTGAAGCCTAAGTGAGCACATTGAGTAAAGTGGGTGTATATGTGCAAATGTATGTTCACATGCTGACAGGGACAGGAGCATATACAGGTCAAGAGCAGCATCTGTGCACGTTCAATACTTAATTAGTCACTGAATTATATATTGGTGGGCTACAAATAGATTGGCGGTTCGGCATACCTGAGTTTTTTCTCACTCGTCTCAATTAGCATGTTTTATGTCGCCTATAAAATGAATCAGATGCTAATGCAATTAGTCAAGTCAATGAACTCAAGGTACGTCTTAGGGATGATCAGTGGCGTCATTAGGCCTATTTAAAAAAAAATGTTGTTAAGCCCCGCTAAATAATTTAATATTTTATTTGATATTTTTTTATTTTTAAAAAAAAATGTGAAAAAGAAATATATATATATATATATATATATATATATATATATATATATATATATATATATATATATATATATATATATATATATATTATTATAGTTATATATAATAACATTATTATGCCTATATAATAATAATAATAATAATAATAATAATAATAATAATAATAATAATAATATGCCTATATTGTTATTGTTATTGTTATTGTTATTATTATTATTATTATTATTATTATTATTATTATTATTATTATTATTATTATTATTATTATTATTATTATTATTATTATTATTATTATATAGGCATAATAATAATTACTATAATAATAATTACTAATTACTAATAATAATTAGATTTTTAAAAAAAATTGTGAAAAAGAAATATATATATATATATATATATATAATAACATTACTATGCCTATATAATAATAATAATAATAATAATAATAATAATAACATTAGTATGCCTATATTATTATTATTATTTTTATTATTATTATTGTTATTATAGGCATAATAATGTTATTAATATTATTATTATGAATAATAATAGTAATCATAATAATTATTATTATTATTAATAATAATGATAATCACAATATTGTTGTTATTAGTAGTAGTAGTAGTAATAGTTATTATTATTATTAATAATAATATAAAAAAATATAAAATAATAATAAATTTATTATTATTATAAATGTATAACACAATTTACATCAAATAATTGATCTCAAAGTGCACATATTGCAGATTGTATGACACTTTTACAGATACAATAATTCCAGGTGGACTGTTACTGTAAAATATATAGTCTGCCCCCCAAATTTTGTTAAATCAATGCAGCCCGCGAGTCAAAAAGTTAGCCCACCCCTGTCCTAAAGCATCGGACAGGAGACACAAGGCGGCTACTTACGTACGTTCATCGTGTTTTCACAGAGGTCAAAGTATCTTAATGAGCGTCAACGTCAGTTATGTAAAAAACTTGTCAGTGTCGCGCGTCTGCTCCGACGCCGCTCAAAACAACAACGAGCCGAGCAGCAAACACACATTGCGCCGAGACTCAAAACCGAGTATCTTTTGTGATGTCGTCGCATTTCTGCGCTGTCAACTCGTGAAACACAAGGCCTCATTTTAAAGCCAAACAGGAAATAGCCGGCGCAATCCGGGTGGGGGGGTGGGGGGGGCAACAAACAAGAGAGGACAGCGGTGCAATTTAATTGGGCCGTGAACGTTCGCCGTCGTCGCAAAGCGCCACTGTAAGCTCCATCGATTATCAAAGGGCTCCGAGCTCAGACGGGGGGGGGGGGGTTTGGAGGCGACTGATCTTTCCCGAGCTCAGACATGAAAAGCCCCCAGTGACAGCTCCGTAGCCTGGGATAGATCACGGCGCTGTTGCTGGAGGATGGCGGGGTGCGGTTGGGGTTGGGGTGGGGTGGGGTAGGGGTTCAGCGGCGCCCGCTCCACGGGCCCGGTTTTGTTTTCTTGTTTTCGCTCTCTTAACACCGCCGCACTCCGTCAGGGTGCGAGGAGGATGTGTTTTTCATGTGAACCCCAGGCCGGCGATGGCGGGTGCGAGCGACACTTGGTAAAACAATAGCAGACAACCTTTTATTATGGTGACGCCTCATTACTTTTTAACTGCTGTAATCATAAGCGCTGCTCCTTATGAATTATTCACAGGTGAGCGCATGGCAAAATGACAGCAGAGCACGACGAGTGCAAAAAAAAACACATAAATAGGAGGAGGCATGTGTAGAAAAAGTAAGAACACTTTCCATTAACTTTTCCCTGCATTGATTGTGTATGTTATTTTGCACCTCTTACAATGAGCGTTCCCTTTCATCCATGAGTGTTACCTTCAACTTAATGAAACCAATTTCACAAGCAGCCCGAGGTTAGCAGCTCTCCTTTCATCATCAATATTTGGTGGAAGATTGTTAAAATTAAATAGAACACCGTGTTTCTAAAGTGAGGTCAAGCACTGAGTGCCGTGCATCAATTAGACTCTGAGATGTTTAATTAGATTTTGCAGAATCCGAGGAGTGTGTTTGTGTTGTTTGGGGTTTTTTTTTTTTTTTACATTTAAAAGATGACGGGAATCAGTTTTTGCACTTAAACTTGCCATGGAATTCTGTTTGAATTCCCAGATCATTCTCTTTATGATACACTCAGGTGTAAAAAGTACGTACGTGATCCAAAACTGAAAAAAAAATTAAACAAATGTGCTTGGTTGATGACTTTTACCTTATTAAACTGTCTCATCAGTCAAAAAGGAAGTCAAAAGGAATGCTGCTCTTTAACGCAGCGAAAAGACAGCATTTCAAGAAATGCTGCAAACGTTTGACAGACAGTATGAACCGCATTTGGAGGAAGTCCAAAGGAATGCTGCTCTTTAACACAGCAACAAGACAGCATTTCAAAAAATGCTGCAAACGTTTGACAGACAGTACGAACCGCTGGTTGAGGAAGTCAAAAGGAATGCTGCTCTTTAACACAGCGAAAAGACAGCATTTCAAGAAATTCTGCAAATGTTTGACAGACAGTATGAATCACTAGTGGAGGAAGTCCAAAGGAATGCTGCTCTTTAACACAGAGAAAAGACAGCATTTCAAGAAATGCTGCAAAAGCTTGACAGAGTACGAACCGCTGGTGGAGGATGTCCAAAGGAATGCTGCTCTTTAACACATCAAAAATACAGCATTTCAAGAAATGCTGCAAACGTTTGACAGACAGTACGAATCGCTGGTGGAGGAAGTCAAAACGAATGCTGCTCATTAACACAGCAAAAAGACAGCATTTCAAGAAATGCTGCAAACGTTTGACAGACAGTATAAACCGCTTTTGGAGGAAGTCCAAAGGAATGCTGCTCTTTAACACAGCGAAAAGACAGCATTTCAAGAAATGCTGCAAAAGTATGACAGACAGTACAAACCGCTGGTGGAGGAAGTCCAAAGAAATGCTGCTCTTTAACACAGCGAAAAGACAGCATTTCAAGAAATGCTGCAAACATTTGACAGACAGTATGAACCGCTGGTAGAGGAAGTCAAAAGGAATGCTGCTCTTTAACACAGTGAAAAGACAGCATTTCAAGAAATGCTGCAAATGTTTGACAGACAGTACGAATCACTAGTGGAGGAAGTCCAAAGGAATGCTGCTCTTTAACACAGCATTTCTTGAAATGCTGCAAAAGTTTGACAGACAGTACGAACCACTGGTGAAGGAAGTCAGAAGGAATGCTGCTCTTTAACACTGCTAAAATACAGCATTTCAAGAAATGCTGCAAAAGTTTGACAGACAGTACGAACCACTTGGTGGTGAAATACATGTCGCAAATTCCAATTCCACAACTTTACAACAGACATATTAAAATAAATATTGCATTATTTTGACATATTAGGGCTGCACGGCAGTCTAGTGGTTAGCGCGCAGACCTCACGGATAGGAGACCTGAGTTCAATTCCACCCTCGGCCATCTCTGTGTGGAATCTGCATGTTCCCCCAGTGCATGCGTGGGTTTTCTCCGGGTACTCCGGTTTCCTCCCACAATTGTCCATAGGTATGAATGTGAGTGTGAATGGTTGTTTGTCTATATGTGCCCTTTCTTTCCAATGGCATCAAACGTATTGACAGCAAGCATTCCAACAGTAATGATCTCCTAGTTGTGCGACACACCACAAGTGTTACCAGGCCTCTCCTGAGAGTCTGGGAGTGCCACCACACCCCCTGAAGCTGCACAGCTTCACGAAGCAAACATCCATCAATTAGACACTATTTTCAAAAATGTGTTAATGAGCTGTCTAATGAATCAACAGTCGTATTTCCTCTGTGAGATTCCTCAGCAAGTCGCCGAGACTGCCTTTTTTTTTTTTCGGGGGAAAAGTCACCTCGATATAATACGTACTATCAGAGTGTAGAACAAATTAAAGTCATTACATGAAGCATTGTCTCGATGTTGCCGTATCCAACGCTCCAAAAGCGGTGACAATTGAAGCCACCGCCTGTTCCCATAACAACCAGTTGCCTGACATTAAATATTATTTTGTTGCTCCATATGATATGTTCTCACAGAAAAAGTGCAACACACTCGCAAAGCTTATTCACCTCCAAAATATCTGATATGATTATAATTTCTAAATCTAAATCAGTGTCAAATTTCAAACGTGTATCAGCGCCCCCTGATGGCTGCTTATAAAAGTACAAATTATTGAATGATTTGCATTTTACATAAAAAAAAAATGGTGTTTTTGTTCCTCAAATCATGCAACTTGCCAATATTGTGTAGCACTCAGGAGTGTAACCAACCACGGCGCAGTAGGCGGGTCATAGATGGAATACATTAAAGCAGACCGTTTTCACAGGAAGCACAAAATCCAAAGAAATACAGCTGAATAGGTGCAGATTCTGGAAGGACTAGAAAGCTTTCAATGCCGGTTATTGCGTGTAGCTGCTCTATAGGAGTCCACAACTCAATACAAATTGCTTTAAAAATGGATGCCACGTCGATGCTGCTAAAATGCTAAAGCTACTTACCATTCGTAGGGTTCGTAGCTAGCACTCAAGAGTGTAACCAACCACAGCGGAGTAGGCGTGCCTGGAGGAATACATTAAAGAAGACGGTTTTCACAGGAAGCACAAAATCCAAATAAATACAGCTGAATAGGTGCAGATTCTGGAAGGACTAGAAAGCTTTCAATGCTGGTTATTGTGTGTATCTGCTCTATAGGAGTCCACAACTCAATACAAAGTGCTTTAAAAATGCTTGCCAATATTGTGCAAGTTATCAGAGTTTTTTTTTACACCCTGGTAGTCTCGCAAAACACACGCTGATGCTGCTAAAATGCTAAAGCTATTGAGAAACTTGAACCTGTCGGACCGTGTTCGCCGTTGGGTCCGCAGCTAGCACTCAACCATAGCGGAGTAGGCATGCCTGGAGGAATACATTAAAGCAGTTTTCACAGGAAGCATGAAATCCAAAGAAATACAGCTGAATAGGTGCAGATTCTGGAAGGACTAGAAAGCTTTCAATGCTGGTTATTGCGTGTAGCTGCTCTATAGGAGTCCACAACTCAATACAATGTGCTTTAAAAAATCATGCAACTTGCCAATATTGTGCAAGTTACCAGAGTTTTTTTTACACACAGGTAGTCTCGCAAAACACACACATCGATACTGCTAAAATGCTAAAGCTACTTACCATTGAGAAACTTCAGTCTGTCGGACCGTGTTCGCCGTTGGGTCCGCAGCTAGCACTCAACCATAGCGGAGTAGGCATGCCTGGAGGAATACATTAAAGCAGTTTTCACAGGAAGCACGAAATCCAAAGAAATACAGCTGAATAGGTGCAGATTCTGGAAGGACTAGAAAGCTTTCAATGCCGGTTATTGTGTGTATCTGCTCTATAGAAGTCCACAACTCAATACAAAGTGCTTTAAAAATGCTTGCCAATATTGTGCGAGTTACCCGAGTTTTGTTTACACACTGGTAGTCTCGCAAAACACATGCCGATGCTGCTAACATGCTAAAGCTACTTACCATTGAGAAACTTCAGCCTGTCGGAAAGTGTTCGCCGTTGGGTCCGCAGCTAGCACTCAACCATAGCGGAGTAGGCGTGCCTGGAGGAATACATTAAAGCAGTTTTCACAGGAAGCACGAAATCCAAAGAAATACAGCTGAATAGGTGCAGATTCTGGAAGGACTAGAAAGCTTTCAATGCCGGTTATTGTGTGTAGCTGCTCTATAGGAGTCCACAACTCAATACAAAGTGCTTTAAAAATGCTTGCCAATATTGTGCAAGTTACCAGAGTTTTTTTTACAAACTGGTAGTCTCGCAAAACACACACACCGATGCTGCTAAAATGCTAAAGCTACTTACCATTGAGAAACTTCAGCCTGTCGGACCGTGTTCGCCGTTGGGTCCGCAGCTAGCACTCAACCATAGCGGAGTAGGCATGCCTGGAGGAATACATTAAAGCAGTTCTCACAGGAAGCACGAAATCCCAAGAAATACAGCTGAATAGGTGCAGATTCTGGAAGGACTAGAAAGCTTTCAATGCCGGTTATTGTGTGTATCTGCTCTATAGAAGTCCACAACTCAATACAAAGTGCTTTAAAAATGGATGGCGAGCGGCATTTGGCCTGCAGGCTGCAATTTGGACACCCCTTGGACTGCGGTGGGTGTATGGGCATCAATAAACATTAACATTGAAACGGTACTGAACGCCATCCACTTCCTGTCCCTGTCAGCAGTGTGAGAAAGGTAAAAAAAATCAAATTAAAGGTGAGCTTTAAAAACCTCCAGTCCAGCCACGCTTGCACTCCTCCGCCATGTGAGTCAACCGCCTACTTTCCAAAGCTTTCAGCCACGGAACGCTGAGTGAATCATGACGTGAATCATTAGATTCGGCCAAACTTTGTTTAAGAAGTTGAAAACCGCTAATGCTATGGTGGAAAACAGGGAAGCGAGACAAGACGGAGATGACCCACTTAGTGCAATTATCACTAACGAAGACACAGAAGAGTCGCCGGCTCGGGAAAACACACAATCCTAAATGCGTTAAATTAATCCAGATAATTCAATATGCGATGATAAAAGGCCACAATCAAGGCTGGGGTGTTTGACTGATAACGCACCGGGGCGGTTTTATGCAAATACTAGCGCGTAAACCTTGCTGCTTTGTGTCGGGCACCGCGACTGCACGATGCTATGTTGTGTTTGTCGGCGGAACGTGACGCACACAACGCATTTGCATGCAGGCATTAATACACACACACACAGGGTAATCTATTGTCACCCTCGGACATTTCATGTGAGATTCATACGATGCGCTCAACCATGGTTTGCCCCCCCTCCGGGTGTATGCAAGTGCAATGTCTGTGGTTCAGTAACAAGATCATTAAAATAATCAAATTATGATAAGCGCGAGTCGGTGATGCTGAAAGGAGTTGTTTTGAGTCCATCAGCGGCGAAGCCGTTCGACTGAGCGAGGAGCATCATCAACATTAGCAGGCATCATGGGAACAAGCCCGCGGTGGAGCTGAGCAATAATAACATTAGCGTCGCTTTCTCACAATAACAGAGGAGGGAAAGTTGTTTTTTTTTTTTGTGTGTGTGTAAGTTTGGAACCGCGGAGCAAAAAGAATACACACACACATCACGGAGGAGGTGTGACCTGTACGGTTTTTGAACTGGAGGCCAACCAGACACGGAGACAAGACGGCAAAGAGACTCACAAGTGTCTTCAGAGCGGATGTAAGCACTTTTATCTCCTCGTTATATATTTGTTTGGTAATGGTAATGGTTTAATTTCATTTGAACATGCATCAGATTACAATTGAATGCATCACATAATCAGTTCACAGCTCCACATGTCCAAAAGGAGTAGGAAGAAGCAAAGCTTATTAAATCCTACCCCTCCATCTGGTACTTTTACAATCAGTAACTGTTACATTTGTTCACTTCCTGCTTTCCATAATACAGTTTAAGGGTTTTTTTTTAATAATGCACCTCGTCCCAAAGTACAAAGTGATATGACCAATTTTAATTTTAATTTTAATTTTTTGTCACGTACCAAAATACCATACAAGACTCTTCATCCTTGTAATTTTAATTTTAATTTTAATTTTAATTTTAATTTTAATTTTAATTTTAATTTTAATTTTAATTTTAATTTTAATTTTAATTTTAATTTTAATTTTAATTTTAATTTTTTGTCATGTACCAAAATACCATACAAGACTCTTCATGCTTGAATTTTAATTTTAATTTTTTGTCACATACCAAAATACCATACAAGACTCTTCATCCTTTAATTTTAATTTTAATTTTAATTTTAATTTTAATTTAACATGTCCAAAAGGAGTAGGAAGAAGCAAAGCTTATTAAATCCTACTCCTCATCTGGTACTTTTGCAATCAGTAACTGTTACATTTGTTCACTTCCTGCTTTCCATAATACAGTTTGTTAGTTTTTTTAATAATGTACCTCGTACCCAAGTACAAGGTGATATGAGCATCCAATGCCATAATGGGTACCATAGTAAGTGTCAATATAGTGATATATATAGCACATCATGACTGGTTCAAGACTCTTCATCCTTGTATTTAGCAAACATCAACTGCTTGTATTGTTTCTTGAATTGGCTCATTTGTTCATGAGAAAAATATGAGTCCACCTTTAATTACAATTGTCTCTCCTCCCTCCCCTTGCTTACAAACATCTCCGCCGAGGCTGCATCTTATTACAATTGCAGTTTAATCTGGAAAAGAATTAAAAGCGCGGTAATTAGTTTACAGGGGAGTTTAATTGTCTTATTGTGCTTTTAAAAAAAACATTGCTTCGGGAACTTTGAAAGTTTCCCCCTTGCTCATCATTTCTCTCATCCGACCCAGCAAAGCTATTCATTTAAAACAATCATCTCAAAGTCATTATCATCTATGAAGAAAAGCCCGCAAATCAATTACGTTTACTACGTGACTGTTCATTAGATATGTAAATTTGTACACATCACTTCCGAGAACCCGACCATTTGATCACAGTTGATTTATTTTCATTTAATTAAGTGTTTCTGTATTGCGGCCCCCTCATTATTATTATTATCAATGCGGGCTTTAATGTTATGGGGGGAAGAAAAAAAAGAAAAACTTAACCCCATCCTTTATCTATTCTGACACACTTTTACAGCAGAAGATTGGAGAGCGACATATCTTCATTTGTCGTGTATCAAACTGTCGTTACTTGAACGATTGGGGAATGAAACGTGGCTAATCGGTGCTGACGAAGACACGGCGTTTGTCGAGAAGATAAGGAGTCCGCCCGAGCGAAGTGGAGAAACAAATAGCCGAGAAGAGCAGAGACACATCGGACGCCGTAGACACCCACATTGGTCAACACATTGGGTCAACACCCCCATGTGACATTATTTTTAGATGTAAAAAAGGAAATGGAACCAAAGACAACCGTCCAGGCTGGTCAGTACAATATAGCTCAAGCAATACTAATCCAAATTCTAATAAAACAGAAGAAATATGGAACGTTACTGACTTATACCTCCTACAGTAATCCTCCATGTAAACACAAGTACTCGTTTATCAGTATTTACGTTAGCCAATCACAGGGCACATATAGACAAACAACCATTCACACTCACATTCAAACCTATGGATAATTTGGAGTCGCTAATTAACCTAGCATGTTTTTGGAATGTGGGAGGAAACCGGAGTACCCGGAGAAAACCCACGCATGCACGGGGAGAACATGCAAACTCCACACAGAGATGGCCGAGGGTGGGGAAAGTCAAAATAAGAAGCCATAAAGTTACCACTTCCACACAAAATAGGAGGAGAACTCATTCATTCATTCATTTTCTACCGCTTATCCTCACCAGGGTTGTGAGGGTGCTGGAGCCTATCCCAGCTGTCTTCAGGCGAGAGGCGGGCGGGGTACACCCTGGACTGGTGGCCAGCCAATCACAGGGCACATATAGACAAACAACCATTCACACTCACATTCATACCGATGGACAATTTGGAGTCGCTAATTAACCTAGCATGTTTTTGGAATGTGGGAGGAAACCGGAGTACCCGGAGAAAACCCACACATGCACGGGGAGAACATGCAAACTCCACACAGAGATGGCCGAGGGTGGAATTGAACTCAGGTCTCCTATCTGTGAGGTTCGTACTGTCTGTCAAACGTTTGCAGCATTTCTTGAAATGCTGTCTTTTCGCTGTGTTAAAGAGCAGCATTCCTTTTGACTTCCTCCACCAGCGGTTCGTGCTGTCTGTCAAACTTTTGCAGCATTTCTTGAAATGCTGTTTTTTCACTGTGTTAAAGAGCAGCATTCCTTTTGACTTTCTCCACCAGCGGTTTGTACTGTCTGTCAAACATTTGCAGCATTTCTTGAAATGCTGTCTTTTCGCAGTGTTAAAGAGCAGCGTTCCTTTGACTTTCTCCACCAGCGGTTCGTGCTGTCTGTCGAACTTTTGCAGCAGTTCTTGAAATGCTGTCTTTTCGCAGTGTTAAAGAGCAGCATTACTTTTGACTTTCTCCACCAGCGGTTCGTACTGTCTGTCAAACTTTTGCAGCATTTCTTGAAATGCTATCTTTTCGCAGTGTTAAAGAGCAGCATTCCTTTTGACTTTCTCCACCAGCGGTTCGTACTGTCTGTCAAACATTTGCAGCATTTCTTGAAATGCTGTCTTTTCGCTGTGTTAAAGAGCAGCATTCCTTTTGACTTTCTCCACCAGCGGTTCTTACTCTCTGTCAAACGTTTGCAGCATTTCTTGAAATGCTGTCTTTTCGCTGTGTTAAAGAGCAGCATTCCTTTTGACTTCCTCCACCAGCGGTTCGTACTCTCTGTCAAACGTTTGCAGCATTTCTTGAAATGCTGTCTTTTCGCTGTGTTAAAGAGCGGCATTCCTTTTGACTTTCTCCACCAGCGGTTCGTACTGTCTGTCAAACATTTGCAGCATTTCTTGAAATGCTGTCTTTTCGCTGTGTTAAAGAGCAGCATTCCTTTTGACTTGCTCTGAAAGCACACAATTTGTGCACTATTCCATTTTGCTGTGATAATCTTGGTGTGATAATCTTATTTTAAAATGCTAGAGAAATTATATGACTTTTTCTATATCATGAAAGAAAAGCAATGACTAAAACAGGTTAGAGTTGATCACTGTGAGAAAAAAAGATGAGTCCGAGTGAAAGAGGGAGGCAGAAAGTCGAAGACAAACTTTGGAAAAGAAAGCCAATTAAAAGATCCTCCTCAGTTCGGAACCACGCTGAGACCAAAGTCAACTATTTTTCACCTGGGAGGATGATGATGATGATGATGATTGATTTAATTGCGAGGCTCTAAAACCTGATTGATACCTTTCACGGACACACACACACACACGCGTGCTCAAGGATTATAGACATTGAAAATGCACCTGTGTGTGTTTTTTACCCGCCTCCACCTTAGACCCAAAATGTCACAAGGGCACAAGAACACACACGGACGAAAATATACACACACAGGTGCTGCTGGGTGGACCGTGGGGGAAGAGGTAAGAGCGCTTTTGCTCCACTGAGTGGAAAACTCAATCTTCTTATCTCAGCAACTTCAGATGGATGGACACAGTGGAGGTGTGTGTGTGTTTAAGTGTGTGTACAAAGAGAATAGTAATGGTAATGGTTTTATTTAGTTTGAACATGCATCAGATTACAATTGAATGCATCACATAATCAGTTCACAGTTCCACATGTCCAAAAGGAGTAGGAAGAAGCAAAGCTTATTAAATCCTACCCCTCCATCTGGTACTTTTACAATCAGTAACTGTTACATTTGTTCACTTCCTGCTTTCATAATACAGTTTTTTTTACAATTTTTTTTTAATTATTATTTTTTTTTTGTCACATAATCAGTTCACAGTTCCACATGTCCAAAAGGAGTAGGAAGAAGCAAAGCTTATTAAATCCTACCCCTCCATCTGGTACTTTTACAATCAGTAACTGTTACATTTGTTCACTTCCTGCTTTCATAATACAGTTTTTTTTACAATTTTTTTTTAATTATTATTTTTTTTTTGTCACATAATCAGTTCACAGTTCCACATGTCCAAAAGGAGTAGGAAGAAGCAAAGCTTATTAAATCCTACCCCTCCATCTGGTACTTTTACAATCAGTAACTGTTACATTTGTTCACTTCCTGCTTTCATAATACAGTTTGTTTGTTTGTTTTTTTATTATTATTATTATTTTTGCCACACAATCAGTTCACAGTTCCACGTGTCCAAAAGGAGTAGGAAGAAGCAAAGCTTATTAAATTCTACCCCTCCATCTGGTACTTTTACAATCAGTAACTGTTACATTTGTTCACTTCCTGCTTTCCATAATACAGTTTAAGGTTTTTTTTGTTATTATTATAATTTTTCTTTTTTCTTGTCACATAATCAGTTCACAGTTCCACATGTCCAAAAGGAGTAGGAAGAAGCAAAGCTTATTAAATCCTACCCCTCCATCTGGTACTTTTAGTAGTTCAGTAAATTTAATTTTGCTTCTTCCTACTCCTTTTCGACATGTGGAACTGTGAACTGATTATGTGATGCATTCAATTGTAATCTGATGCATGTTCAAATGAAATAAAACCATTACCATTACCATTACCATTACCAATACAATGACCAGGATGAATGAGAATATTCACAGGCATCCATTATAAGGGTGCTTCTAATGTCTCTTTCCAAGACAGGTAGTGGCAAAGATGAGACAATTAGTGTAAAAAAGAGCCATACTAATGTAACTGACACCAGTAGTCCAAACACTTAAGTGTGCCAGTAGGAGATAATTTCATCAGTCGAGCCTTTTATTCCACACTTTTGACCAAGTGTCTGCAATTACATTGTGACAGATGATGTTCTATTTCACACAAATTGATTTAAGTGGATTCGCCGCCAAACAATATCTTACTTTCTGTACCTCACACAAAGGTAAGCTCAGCCTTGGGAATAATAATAATAATATAATAAAAAAAAAAAAACTCACTCTCATCATTGTCGCAATTGTGGAAATAATCGTCATCGGATCCGTGTTGCGGCGCACGGCTCTGACAGAATTCAGCATGAACTCTGCTGGTGATAATTTGTGGCGATGTTGACGCATGTTCGAATACGGGAGTGCATCGCCAGTATTTACACAGCGCTATTATCTCAGCACATAATACCTTGCTGATTATCCTTTCAATGAAGGCGTCGCTATCTTAACGCTTATGATAATAGCGCCGCTATGATAATCCACACAACCGCTGCTCTTTCAGATGCTAATGGTCGATAGTGGGTGGTCGTACACACCGACGGTAATGGCTTCTTTTGGAGAGCGAACCAGCTGATGGATGAAGTAAATCGGGTAGGTGAGATGATGAAGAACGGCTGTCAGATCGTGCATCATAGCCAGTTTGCTGATTATGTCATTTGGGTGGACTAATTGAGTAATAGAGACACCTGCTTACCCCAATATGTTGCCATGACAACAAGCAAGAACCAAATGTATATATGTGCCCTGTGATTGGCTGGCCACCAGTCCAGGGTGTACCCCACCTCACGCCTGAAGACAGCTGGGATAGGCTCCAGCACCCCCCGTGACCCTCGTGAGGATAAGCGGTAGAAAATGAATGAATGAATGAGTTCTTCTCCTATTTTGTGTGGAAGTGGTAACTTTTTGGCTTCTTATTTTGTCTTTCCCCACCCTCGGCCATCTCTGTGTGGAGTTTGCATGTTCTCCCCGTGCATGCGTGGGTTTTTTCCGGGTACTCCGGTTTCCTCCCACATTCCAAAAACATGCTAGGTTAATTAGCGACTCCAAATTGTCCATAGGTATGAATGTGAGTGTGAATGGTTGTTTGTCTATATGTGCCCTGTGATTGGCTGGCCACCAGTCCAGGGTGTACCCCACCTCACGCCTGAAGACAGCTGGGATAGGCTCCAGCACCCCCCGTGACCCTCGTGAGGATAAGTGGTAGAAAATGAATGAATGAATGAGTTCTTCTCCTATTTTGTGTGGAAGTGGTAACTTTTTGGCTTCTTATTTTGTCTTTCCCCACCCTCGGCCATCTCTGTGTGGAGTTTGCATGTTCTCCCCGTGCATGCGTGGGTTTTTTCCGGGTACTCCGGTTTCCTCCCACATTCCAAAAACATGCTAGGTTAATTAGCGACTCCAAATTGTCCATAGGTATGAATGTGAGTGTGAATGGTTGTTTGTCTATATGTGCCCTGTGATTGGCTGTTGGCTAGTTTAAAGAACGTCCACTTCAGTGGACTGTGACGGACACGGGCCTGCTTCCGGAAGTAACGTGTGCGAAGTGCGTGCCGCCCGTTTGCTACCATGCTAAACGGCCTGACACTTTGCGGTCACAATCAATGCACAGATTCATCGGCTGCTCTTCTACTTCCGCCTTTTCGGTCTGATTTGAAGAGGGCAGCAATTTGGTTCTGCCCTCAGCACCCTCCCAATCAGCTGCCCAGAGATAATCAAGGTATTACGCGTGAAAAGTCAGAGTCATAAATCAGGAGCCCTCTCTTTTGCGCTCATGTTGTGTCACCCTCTTCATTACCTCCGCTGGCTCATCCAGGCTCAGATCCGGACTAGAGATGCACACCGTGATTCTAACAGAGTGAAACCATCATAATCATGAATTAGCCGCATTGTTGTTCAAAGCGTATAGTCTGGAAAAATGACAGTAAGTAAAATAATAGCGCTCAAGAAAGTTTCAAGTTGGAATATTTACACATATAGACAAACAACCATTCACACTCACATTCATACCTATGGACAATTTGGAGTCGCTAATTAACCTAGCATGTTTTTGGAATGTGGGAGGAAACCGGAGTACCCGGAGAAAACCCACGCATGCACGGGGAGAACATGCAAACTCCACACAGAGATGGCTGAGGGTGGGGAAAGACAAAATAAGAAGCCAAAAAGTTACCACTTCCACACAAAATAGGAGGAAAACTCATTCATTTTCTACCGCTTATCCTCAAGAGGGTCGCGGGAGTGCTGGAGCCTATCCCAGCTGTCTTCGGGCGTAGGGAAAGACAAAATAAGAAGCCAAAAAGTTACCACTTCCACACAAAATAGGAGGAGAACTCATTCATTTTCTACCGCTTATCCTCACGAGGGTCGCGGGGGTGCTGGAGCCTATCCCAGCTGTCTTGGGGCGTAGGGAAAGACAAAATAAGAAGCCAAAAAGTTACCACTTCCACACAAAATAGGAGGAGAACTCATTCATTTTCTACCGCTTATCCTCACGAGGATCGCGGGGGTGCTGGAGCCTATCCCAGCTGTCTTGGGGCGTAGGGAAAGACAAAATAAGAAACCAAAAAGTTACCACTTCCACACAAAATAGGAGGAGAACTCATTCATTCATTCATTTTCTACCGCTTATACTCACGAGGGTTGCGGGGGTGCTGGAGCCTATCCCAGCTGTCTTGGGGCGTAGGGAAAGACAAAATAAGAAGCCAAAAAGTTACCACTTCCACACAAAACAGGAGGAGAACTCATTCATTCATTCATTTTCTACCGCTTATACTCACAAGGGTCGCGGGGGGTGCTGGAGCCTATCCCTGCATGTTTTTAGAATGTGGGAGGAAACCGGAATATGTGAAACAAACATGTCAAATTGTATTTTTCGAATTGCTTAATTGCTACTGAATCCTGTCAGATTTTATTTTTTTTTACACAATAAAAAACTGCCTGTGTGAAAGGTGCAGCTGTGAAAATATTCCCCGCTGAACAGACTTGCTGCTGTTTCAAACTGAAGGAGCGAAAAAAAAAAAAAGAGAGAGAGAGAGATGTCGCCTCCATCCAGGTGTCAGACAAGTGATGTACAAGCTGACGGAAGAAGAGCAAAAAGAGGAAAAAGAGAGAGATAAAGAGAGGGTGGGATGTGTGTGTGTGTGTCCCCCGTCAGTCACTCACAGAGGGGGGACAACGACAGGCCACAATGGGGCCTTCAGTGCCTTGCTGAAAGTTGTAATTTAACATGAAGAGCCATTGAAGGGGGGGGGAGACTAAATATAGCCGCGCATATACATTGTGTCTTGTCGAGAGGGTAGCAATTAACAGCCAATTAAACGAACGGCTGGGGTCAGTCGTGGCAGAGCACCATGGTGGGGGTGTTGCTGCGCTGCTGGATCATCTAAGGAGACCAAAAAAAAAAGATTTTGAGGAACATTATGTGATTGAAAGTGGTCCAATTATCTGTCACCTGTTCGTCTGCTCTCATCCCAAGACAAGACTTACATTGCTTACATGCTAATCAATTTAGCGGCGTGTTGCTTTTTCGGAATAATTTATGTCCCGGATGCGGGTACTACCCATTGTTCCCTCCTAGCTTCTCAAGCCCACAGGCCTGTCATCCGATTTTCAGACGCTGGAGGCAGATGTCCGCCCTGCCTGGTGTCTGGAACTGTTTCAAAGGTAGTTTTTGTCTTTATACTTTCAATTCTTGCTGGTGGTGTTTTTGGCTTAGTGCAGTATTTGTAACAAGAATAAAAATGTCAAATATTGAATTTGAAACTGAAACTATGGGACATTTCTTCGGAAATTTGCATGAGAAGATCCGACTCAAGTCCAAGGATAATAACACTAACCCTAATCCCCCCTAACCCAGGGGTCAGCAACCCACAGCTCCAGAGCCGTATGTGGCTCTTCAGCCTCTTTGTTGTGGCTCCCTTTGCAATGTTTGTCAACAAATGTAAACATTCATTCATTCATTCATTTTCTACCGCTTATCCTCACGAGGGTCGCAAAGGTGCTGGAGCCTATCCCAGCTGTCTTCGGGCGTAAGGAAAGACAAAATAAGAAGCCAAAAAGTTACCACTTCCACACAAAATAGGAGGCGAACTCATTCATTTTCTACCGCTTATCCTCACGAGGGTCGCGGGGGTGCTGGAGCCTATCCCAGCTGTCTTCGGGCGTAGGGAAAGACAAAATAAGAAGCCAAAAAGTTACCACTTCCACACAAAATAGGAGGCGAACTCATTCATTTTCTACCGCTTATCCTCACGAGGGTCGCGGGGGTGCTGGAGCCTATCCCAGCTGTCTTGGGGCGTAGGGAAAGACAAAATAAGAAGCCAAAAAGTTACCACTTCCACACAAAATAGGAGGAGAACTCATTCATTTTCTACCGCTTATCCTCACGAGGGTTGTGGGGGGTGCTGGAGCCTATCCCAGCTGTCTTCGGGCGTAGGGAAAGACAAAATAAGAAGCCAAAAAGTTACCACTTCCACACAAAATAGGAGGAGAACTCATTAATTTTCTACCGCTTATACACACAAGGGTTGCGGGGGTGTTGGAGCCTATCCCAGCTGTCTTCGGGCGTGGGGAAAGACAAAATAAGAAGCCAAAAAGTTACCACTTCCACACAAAATAGGAGGAGAACTCATTAATTTTCTACCACTTATACTCACAAGGATTGCGGGGGTGTTGGAGCCTATCCCAACTGTCTTCGGGCGTGGGGAAAGACAAAATAAGAAGCCAAAAAGTTAATGTTAATGTAAATAAATGTAAACATTCATTCATTCATTTTCTACCGCTTATCCTCACAAGGGGTGCTGGAGCCTATCCCAGCTGTCTTCAGGCAAGAGGCAGGGTACACCCTGGACTGGTGGCCAGCCAATCACAGGGCACATATAGACAAACAACCATTCACACTCACATTCATACCTATGGACAATTTGGAGTTGCTAATTAGCCTAGCATGTTTTTGGAATGTGGGAGGAAACCGGAGTCCCCCGAGAAAACCCATGCATGCACGGGGAGAACATGCAAACTCCACACAGAGACGGCCGAGGGTGGGGAAAGACAAAAATAAGAAGCGAAAAAGTTACCACTTCCACACAAAATAGGAGGAGAACTCATTCATTCATTCATTTTCTACCGCTTATCCTTACAAGGGTCGTGAGGGTGCTGGAGCCTATCCCAGCTGTCTTCAGGCGCGAGGCGGGGTACACCCTTGGACTGGTGGCCAGCCAATCACAGGGCACATATAGGAATAGGAATAGGAAGGAACTGAACTAATATTGTTTGTTATTATGGTTGCTTTGGTGCAATTAATCTTAGTGCAGGTCAGTGCATGTCTACAATAGTAAAGTTATAAAAATAAATGAAAGAAAACTAGTATTACACTGTTAAATACACATGCTTGTTACACATTCTACAGAATGTGCATGCACTGTGTAGTACTAGGTTGTGTGTGTGTGTGTGTGTGTGTGTGTTTCACCATCCAGTGCTGTCATGCATTGATCGGCCAATAAATGAGAGCTTAGTAAGACACAGCAGTAGACCGAGCGCGGCCCAACAAGTCCCCTTCTAATTACCTTCGCCTTTGAAAAGGCGCCTCCTCGCTTCAAAAAACAAGGCACGTCATTAACGCCGCTCTGGCAAACACCCCATCTCTCACCCCCACCCCCATGCCCCCCCCCCCCCACCACCACCATCCATTTCTCTCCCCCTCGTCGCTGCAGCTGATAACACCTTGTTCAGAGGCCGTGATCAAGGCACAGCCATCTCCCTCCTCATCCTCGTCTCCTCTGCAACTCCACCTGCGTAATTGCTGCACCTAACCTTTTCAGCGCTGCCTCCGATGGGAGTCAGGCACCCCCCCCACACACAACCCCCCTCAATTGGGCTGCGGGTATTAATAGAATCTCATTTCATGCCTCCATCGGATAAAACAAAGGTTGGGTTTCACTGAGCAAGTTTGATCTTATTAATGCAACTGTTGAGAATGTGCGTTCCCTGGGAGTGTGTGTGTGTGTGTGTGTGTGTGTGTGTGTGTGTGTGTGTGTGTGTGTGTGTGTGTGTGTGTGTGTGTGTGTGTGTGTGGCCATGGTTGCTAAAAATGAGGCTGTAAGGGGATTATATGGTCAATTTGATCAGTCTTATGGTTCATGACCTTTCAGTGCTGCGTTTAAATGCTATGCATTAAGGTCTAAATACTCATAATGAGGGCGGCACGATGGTCGAGTGGTTAGCGCACAGACCTCACAGCTAGGAGACCAGGGTTCAATTCCACCCTCGGCTATCTATCTCTGTGTGGAGTTTGCATGTTGGGTTTCCTCCCACATTCCAAAAACATGCTAGGTTAATTAGCGACTCCAAATTGTCCATAGGTATGAATGTGAGTGTGAATGGTTGTTTGTCTATATGTGCCCTGTGATTGGCTGGCCAATCAGTCCAGGGTGTACCCCGCCTCTCGCCAGAAGACACCTGGGATAGGCTCCAGCACGCCCCACGACCCTTGTGAGGATAAGCGGTAGAAAATGAATGAATGAATAAGTTCTCCTCCTAGTTTGTGTGGAAGTGGTAACTTTTTGGCTTCTTATTTTGTCTTTCGCCATCTCTGTGTGGAGTTTGCATGTTCTCCCCGTGCATGCGTGTGTTTTCTCCGGGTACTCCGGTTTCCTCCCACATTCCAAAAACATGCTAGGTTAATTAGCGACTCCAAATTGTCCATAGGTATGAATGTGAGTATGAATGGTTGTTTGTCTATATGTGCCCTGTGATTGGCTGGCCACCAGTCCAGGGTGTACCCCGCCTCTCGCCAGAAGACACCTGGGATAGGCCCCAGCACCCCCCGCAACCCTTGTGAGGAAAAGCGGTAGAAGATGAATGAGTTCTCCTCCTATTTTGTGTGGAAGTGGTAACTTTTTGGCTTCTTATTTTGTCTTTCCCTACGCCCGAAGACAGCTGGGATAGGCTCCACCACCCCCCACGACCCTCGTGAGGATAAGCAGTAGAAAATGAATGAGTTCTTCTCCTATTTTGTGTGGAAGTGGTAACTTTTTGGCTTCTTATTTTGTCTTTCCCCACCCTCGGCCATCTCTGTGTAGAGTTTGCATGTTCTCCCCGTGCATGCGTGGGTTTTCTCCAGGTACTTCGGTTTCCTCCCACATTCCAAAAACATGCTAGGTTAATTAGCGACTCCAAATTGTCCATAGGTATGAATGTGAGTGTGAATGGTTGTTTGTCTATATGTGCCCTGTGATTGGCTGGCCACCAGTCCAGGGTGTACCCCGCCTCTCGCCCAAAGACAGCTGGGATAGGCTCCAGCACGTTTTTCATTTAAACTTGACTCAAAAGTGAAAGACATAAACGCAGGCAGGCCTTGCCGCACTTGATGCGGCGGATGTGAGCCGCCGGTGGATGAGATGCATCTTGGGAAATCTCTTTCAAGAACGATAAGCTTAAGCGGGGAAGCTTTCCACTTAACAACGACATCACCGACAAAGATGCTTGATACTGTCATGGTGTCGTTCTCCGTCTTTTACCTCCATGGATCCTTTTTCCTCAAGACCGAGTAGCACTTAGATGCTGAGGTTGATCTATCGGCGGCATCTTTGTAAATTGATGGACATGTACACTTTTGTACCGGGGGGTGGGGGGGTGCATTGACGCAAGAAGCAACACAGCGGGTCGCTCACGATCAACCACCCATTCAGGTCCCCATTTAGGGTTTACAACGGAGTGTGACAAAGGTATGCTTTTATCCAGCGTTGGGGGGTAATAAAGCAATAGATAACAGATACGCCATCATTATACAACCCCCCCCCATATACACAAATTAACACATGCACACACACAGTTGAGGGAGTCTGCTAGCCTCAGCTCAACCCTGCGTAAATGAAAAGTCTGACCAGAAAAAGCATTCATGTGCAATAAGGAGGTGTGTGGGTGGGCTGCTGTCTTAATTGGGACTTAATGAGGGAGCCGGGGTGAGCTTGGAAGGGGAGGCAGGCTGCTATAGGAGAGGGGAGGGGACTACCTTGGAACAATATGGTGAGTGGGAGGTGGGAGTCTCCACCCCCACCCGAGACAAGCGCACATATTTTATTTCCTGGATGGCCTGTCGACGTGCTTCAACGTATGATCATGTGATTGACGGGAGTTACGCGGTGATGTAAAGAAACAACGACATGCTGGACTTTGACAGTGATGATACCAAACTTGGAACCCAGGTCCTCCCTGCTGTGTGTCCAAAATGCTAACCAATCGACCACCGTGCAACCAATCAACCAAGGAATAAATATAACTCACACTCCAATTGAAGGTTTACAAAATGTATTAAAAAATGATAATGTAATGGTTTAATTTCATTTGAACATGCATCAGATTACAATTGAATGCATCACATAATCAGTTCACAGTTCCACATGTCCAAAAGGAGTAGGAAGAAGCAAAGCTTATTAAATCCTACCCCTCCACCTGGTACTTTTACAATCAGTAACTGTTACATTTGTTCACTTCCTGCTTTCCTGATATATATATATAACCAGGTGATATGAGCATCCAATGCCATAATGGGTACCATAGTAAGTGTCAATATAGTGATATATATAGCACATCATGACTGGTTCAAGACTCTTCATCCTTGTATTTTTATTAATTTTAATTTTAATTTTAATTTTAATTTTAATTTTAATTTTAATTTTAATTTTAATTTTAATTTTAATTTTAATTTTAATTTTTTTGTCATGTACCAAAACACCATACAAGACTCTTCATCCTTGTATTTTAATTTTAATTTTAATTTTAATTTTAATTTTAATTTTAATTTTAATTTTAATTTTAATTTTAATTTTAATTTTAATTTTAATTTTAATTTTAATTTTAATTTTAATTTTAATTTTAATTTTAATCCTCTCTGGTAGAGAAGTATTGGATGACATTTTTAGCTAATTGGTTATTTTTAGCCTTATGCATTATTTTAGCTGTTTGAAGATGAACTATATCAGCAAGTTGAAGTATTTGTGATTTTAGAAATAAGGAGTTAGTATGTTCTCTGTAGGCGGCATTATGAATTATCCTTACTGACCTTTTTTGCAGTACATTTAGCGAGTGAAGATTGCTTTTATAGTTATTAGCCCATATTTATATATCATAACCTTCTATTCTGTAGAGAATCGAACATAGCACATCTTAACTTTGGCCTTGTTGCTCCATTCTGTTGCTCATGTCAACAATTTCACTTCTTCCGTTATTGCTTGAGTCTTGTCTCCTTGACTTCCATTCACACGTACTTTTTTCCTTCTTTTATCCCCCCATTAGTTGTTCTTTCTTTATTCCAATCACCCTCCCTTCCTTTCCTTTCTTTTTTATCTTCCCTTCTGTTTCCTTCTTTTGTCCTGACTTCCCTTCTCAACCTGCTCTTGTCTCTCATCTATATTTATGTACTCCATTTTGAAAAGTTCTCGTGTGTTCAGAGGCGAAGCTGTGCGAGGCTCCTCACTGCAATTATGGATTAATTACAGGGAATTAAAGCAATTAGAGCTGCAGAGATGTACAATTAAGGAGCACACGCTTTCATGACGCCACACACTAAGATTGCAACGCAAATACTTTTCTCTTTTAATCTGTCACACTGTTTTTCTTTCATTTTGCTCCACGGCACTTACAAACACACACACACACACACACACACACACACACTCATACACACACAGGGGCAGGTTTTCCAGTTCATTAGATTGTATTTAATTTGAAAACACCTCTGTGCCGAGGGAGATGAAAGCCCCCCCCCCCCCCCAGGAGATGAAAGCTGAAGCAGGAGTGGGCGATGAGAAAGGGATTCCTCCATCTGTCCCCCTTTGGTGCCGAAAACCGGAGACGGCAGACGGCAACAAGTCGAGAGCAATGAGGGGAAAGAAAAGATGAAGATCACTTCATTTTCTCCCTGATGATATTTGAACTGACTAATTTACTATTTGTCATGAGACCGAAAGAACCCACTTCAGCCTCTCTCGGTCCTTTTCTGCCACTGAGATGTTTCCCAGAAGTGGATTAGACTCTGGCACTCACACAACAAAACTGATTTTGATTGACAGTCAGGGAGATCATTTAAGAATATATGGCACTGCTTTAAATGCAGGATTATGATGATTAATACATGATTAATCAACAAGAATAAACCTGGTGGCTCATATTTTCTATGCTGGAGCCTATCCCAGCTGTCTTCGAGCAAGAGTAGTCGCCAGCCAATCACAGGGCACATATAGACAAACAACCATTCACACTCACATTCATACCTATGGACAATTTGGAGTCGCTAATTAACCTAGCATGTTAACCTAGAACATGCAAACTCCACACAGAGATGGCCGAGGGTGGGGAAAGACAAAATAAGAAGCCAAAAAGTTACCACTTCCACACAAAATAGGAGGAGAACTCATTCATTCATTCATTTTTCTACCGCTTATCCTCACGAGGGTCGCGGGGGTGCTGGAGCCTATCCCAGCTGTCTTCGGGCGAGAGGCGGGGTACACCCTGGACTGGTGGCCAGCCAATCACAGGGCACATATAGACAAACAACCATTCACACTCACATTCATACCTATGGACAATTTGGAGTCGCTAATTAACCTAGCATGTTTTTGGAATGTGGGAGGAAACCGGAGTACCCGGAGAAAACCCACGCATGCACAGAGAGATGGCCGAGGGTGGGGAAAGACAAAATAAGAAGCCAAAAAGTTACCACTTCCACACAAAATAGGAGAACTCATTCATTCATTCATTTTCGCGAGGGTCGCAAGGAGTGCTGGAGCCTATCCCAGCTGTCTTCAAGCGAGAGGCGGGGTTACACCCTGGACTGGTGGCCAGCCAATCACAGGGCACATATAGACAAACAACCATTCACACTCACATTCATACCTATGGACAATTTGGAGTCGCTAATTAACCTAGCATGTTTTTGGAATCTAATTCTAAAATGCGATTAGGTCGCGACCCGTCCAGGGTGTACACCGCCTCTCGCTTGAAGTCAGCTGGGATAGGCTCCAGCATAGCCCTGCAACCTTAGTGAGGATAAGTAGCATAGAGAATGTATGGATGGATTTCATGGTAGAGTCTGGGACTTTAAATTACTATTTTTATTGTGTTTATTATGAAATATGCAATAATATCGATATGCAGGATGCTTTGTTTCATTTTGGTGGAATGGCCCATCGATGTAGAAAAAAAAAAGTGTCATGGCTGCTCAGCTGACTTACTTCAATTCTTCGTCTGTGTGGAGATGGCTTTCCTCTTCCACTCTCTTCAGGAAACATTGTTAGGTAAGAATGTGAACGTCTGTGCCTGCCTGACAGCGTCCACGGTGTCTGTGAAGAGGACGGAGTGGGTAGAAATATGAATGAGGGCCCAGTGCTGTGGAACTTGTGTGATGATGTGAAGCTGCGGTGAACGTGAAGTTTAAGACCATTTTTTTTACCACAACTATCGAAGGGGAGGAACGCTGACAGGAGCCCTAATGGCAACATAAAGTGTGCAGTCGGTGCACGGTAAATGAAAAGTGACAGCTTGACAACCTAAAGTCAAAAAAAAAAACACATTTGTCCCTCTTGACTTTTCCACTCCACTTATAAGCATTCAGTGTGATTGAAAGGCAAAACAATTGGGATGCACTTGAGAAGGAAAAACAAACAAATAAACAAAAAACCTGTAGAGTAAAGATTGATAGGTGACAGAAGCTTCCTGTGTCTTTCGCTCTTTGGCAACTCAGTGTGTGATGCCCTCGAGCGATGCCCACGGAATCGCTGCAACCCCCCCCCCCCCAAACTCCCCGCCCCCGACTTTGCTGTTATTAAACAAAAAAAAAAGCACCTTGACTCAAATGAACCTTAAAAACTTTTCTTACTTGTGTTAAAACAGCTTATAAAAATATTCCCGCCTATCCTGATGAAGCACTTAATTCAAAAAGCGTACGGTTAAATCCTACAACAGACCTCTGGTGGCGCCTGGCGCTTATATAAATGTTGAAATATTCATATACATACATATTTCCACTTCCTTTTGGTGCCCACTTTCAAAAAAAAAAAAAGAACATTTTTCTGCACTTTAGCTTCTTCTGTATTTATGAGGAAGGGGGGTAGGACGTGTCCCCGGCGGCAACGCCGTGACTCATTCCCAAGGTCCTGCAGCGGACGTCGGGTTGCACACTCACACCTGCTGCATCGCACGAATGCAACCACGAAATGAAGCCCACAAAAAGTTGGGTCGACGAGGAGGGTTCTTGGAAAGAGGAGGGAGAAGTGGAGCAGTCATCTATGAGGAAGTAGAGCACCACCAAAACAGGAAGAAGTAGCCACTTCACTGTGTACTAGTACTACTGTATTTACAGTACCATGCTAGGTTAATTAGCGACTCCAAATTGTCCATAGGTATGAATGTGAGTGTGAATGGTTGTTTGTCTATATGTGCCCTGTGATTGGCTGGCCACCAGTCCAGGGTGTACCCCGCCTCTCGCCCGAAGACAGCTGGGATAGGCTCCAGCACTCCTCGCAACCCTCGCGAAAATGAATGAATGAATGAATGAGTTCTCCTATTTTGTGTGGAAGTGGTAACTTTTTGGCTTCTTATTTTGTCTTTCCACACACTCGGCCATCTCTGTGTGGAGTTTGCATGTTCTCCCCGTGCATGTGTGGGTTTTTTTCCGGTTTCCTCCCACATTCCAAAAACATGCTAGGTTAATTAGCGACTCCAAATTGTCCATAGGTATGAATGTGAGTGTGAATGGTTGTTTGTCTATATGTGCCCTGTGATTGGCTGGTCACCAGTCCAGGGTGTACCTCGCCCGCTATCGCCCGAAGACAGCTGGGATAGGCTCCAGCACCCCCGTGACCCTCATGAGGAAAAAGCGTTTTAAAATTTTAATTTTAATTTTAATTTTAATTTTAATTTTAATTTTAATTTTAATTTTAATTTTAATTTTAATTTTAATTTTAATTTTAATTTTAATTTTAAAGATTTTTTTTTAATCACACGAGAAAGTGGCCGTTTAGATAGCCGAAGTGAGCAACGAACTTCAGGTTATTTTCAGAAAATAAAACACCCCCTTACTTTTCTCATACAAAAAAAAAAAACATAGTGATAAATCACTGCGGTGATGTCACGTTGCTTTGCATCCTGGGTAATTTAAGTGTGAGTAGTGAGCTGATGATACATAGGGAGTTAGTATGAGTACTAGGTAAGTACTTGTCGCCACCTTCACATGTATGAGAACATGTGATGACTGATAAGAGCACTCATATCCAACATGACCTTTGACCTTTCACAAATCCTCTTCCTGCATGAATGAATGGACAAAACATTGAGAGTGGAAGCTCCAACAGTAACTACAAGACTCTTTTTGGACCAATACTTTTGCTCATAATGTGCATTTAGTGAAAAAGCACCCCAGACTTGAGCAGAAAAGAAAGCAACGTGTCAGGAAATTGTGCTCACACTGCATCTGTCACTGTTATGAGACGATTTATACAACGTTTGAGCCTCGGTTCGGTGGCTACACACACGCCACTGCGGCACACTGAGTAGGTATGCAAAAAGAGGCTGATATCATTCCACGTCTTTCATCCGTGTGGTTAATCCCCACTGCTCTTTGCATGCTAACGTCGGAATACCGTCACTGTGTGTCCACTCGTGCTGTTTCTCACTCAACTGTTTTAACACATCATAACTGTGCAGCAGGATTCGAACACGAATGACATGTCGTGCAGTCAGCTCTGATATAGTTAAGTGCGCGTCCGAGCGTGTTGCGTTTCCATACGACTGCTTAGTACATCGTCGTAGAAACGCAAGAAGACGTTTTTGTAAAACAGCACCTAAGGGGAAGAGAGATAGAATGAAATGAGGGAGTGGTCACGGAAATTGAACCATTGTACGAGAACGGTTCCAAGGCTTCTCAACGGGTCTCCACCTGGGATACACATTTTCATAAAATTTTTGGAAGTTTTGTGAAGTCATGTGTAAACATACCTAAGTGGATTTCTAAGCGCATTTGAGGAAAGGAAGAGGAATGTAAGTAAAGTTCAAAATTAAACTAAATTGGGCCCAAAATTTGATGTTATACCATATTTTCTGGACTATAAGTCGCACTGGAGTATAAGTCGCACAATGCCAAAAATGCATAATTAGGTAGAAAAAAAACATACATAAGTCGCACTGTAGTATAAGTCACACAAGGCCAGAAATGCATGATTAGGTAGAAAAAAACATACATAAGTCGCACTGGAGTATAAGTCGCACAATGCCAAAAATGCATGCTTAGGTAGAAAAAAACATACATAAGTCACACTGGAGTATAAGTCGCACAATGCCAAAATGCATGCTTAGGTAGAAAAAAACATACATAAGTCGCAGTTGAGTATAAGTCACACAATGCCAAAAATGCATAATTAGGTAGAAAAAAACATACATAAGTCGCACTGGAGTATAAGTCGCACAAGGCCAAAAATGCATAATTAGGTAAAAAAAAAAAAACATACATAAGTCGCAGTTCAGTATAAGTCGCACAAGGCCAAAAATGCATAATTAGGTCGAAAAAAACATACATAAGTCACACTGGAGTATAAGTCGCGCAAGGCCAAAAATGCATAATTAGGTAGAAAAAAACATACATAAGTCGCACTGGAGTATAAGTCGCACAATGGCAAAAATGCATAACTAGGTCGAAAAAAACATACATAAGTCGCACTGCAGTATAAGTCACACAAGGCCAAAAATGCATAATTAGGTAGAAAAAAACCATACATAAGTCGCACAATACCAAATGCATTTTTGGCCTTGTGCAACTTATAATCCAGTGCGACTTATGTATGTTTTTTCTACCTAATTATGCATTTTTGGCCTTGTGCGACTTACACTCCAGTGCGACTTATGTATGTTTTTTTCTACCTAATTGTGCATTTTTGGCCTTGTTCGACTTATACTCCACTGCGACTTATGTATGTTTTTTTCTACCTAATTATGCAGTTTTGGTATTGTGCGACTTATGTATGTTTTTTTTGTGCCAAAAATGCACAATTAGGTAGAAAAAAACATACATAAGTCACACTGGAGTATAAATCAAACAAGGCCAAAAATGCACAATTAGGTAGAAAAAAAACATACATAAGTCGCCCTGGAGTATAAGTGGCATTTTTTGTGGGTAATTTATTTGAACTACTTGACCAAAACAGACATTACGTCCTCTTGGAAGGCAAGTTGTAATAATAATAAAAGAATAGAGAACAGGCTGAATAGGTGTAAGATGGCGGGGGGGGGGGGGACGGATTGACCCAAATGAGTCGGGATGTTGCCACCGTAGGGGGTTGGGGGGCTCCAAAAAGACCTCCAAGAGAGAAGAAGAAGAAGAAGGGAATATATTCATTAATTCTATGAAAAGCAGCCCATTAGTTTCAGTCAGGGTCTTTAACTTGTGCCGCCGTTATCTGCGAAGACTCGCCTGGAGTCTAACCTCACCCCGTGAAGACGCCATTTTTTCCAGACCCATCATGTGTGTGTAAATGTGTGTGCCCGTTGCACTTTTAAAAAGAGGGGTGGAACGTGAACGGGAAGCGGAGGACTCTGGAGATGCTTCCACCTCCCAGAGACGGCGTGCCGCTGCGGGGGTGAGTGCTGCGGGAGCACGCGGCCTCCTCTTGCAACGATGCTGCTGACGCTCCCTCTGAGACCGACTCCCTTTTCATCTCCTTGTCTCCTCGGGGCGACCAACAACAAACCACCCATGGAGGAAAAGGCGAGAGAAGCTTAGAGACGGAAACAGTTTGGGTAAAGCATTCCAGGAAGGGGTCAGCCTATTTTGTTGAATATGAATATGAATATGAATATGAATATATTTTTAGCAGTCTCTTTGCAGAGGTTGCAGAACACAATATAGTAGAGCAATTCATAACTGCTACTCATATCAACCAGTCTGTATTGGTTAATATGAGTAGCAGTTATGGATTAGTTATGAATTACAGCACACTGTAAAAAAAAAAAATTCAAGTTGACTCAACTTCAAATAATTTGTAATATGGCTGCCTTAAAATTGGGATTAAATCTAGCAAATTATTTCAAATGATTTCAACTGACAATAAAGTTTCTCCAACTTAAAAGATCAAGTTCAAGTGACTTATTGCTTTGTTTCAGGGACTTTCTTTATTAACCCTAGGGTTAGGGTTACTAAGTGAGTTGAGTTTAGGGTTAGGGTTAGCCTAACCCTAGAGTTAGGGTTAGGGTTAGGGCTAGGGTTAAGGTTAGCCTAACCCTAGGGTTAGGGATAAGGTTAGGGTTAGGATTAGGGTTAGGGGTTAGGGGTTAGGGGTTAGGGGTTAGGGGTTAGGGGTTAGGGGTTAGGGTTAGAGTTAGGGTTAGCCTAACCCTAGGGTTAGGGTTAGGGCTAGGGTTAGGGATAGCCTACCCTAGGGTTAGGCTTACTAAGTGAGTTGAGTTTAGGGTTAGCCTAACCCTAGGGTAAGGGTTAGGGTTAGGGCTAGGTTTAGGGTTAGGGATAGGTTTAGGGTTAGCCTACCCCTAGGGTTAGAGTTACTAAGTGAGTTGAGTTTAGGGTTAGGGTTAGCCTAACCCTAGGGTTAGGGTTACTAAGTGAGTTGAGTTTAGGGTTAGGATTAGGGTTAGCCTAACCCTAACGTAAGGGTTAGGGTTACTAAGTGAGTTGAGTTTAGGATTAGGGTTAGCCTAACCCTAGGGTTAGCCTAACCCTAGGGTAAGGGTTAGGGTTACTAAGTGAGTTGAGTTTAGGATTAGGGTTAGCCTAACCCTAGGGTTAGGGTTCGGGATAGGGTTAGGATTAGGGCTAGGGTTAGGGTTAGCCTAACCCTAGGGTTATGGCTAGGGTTAGGGTTAGGATTAGCCTAACCGTAGGGTTCAGGTTAGGCTAACCCTAACCCTAAACTCAACTCACTTAGTAACCCTAACCCTAACCCTCCATAATGTACTTGATTTACATTGTTGATACAACCAAAATATTTGGTTATTTGACCAAAAAAATGAAGTTCCCACAACAAAACAATAAGTCACGTAAACATGGTCTTATCATGTAGAAACTTAGTTGTGTGTTGAAATGACCTGAAATAATTTGCTAGATTTAATCAAAAATTTTAAGGCAGCGAGGTTACATATTTTTTTAAGTTGAGTCAACTTGGATTTTTTTTTTAGTATGTCTAAAAAATCATACATGGAGGAAGATTAGATTATTCCGCCGTTAAATGCGGCCCCTCCATCTTCCCTTATTGGCTCCCTCCCTCTATTTTCGCAATCTCCTTCCCTTCTCCTCTTCCAAACTCCTCTCCTCGGCTCACGCAGGATGAAACGTTGAGGAGGCAGTCGGCCGTCATGGAGGCAGCGACTAAAATGACGATAAAATCAATGTTTAATTCAGATGACTTGGGGCCATTGATGGAATAAGGGAGGCCTTTCATCTATAAAAGGAGCGAGAGAACGAGGGAGAGAAGACAAGAGACGATTCAGTGAATTGTAATCTCGGGGAAAAGGGGCGAGCGCCATCGCTCCTCTGTTGCCATTAACATTTAAGCTTACTTTTACGTTCTGACTGATCAACCACCACCACCTTCTTGTTTTGCCATTAGTTATTTCTGGAATTGTGTTGTTGTGTTGTTTCTGGAATTCAAAGAAAGAGCCAACATTTGGATAAAGAGGGTGAAAAATACAACTCAACTGTACTGAAGTTAAGAAATAACTCATGACAAAACAAGAAGGTGGTGCCCACGCTGTGTCTCGCCGCCATATTGTGTCTTTGGGAACACTCACATCATGTATGGCGCCTTCAATTAATGTAAAAGTAATGAACGAAAGGGATTAATTAACATTTAAGCTTATTTTTACGTTCTGACAGATCAACCACCACCACCTTCTTGTTTTGCCATAAGTTATTTCTGGAATTCAAGAGTGTTTCTCGCCTCAACAACCCAAAAGTCAGACAAAGAAAGTTTCAAGAGCCAGAATTTGGATAAAGAAGGTGAAAAATATGACTGAACTGTATTGAAGTTAAGAAATAACTCATGACAAAACAAGAAGGTGGTGCCCACACTGTGTCTCGCCGCCATATTGTGTCTTTGGGAACACTCGCATCATGAATAACCTTAAAGGTTATATATCCATTTCATTCCTCATTTATATACATTTATGAATAGTTTTATGCAAGTAAAACTAACATTTTTGAGAGTCAGCCACTAGCGGCCATTTTGTTCACAAGCAAGGTTCTTTGTCAGAAGCCAAAAATACATTAAGATGGACTCATGCAGTGTATTAAAAACACGACATATTGTACGCTAACTGGAAAACGGAAGTCAACAGAGGCAACATTTTCGACGTTAACTGAAAAAACATGCTAACCGAGGTTCCACGGCACCCTAAAAATATATATTTTTTAATTCCGACAAATTCCCAACATGCAGCATTTCCAAGCATTCCCATTCCCACGTACACACGTCTGCGGTTGTGCGTTTTGACACGGGGCAACATCACGTGTAGGCGAGCATCAACCCCCTGCTGTTTCAAATGTCAGACCTTTAACCTTTTCACGTCTGGCCCTCGGGTAGCATCCACTCATGCAAGTGGGCGCCCTGCCACATGCATGAGATGAAATGTGGCAAGGAAGACATAAAGTCTAATCACCGGCATCGGATGCTTTGAGCTGTTGTGGAACAGCTTGAAGCATCATGCAGAGAGAGGAGGGACTGGCTTCTCTGTACAGGTGGTGAACAGAAGGTGAAGGATGGGGGGGGGGGGGGGGGGGGGGGGGGGGGGGGGGGCTGCGAAGAGGGTGCGAGGTGCCAGCGAGAGAGGAAACCGAGGAAAACTGTAACGCGTGTTACATAATGAATAAGAGGAGAGGCTATTAGAGGTATTTGCTGCTTTATTCATATAATTCTGCTTCCTGTTTTGAGCCACTGAATGCAACGTCTTTGACAAAGTCCTCCATTTATTCTTTCAAGATGAGCGGATGCTCAGATTTGGAATTTGACCAAGGTTTTTTAGTTACACAAAACCGCAGAGGTTCAGCCAACTTCATTATAGCAAACATCACTTGACTAATAAATGCCTTCCTTTCACTTATGAATGATAACTGGCAATATGAAATAACCAAAACAACTTGAAATAATCCACAAAGTTAAGAAAAATGCGGTAAAACAGTAGCCACGTTTACATGATATCACCTCATACTTTGGTACGTGACAAAAAAAATTAAAATTAAAATTAAAATTAAAATTAAAATTAAAATTAAAATTAAAATTAAAATTAAAATTAAAATTAAAATTAAAATTAAAATTAAAATTAAAATTAAAATTAAAATTAAAATTAAAATTAAAATTAAAATTAAAATTAAAATACAAGAATGAAGAGTCTTGTATGGTATTTTGGTACGTGACAAAAATTAAAATTAAAATTAAAATTAAAATTAAAATTAAAATTAAAATTAAAATTAAAATTAAAATTAAAATTAAAATTAAAATTAAAATTAAAATTAAAATTAAAATTAAAATTAAAATTAAAATTAAAATTAAAATTAAAATTAAAATTAAAATTAATAAATAAAATGTAAACTATATTCAAAAAGCAGGAAGTGAACAAATGTAACAGTTACTCATTGTAAAAGTACCAGATGGAGGGGTAGGATTTAATAAGCTTTGCTTCTTCCTACTCCTTTTGGACATGTGGAACTGTGAACTGATTATGTGACAAAAATATAATGAAAAAAAACCTTAAACTATATTAGGAAAGCAGGAAGTGAACAAATGTAACAGTTACTGATTGTAAAAGAACCAGATGGAGGGGTAGGATTTAATAAGCTTTGCTTCTTCCTACTCCTTTTGGACATGTGGAACTGTGAACTGATTATGTGACAAAAATATAATAAAAAATAATTAAAAAAAAAACCTTAAACTATATTAGGAAAGCAGGAAGTGAACACATGTAACAGTTACTGATTGTAAAAGTACCAGATGGAAAATTAAAATTAAAATTAAAATTAAAATTAAAATTAAAATTAAAATTAAAATTAAAATTAAAATTAAAATTAAAATTAAAATTAAAATTAAAATTAAAATTAAAATTAAAATTAAAATTAAAATTAATGTAAACTATATTCAAAAAGCAGGAAGTGAACAAATGTAACAGTTACTGATTGTAAAAGTACCAGATGGAGGGGTAGGATTTAATAAGCTTTGCTTCTTCCTACTCCTTTTGGACATGTGGAACTGTGAGAGGAGAAGAAGTTATCCTTCCAGACCAGCTTGGGACAACTTTTTTTTTTATGTCTTTCATGCGCACATTATTAGCACTTATGTGCTAATTCAGGTATACATTCAAACTTAGAGAAAAACTGCACTTCCATAAAATTGAAATTGTGATTCTTTGCTAATATTTTGCCGCATCCGAGAGAGCGACAAGTGACCAAAGCACAAAGATAGAAATGTCAAGCTGAACATGATGATTGCAGGGAGGTGGAGGAGATGATATCAGAAGAAGTGAAAGAGGTGGTGGTGGTGAGAGAGGAAGCAGGAAGCCTGCAGTGATGAGGACATCGCTGCAGCCCTTGTCACTTCCTATTAGCTCCGCATACACGCTGGCTGTACTTGTAATTAATTCATCGGCTTGCTCCGAAACGTGCGTGTTGAAGTTTGTACGCTCACGTATGTGTTTGTGTGTGATGTCACGCTGGGGGTTAATCCAACAGGCTGCCGCTCCGCTCACTTTGACTCCTTTAGCCCTCCGTATGTCCTGTCATGGCCGCTTATGGACCACATATTAGTGACTGGCCGGCTTCATGGCGACTAAGCAACAGCATCAACGTAAGCAAGTGTATTTTTTTGCTATTTCTTTATATAGCGAAAAACCTCACAGCTTGGAGACCAGGGTTCAATTCCACCCGAGGCCATCTCTGTGTGGAGTTTGCATGTCCGGGTACTCCGGTTTCCTCCCATATTCCAAAAACATGCTAGGTTAATTAGCGACTCCAAATTGTCCATAGGTATGAATGTGAGTGTGAATGGTTGTTTGTCTATATGTGCCCTGTGATTGGCTGGCCACCAGTCCACGGTGTACCCCACCTCTCGGAAAAAGACAGCTGTGATAGGCTCCAGCACCCCCGCGAAAAGAAAATGAATGAATGAATGAGTTGTCCTCCTATTTTGTGTGGAAGTGGTAACTTTTAGGCTTCTTATTTTGTCTTTCTACACCCTCTGCCATCTCTGTGTGGAGTTTGCATGTTCTCCCCGTGCATGTGTGGGTTTTCTCCGAGTACTCCGGTTTCCTCCCACATTCCAAAAACATGCTAGGTTAATTAGCGACTCCAAATTGTCTATACAAATTGTCTATTAATTCGGTTTCATATGATTGTCTTTGAAAGCATCTTCTTATATTCATATTTTACTTCATTTGAATGATGACTGCAGCTAGGAGACCCGAGTTCAATTCCACCCTCGGCCATCTCTGTTTGGAGTTTGCATGTCCGAGTACTCCGGTTTCCTCCCACATTCCAAAAACATGCTAGGTTAATTAGCGACTCCAAATTGTCCATAGGTATGAATGTGAGTGTGAATGGTTGTTTGTCTATATGTGCCCTGTGATTGGCTGGCCACCAGTCCGGGGCGTACCTCGCCCGCTGTCGCCCCAAGACAGCTGGCATAGGCTCCAGCACCCTCCCCCCCCCCGGCGACCCTCATGAGTATAAGCAGTAGAAAATGAATGAGTTCTCCTCCTATTTTGTGTGGAAGTGGTAACTTTTTGGCTTCTTATTTTGTCTTTCCCCACCCTCGGCCATCTCTGTGTGGAGTTTGCATGTTCTCCCCGTGCATGCGTGGGTTTTCTCCGGGTACTTGCACAGTAAATGGAGCCTGGAATAAGTATACTGAATATAAAACAAAGTATTGCACAGATGTAGTACATAGTCTATTGGGAGCAGTGCTGGTTCTACACGAAGACCAGACCCGGCTATGAAACCAAATGAGGAACGCTGCCTTATTGTTTTTTTCCCAAGCATACTGTATGTGTAGGCGTAAGTGGAAGCATGTGCCGCTTCCTAACCGTGCCACGCCGCTCCGTAGGTGTGCACGCACGTGTCATTGTGCACGTTGCTGTGCGCCGGCCAGGTCTGGCCAGGTGCTCCGCATGTGTTTCCCTTGCCCAGATGGCCTCGTGGCAGGTGAGGGCCAGGGCACACGGTGTCCTCCTGGCCCTCCCACTCAGCCAACGCAGAAGGTCGACATGACCGTGCTGCCTTCCGCAGGAAATGATACTGGAAGCCATCTTGCTCATTAGGCAAGCGTAGCCATAACAAGTCTCTGTTAAACAGAGCAGACAAATATAAACGCAGTTTTAATTTTTTAAGCTCTTTCTACTTTTCAATATCACATATTCATATTTTTATTTTATTTTAAGTGCCTTTCCTTGTACGTTGTCACACCGAAAGAACAGCCATTGCAGACATTGTGTGAGCGTGTGTACAGAGCACGGTGCCAGGTAGGGTGTGGAGACCCACAGATGGTCGGGTGGTTTCCACTCAGTGAGATCTGGGCCGGGGCCCGCACTCAGATTAGCGGGCCTCTTTTCGTGAAGCACCACCCACGGCTTTCTGGGCAGACCTGAATCTTGACACAGAGGTTTTGTTTTGTTAGAGAGCGACACACTTTTTATGTGCTCATATTTTGCCGTGGGGCTCTCGAAAAGTGGGATGTCACCTTTTGTGGAAGCACTCATGGTGAGCCCCCCCCCCCCCCCCATGTCGAAGGTATGCCTGCAATGCTAATACGTGTGAATTTAAATGTATAATGCGATTAATGTTTCGTGTGGATTACTAAAAGGGTTTTAGTTTAACGAGATGATGCCTTCAAGGATGGAGGAAAAACCTAGTTGTTGAATGATGTTACCTTCAAACCATATCTTTTAAAATGATTTCCATTTGCTATTACACACGATCATTTCCACTCTGGTGGGCCCCCACCTCTTATGTACTGGAAATCATCTGTTTGAAATTATACTGTATATAGAATTATTAGTGGTTCATTCATCCATTCATTCATTTTCTACTGCTTATCCTCACAGGGCACATATAGACAAACAACCATTCACACTCACATTCATACCTATGGACAATTTGGAGTCGCTAATTAACCTAGCATGTTTTTGGAATGTGGGAGGAAATCGGAGTACCCGGAGAAAACGAGTGGCGAAAGACAAAACAAGAAGCCAAAAAGTTACCACTTCCACACAAAATAGGAGGAGAACTCATTCATTCATTTTCTACCGCTTTTCCTCACAAGAGTCGCAAGGGTGCTGGAGCCTATCCCAGCTGTCTTCAGGCACGAGGCAGGCGGGGTACACCCTGGACTGGTGGCCAGCCAATCACAGGGCACATATAGACAAACAACCATTCACACTCACATTCATACCTATGGACAATTTGGAGTCGCTAATTAACCTAGCATGTTTTTGGTATGTGGGAGGAAACCGGAGTACCCGTAGAAAACCCACGCATGCACGGGGAGAACATGCAAACTCCACACAGAGATGGCCGAGGGTGGGGAAAGACAAAATAAGAAGCCTAAAAATTTACCACTTCCACACAAAATAGGAGGAGAACTCATTCATTCATTCATTTTCTACCGCTTATCCTCACGAGGGTCGCGGGGGTGCTGGAGCCTATCCCAGCTGTCTTCAGGCACGAGGCAGGCGGGGTACACCCTGGACTGGTGGCCAGCCAATCACAGGGCACATATAGACAAACAACCATTCACACTCACATTCATACCTATGGACAATTTGGAGTCGCTAATTAACCTAGCATGTTTTTGGTATGTGGGAGGAAACCGGAGTACCCGGAGAAATCCCACGTATCCCACTGGGACAACATGCTAAGTCCATGCTAAGTAGGGAAGGACACAAACAACAATAACTTATTTGAGTCATATGTAATCCCAGATGTGGTTTTGCCAGAATTCAGGGTCCAGGTCCCAGCTTAAGGTTGTACTAGTGGGCATCATCCACTAGGTGGTACGTGGTGTGTACTGCTCCTTTGCTGTATTTGTCTTCTATGTGGGAGTGAGTTCCATTTTTTACCGGTGCTTTGCACCTCCCTGCTCCGCATGAAATCTGTTGAGGGTTTTCCAGTTTGGCCAAGGGAGGAGGTGACCGTTGGCAAGGTATTCAGTTGGTGTGATTCCTCTCTGCATCCACTCATGGGATCAGGAGTTGAATCCGAACCATTCATCTTCTCAGATGTTGGTCCTTGCTGTTTGCGTGAATGTAATGCATAAGCAAGGCATCGTGCAGTAAATCCTTTTAAACTTCTTAAAATATATTGAAAACTTTGGCAGCTGATTTCTGACACACATAACTAAGCTGCACAGTGGTTGAGTGGTTAGCGCACAGACCTCACAGCTAAGAGACCCGAGTTCAATCCCGGTTTCTCCAGTTTCCTCCCACATTCCAAAAACATGCTAGGTTAATTAGCGACTCCAAATTGTCCATAGGTATGAATGTGAGTGTGAATGGTTGTTTGTCTATATGTGCCCTGTGATTGGCTGGCCACCAGTCCAGTCCAGTCCAGGCTCCAGCACCCCCCCGCGACCCTTGTGAGGATAAGCGGTACAAAATGAATGAATGAAAATATTTTGAAAACAAAACAAAACTAAAAAAGTGCTTCCAAACTATGAACCATATAAGGAAGTCCACCCCTCTGTGACATCACAAAGTAACAATTTAACCACGCCTTTTCAAACAGAGCATTTTGAGCCGTACAATTTCTCACTTCCAAATGCGCGAACCTCTTTATCTGAAACTTTAGCATGGTTTAACACGAGAATACGACATTCTATTTTTTTTTTTTTTATTTCTGACACACGTAACTAAGCTGCACAGCGGTCGAGTGGTTAGCGCGCAGACCTCACAGCTAGGAGACCCGAGTTCAATCCCGGTTTGTCCAGTTTCCTCTCACATTCCATTCCAAAAACATGCTAGGTTAATTGGCGACTCCAAATTGTCCATAGGTATGAATGTGAGTGTGAATGGTTGTTTGTCTATATGTGCCCTGTGATTGGCTGGCCACCAGTACAGTCGGCTCCAGCACCCACCCCCCCACGCAGTACAAAATGAATGAATGAATGAATGACAATATATTGAAAAGAAACAACTAAAAAGTGCTTCCAAACTATGAACCATATAAGGACGTCCACCCCTCTGTGACATCACAAAGTAACAATTTAACCACGCCTTTTCAAACAGAGCATTTTGAGCCATACAATTTCTCACTTCCAAATGCGCGAACCTCTTTATCTGAAACTTTAGCATTGTTTAACATGAGAATACAATATTCTAACTACATTTTTAGGTCAGAAAAGTGGAAAAAGCATAATAAATACGTACATTTTTGAAAATGTTATTTCTATTTTAGGGGTGTTACAGTGTTTTTTTTTTGTTATGGTCTTAAGCTTTTGATCAGTTGCTAAACATCCAGTTTGCAATAAATTGCTCAGTCCAAAAAAAATAAAAATAATTCTCGCAATTTTTCAAATAACCTTATGATTTCAACCGGTGTACAAACGATTCCTGTTCACACTGAGCTGCAGAAGCGACTGAAAAGTGGTCATTTGCATGAAAGGCGAGTACCACGTGTGTGCAACAGCTTGTCCTCCTGGTCTTATCCGAAAAGCGCCCACTATATTTAATACTCCACTATGCGTCTCCACCGGCCACAAGCATATCAAGCTCATTATATTGAGCGGCACCCACACACACATACACACACACACGTTGCCCTCTTGTCCATGTTGAGCCGGATTGATTATTTGACGCACCAGTGGCGGCGGTGCAACAAATCTTGCACGATGACCGTGAACGCATCAAGAGTGGCCATGATGTTACCATTCTTATGGGATATTGCTTCTTTATTGGGATAAAAAAAATAAAAAAAATAAAAAAAATAAAAAAAATGAAAACTTTCTAAAGTCTCAAAGCCGATTAATGAATATAATCTATTGCGTAGACTGACCACAAAGGTACACCCATACAGTATTTTCACTGTACCGCCTTCAATTAGCATGAGCAGGTCAAGATCAAGTGTAAAAGCGTTGCTTTGATGAACATCTCAAATCAACCTCACCGTCCATTGTTACCAGCCCAGAGTTTAATTAGTGATCTATTCAGCTGGATTCAACCGATAGGGGTCAAACGAGCCGATTTATGAATAGACTTCAAGCGAGAATGCCGCATACATGCGCTGTTCTCGCATGTGGAACGTCTGAATAAGTTATTACTAACATAGCGAAAAGGGGAAAAAAAACAAAAAAAACCACAGAAATAGATGGCTGCTGAACCTGTCTATCGTCAAGTTTGCAGCAATGACAAGCAAAACTATAGCTTTGTCAAGTGCACAATTATTCAATAACTACAATAAATATATCACAAAGATTAAAAACCTGCTCTGTAAGATGGAAAAGTAGCATAAAAAAAACAGCCAGATTTGAACCATCAGGCAAAATACCATATTTTCCGGACTATAAGTGGCACTTTTTTTCATAGGTTGGCTGTTCCTGCGACTTATACTCCAGAGCGACTTATGTATGTTTTTTCCTACCTAATTATGCACTTTTGGCCTTGTGCGACTTATACTCCAGTGCGACTTATGTATGTTTTTTTCTACCTAATTATGCATTTTTGGCCTTGTGCGACTTATACTCCAGTGCGACTTATGTATGTTTTTTCCTACCTATTTATGCATTTTTGGCCTTGTGCGACTTACACTCCAGCTCAACTTATGTATGTTTTTCCTACCTAATTATGCACTTTTGGCCTTGTGCAACTTATACTCCAGTGCGACTTATGTATGTTTTTTTTCTACCTAATTATACACTTTTGGCATTGTGTGACTTATACTCCAGTGCGACTTATGTATGTTTTTTTCTACCTAATTATACACTTTTGGCATTGTGTGACTTATACTCCAGTGCGACTTATGTATGTTTTTATCTACCTAATTATGCATTTTTGAAATTGTGCGACTTATACTCCAGTGCGACTTATTTATGTTTTTTTTCTACCTAATTATGCACTTTTGGCAGTGTGCGACTTATACTCCGGAGCGACTTATGTATGTTTTTTTTCGACCTAATTATGCATTTTTGGCCTTTTGCGACTTATTTATGTTTTTTTCTACCTAATTATGCACTTTTGGCATTGTGCGACTTATGTATGTTTTTTTCTACCTAATTATGCACTTTTGGCATTGTGCGACTTATACTCCAGTGTGACTTATGTATGTTTCTTTCTACCTATTTATGCATTTTTGGCCTTGTGCGACTTATACTCCAGTGTGACTTATGTAT
The DNA here is from genome assembly GCF_030265055.1 of Doryrhamphus excisus. Taxonomy (NCBI): domain Eukaryota; kingdom Metazoa; phylum Chordata; class Actinopteri; order Syngnathiformes; family Syngnathidae; genus Doryrhamphus; species Doryrhamphus excisus. The sequence goes on along the minus strand of NC_080488.1, from coordinate 3,484,018 downwards.
GTTTTTTTGTCTACCTATTTATGCATTTTTGGCCTTGTGCGACTTATACTCCGGAGCGACTTATGTATGTTTTTTTGTACCTAATTATGCATTTTTGGCCTTGTGCGACTTATACTCCGGGGTGACTTATGTATGTTTTTTTTTTTTACGTAATTATGCATTTTTGGCCTTGTGTGACTTATACTCCAGTGTGACTTATGTATGTTTTTTTTCTACCTAATTATGCATTTTTGGCCTTGTGCGACTTATACTCCAGTATGACTTATGTATGTTTTTTTTCTACCTATTTATGCATTTTTGGCCTTGTGCGACTTATACTCCGGAACAACTTATGTATGTTTTTTCCTACCTAATTATGCACTTTTGGCCTTGTGCGACTTATGTATGTTTTTTTTTTTACCTAATTATGCATTTTTGGCCTTGTGCAACTTATACTCCGGAGCGACTTATAGTCCAGAAAATACGGTAATAAAGTTACACCCACGCTAGACAACGAGAAAACACACCTTCATCCGTTTAAAAACAACCACCACTGTTTGATCACCTCGTTTTCAACTAGTTCATGTCTTTGTGCAACACACCATGCACACTCACACGACTGCAGCTAATAATTGCAATGGCGTGCATCCACCATTTGTCGCATTGATCTGTGAAACATTGTGTTAATAAGTGACCATAGTCATTGTTTGATTCCCAAGCCATCACTAGAAGTGACACGGATTGCCTCAAGTGGTTTCAAGCCAGCAATACGGTTTTTGTATCTTAGTCTTAGCATCCCTGGTTTCTAGTACAAAGCGTCAGCATTGCTAACAAAACATACGCAATTGTTATTTTAACTCCGATGATGCATTTGAGAGCGTTTGATGTCGCGGAAGCCATCTCGGATTGCGGTGCGCGTAAACGTTTGACAGGAATGTATGATGCATGCGTGCGTATGACTCGCAAAACGATCTTTGTGCATTAGTATGCGTATTATCAAGAATACATCAGGAGACGATACGCGAGACCGGAGACTCCCACTCCAACCCACACACACACGCCTTTCACACAGCACTCGTGCGTGTATGGTGATGTTAATGTTAAGCCCCTCTGCTTGTGCCTGCAGATGAGTGTTTTACATTTGCTTCCAACAGATTCAGCCTGCGCTGCTTTGGAGAGTGCTACATTTGGTTAAAAGCCATTATTATGGTAATGTGAGGGTGCTTGAGATAATGGCAAGATGAGAGCGACTCGACTGCTTCTGACATAACAACCCTACTTTATCTATCTCTTCAGCTTCTTCCCCGCTCGCACTCTCTGGACCGTATTTTGGCCCACTTTCTCACCCCGCCGACTCACCTCTCGCCTCCCGAATTGCTATTTTTCACAAGATGCTTGCAGCATTTTATCATTTTACCAAATATTATTTTGCGAGACACATTGTATTCATTTTTTTTGGTGATATTTACTACGCAGATGGAGATGTGTTGCAGTCGAGATCAGGTAATACCCGTTTGCAAAGGGAAGTTGTGTAGCGTTTTTCTGTCCTTGTTAGACCTAGTTTGTGCTGCTCTCTGAAGGGAGTAGTTAACAACATGGTAAGAGATTTTAGTTTTAGTTTAGATTTTTAGATGTCTTTTCTATTCTTTTTTTTCTATTTTTCTATTTTTGACCCACTTATGGAAGGTTGGTGTACTAACACCATAACAAAAATTTCTTAAAATGTATAAAAGGTAAGTTAAAAATATGAATGGCATGATATCAAAAACATGGTCTTTGAGGAATACCTGGAATATGAAATAATAAAAATTTTTCATTATGAAGATATTTCAAGAAAACAACCTGACCGGGTCATTTTTGACCCACTTATGGAAGGTTGGGGTAGTAACACAAAAACTAAAATTTCTTAAAATGTATAAAAGGTAAGTTAAAAATGTGAATGGTATGATATCAAAAACGTGTTTTTGAGGAATACCTGGAATATGAAATGATAAAAAATTTTAATTACCAAGATATTTCAAGAAAACAACCTGACGAGTCATTTTTGACCCACTTATGGAAGGTTGGGGTAGTAACATAAAAACTAAAATTTCTTAAAATGTATAAAAGGTAAATTAAAAATATGAATGGCATGATATCAAAAACATGTTTTTTGAGGAATGCCTGAAATATGAAATGATAAAAAACATGTCATTATGAAGATATTTCAAGAAAACAACCTGACCGGGTCATTTTTGACCCACTTATGGAAGGTTGGAGTAGTAACACAAAAACTAAAATTTCTTAAAATATATAAAAGGTAAGTTAAAAATATGAACAGCATGATATCAAAAACATGTTTTTTGAGGAATACCTGAAATATGAAATGATAAAAAATTGTAATTACGAAGATATTTCAAGAAAACAACCTGACCGAGTCATTTTTGACCCACTTATGGAAGGTTGGGGTAGTAACACAAAAACTAAAATTTCTTAAAATGTATAAAAGGTAAGTTAAAAATGTGACCGGGATGATATCAAAAACATGTTTTTTGAGGAATACCTGGATTATGAAATGATAAATTTTTCATTATGAAGACATTTTTGACCCACTTATGCATCTAAGGGTTAAATAAAAAACGATACCACCGCACTACGCAGCTACAGATGTGTTGCAGTCGAGACCGGGTGATACCCGTGACCCGTGGAGCTCGTCTGCAAAGAGGAAAGTCGGAATCACATTGAACGCTCCATCTGTTCAGACAAGAGGAAAAGATCGTGGAAGCCGTCGCCAACAGATTTTTCAGGTCACTAGCATTGAAATATTCTAAGACGACTACGATGCTGACAGATAGAAAGAAAGCAGAGCGGGAAGAAATGGAGTGAGAGAGTCAATGAGAGGAAAAGGGAGCAAAGATGAGAAAAAGAAAGTAGGGAATGGAGTGGAGGGGTGTGGGGGGGGGGGGGGATTGAGAGCAATGTAATGCCATGCACATCGAATTTTCCTTAATATGATTTTGTGTTCTGTGTCTATTCAAGTCAGTCCTGATTTGGTTGTGTGTTCTAATCGCATCAGAGCAGGGATTTGCTGGAGCTTTTTCACTGCTGTTGTGTTGGATGCCCCCCCCCCCCCCCATCCGCACCCCCCCTTCTTCTCCTCTTATTGGAGTTGGCATCAGCCATCATGACACAAATCCCCTCTGATAAATTAAAAATGATTGATTCAGAGTCAAAGATGGAAAGTGCACCGCAGGGAGTGAACAAGTGTCTCCACTTGTACACCGTGCACGACGACTTGCAGTGCAATTCTGCGTCCGTGCAGGCGTGTTGTGGTTGCAGGTCTCATCTGCATGTGTATGTACGAGACAGAATAGCGGGCTTATTACAGCGGATTCCTGTCAGTTGAATACCTGGAATATGAAATGATAAACATTTTTCATTACAAAGATATTTCAAGAAAACAACCTGACCGGGTCATTTTTGACCCACTTATGGAAGGTTGGGGTAGTAACACAAAAACTAAAATTTCTTAAAATGTATAAAAGGTAAGTTAAAAATGTGAATGGCATGATATCAAAAACATGTTTTTTGAGGAATACCTGGAATATGATATGATGAAAAAAATTGATTTTTGTAATTTTTGACCCACTTATGGAAGGTTGGGGTAGTAAAACGAAAACTAAAATTTCTTAAAATGTATAAAAGGTAAGTTAAAAATGTGAATGGCATGATATCAAAAACATGTTTTTTGAGGAATACCTGGAATATGAAATGATAAAAAAATTTCATTATGAAGATATTTCAAGAAAACAACATGACAGGGTCATTTTTGACCCACTTATGGAAGGTTGGGGTAGTAACACAAGAACTAAAATTTCTTAAAATGTATAAAAGGTAAGTTAAAAATGTGAATGGCATGATATCAAAACATGTTTTTGAGGAATACCTGGAATATGAAATGATAATTTTGTTTCATTATGAAGATATTTCAAGAAAACAACCTGACAGGGTCATTTTTGACCCACTTATGGAAGGTTGGGGTAGTAACACAAGAACTAAAATTTCTTAAAATGTATAAAAGGTAAGTTGAAAATGTGAATGGCATGATATCCAAAACATGTTTTTGAGGAATACCTGGAATATGATATGATAAAAATTTTTCATTTTTGTCATTTTTTACCCACTTATGGAAGGTTGGGGTAGTAACACAAAAACTAAAATTTCTTAAAATGTATAAAAGGTAACTTAAAAATGTGAATGGCATGATATCAAAAACATGTTTTTGAGGAACACCTGGAATATGATATGATAAAAATTTTTCATTTTTGTCCCACTCATGGAAGGTTGGGGTAGTAACACAAAAACTAAAACTTTTTAAAATGTATAAAAAGTAAGTTAAAAATGTGAACAGCATGATATCAAAAACATGTTTTTTGAGGAATACCTGTAATATGAAATGATAAAAAAATTTCATTATGAAGATATTTCAAGAAAACAACCTGACCGGGTCATTTTTGACTCACTTATGGAAGGTTGGGGTAGTAACACAAAAACTAAAATTTCTTAAAATGTATAAAAGGTAAGTTAAAAATGTGAATGGTATGATATCAAAAACATGTTTTTGAGGAATACCTGGAATATGATATGATAAAAATTTTTCATTTTTGTAATTTTTGACCCACTTATGGAAGGTTGGGGTAGTAACACAAAAACTAAAATTTCTTAAAATGTATAAAAGGTAAGTTAAAAATGTGAATGGTATGATATCAAAAACATGTTTTTGAGGAATACCTGGAATATGATATGATAAAAATTTTTCATTTTTGTAATTTTTGACCCACTTATGGAAGGTTGGGGTAGTAACACAAAAACTAAAATTTCTTAAAATGTATAAAAGGTAAGTTAAAAATGTGAACGGCATGATATCAAAAATATGTTTTTTTGAGGAATACCTGGAATTTGAAATTGTAAATTTTTTTCATTACGAATATATTTCAAGAAAACAACCTGACCGGGTCATTTTTGACCCGCTTATGGAAGGTTGGGGTAGTAAAACGAAAACTAAAATTTCTTAAAATGTATAAAAGGTAAGTTAAAAATGTGAATGGTATGATATCAAAAACATGTTTTTGAGGAATACCTGGAATATGATTAAAAAATTTCATTTTTGTCATTTTTGACCCACTTATGGAAGGTTGGGGTAGTAACACAAAAACTAAAATTTCTTAAAAAGTATAAAAGGTAAGTTAAAAATGTGAATGGCATGATATCTAAATATATTGCACTTGTACCCCGTGCACGCCGACTTGTGCGATTCTGCGTCCGTGCAGGCGTGTTGTGGTTGCAGGTCTCATCTGCATGTGTACGTATGTACACTCGCTGCTGCTTCGAGACAGAATAGCGGGCTTATTACAGCGGATTCCTGTCAGTTGAAAAGAATGTGAGAAGATGGCAGATACCCGACGTGTGAACCTCAAAAGCCATCGGCGTGCATGTAATGCTCTAAGCGGCGCATCTTGCCAACATCAACTAAAAAGCGTGAAATCCCGGACCCAAAAAAAAAAGTGTGAAAATCGTCCAAGAACAAGGAAGAGAGCTGCGAATATCTACATAAGCACAATAACTAAGCTTAAAGTGCTGCAGGTTTAATTACTAGACCATGTATGTCTAGTTTGTCTTACATTCACTTATTGCTCCTAAAACAGATATACTGCCTTTTTGACACACTCACACACACACACACACACACACTGGTTGTGGGTTCTGGCTCTCCCAATTAAGCGGAGGAGTGTTGTGGAGCATTGGTGTCGGGGGATTCTGCTTTCTTCTCCTCTGTCAGGTCCCATCACAAAGGCTCCTCATTAGTGTCAACCTCAGCTGTGCCACCACTTTTCTCCTTCGCTCTTCCTCGCTCCTGTCTCTCTCTTTGACTTTTCCTCTTTACGCATCTCCATCTCTATATGCCCCCCCCCACACACTGTTTGACTTACTCACACGGCATTTATTACCGAATAGTCCCCCCAAAAGCGGATGCTGATCACTCTGTCGTCGCTCATGCTGTGCGGCCGCCATTGCTCAACTAAGGATAGTCAAGGTGGAACGAAGAAGTGGTCGAACCGTAAGCGAGGGAAAGTCGTAACGTCGCCAGAATGTCGTACATTATAGTCGAAGTACTCAAAGATGGATGATGATTTCAGATCTTTTGTAAAAATCACATTCAATTCGATTTATTCTGAAATTCTGAATGTGTAAATTGGAATAATTTTGGTTGGCTTCAATCATTTTAAGAGTGTATTTTATTACATCTCACATCATTTTTGTTTATATTTAGTTTTATTTAATTGTAATGACTGTTTTTATTGTATTATGTTTGAAGTATGTAAAATTTTATTTTTTGGACCCCTGAAAGGCTGCACGGTGTACAAGTGGTTAGCATGCAGACCTCACAGCTAGGAGACCAGGGTTCAATTCCAACCTCGGCCATCTCTGTGTGGAGTTTGCATGTTCTCCCCGTGCATGCGTGGGTTTTCTCCGGGTACTCCGGTTTCCTCCCACATTCCAAAAACATGCTAGGTTAATTAGCGACTCCAAATTGTCCATAGGTATGAATGTGAGTGTGAATGGTTGTTTGTCTATATGTGCGCTGTGATTGGCTGGACACCAGTACAGGGTGTACCCAGCCTCTCGCCCAAAGAGAGCTGGGATAGGCTCCAGCACCCCCTGCAATGCAACCTTTGTGATGATAAACGGTAGAAAATGAATGAATGAATGAGTTCTCCTCCTATTTCGTGTGGAAGCGGTAACTTTTTTTGTCTTTCCCCACCCTCGGCCATCTCTGTGTGGCTGTGAGGCTCCAGCACCCCCGCGACCCTTGTAAGGATAAGCGGTAGAAAATGAATGAATGAATGAATGAGTTCTCCTCCTATTTTGTGTGGAAGTGGTAACTTTTTGGCTTCTTATTTTGTCTTTCCCCACCCTCGGCCATCTCTGTGTGGAGTTTGCATGTTCTCCCCGTGCATGCGTGGGTTTTCTCCGGGTACTCCGGTTTCCTCCCACATTCCAAAAACATGCTAGGTTAATTAGCGACTCCAAATTGTCCATAGGTATGAATGTGAGTGTGAATGGTTGTTTGTCTATATGTGCCCTGTGATTGGCTGGCCACCAGTCCAGGGTGTACCCCGCCTCTCGCCCGAAGACAGCTGGGATAGGCTCCAGCACGAACATCATGAGGATAAGCGGTAGAAAATGAATGAGTTCTCCTCCTATTTTGTGTGGAAGTGGTAACTTTTTGCCTTCTTATTTTGTCTTTCCCCACCCTCGGCCATCTCTGTGTGGAGTTTGCATGTTCAGCAACCCTCATGAGGTAAAGCAGTAGAAAATAGTCTTCACTGCAGTGAAGCCTAATGGGGATCTATAATAAACAATATTATAGACGCTCGACGCTGCGCAAGCGACAATGGCGGCAAACAGGTGTGTTTCATTTTAATGACAAAAATGAGGGGAGACATTCGTCAACAAAAGCGAAGGTTGCCAGTTAGTCTTGATCATTAAACCCCTTTGAAGGCTCGGAAGCAGTGTTGATTTTTGTGCCTCGACATGCAGTATCATAGACCCCATAATGATGGTAATGATCAATGCGCTTGCCGACACAGCAGCGCCAACAACATGTAAACAAGGCAACAGGGGAGTCGGCGTGGAAGCGTGAAGTTCATAGATCACTGCATGCACGCCAAGGAGGATGAGATGTGTGGAAGAAGAAGAAGAAGAAGAAAAAATAAAAAAAGGCAAACAAGATAAAACAAGGCGATTGTTGTTTGTTTGTTGTTGCTGTTGTTCCCCAGAGCAACCGTTCCCTTTCTGCCGCTACTTCACCCCCTGTTGTTTACACAAACCCCCCCCCCTTTTTTTTTGTTTTCCCGCCTCACCACATAGTCCATCATCTCTGCTCCGAGTGCGTCTCCTTTCATTCCGCAATTAAGACATCCGGCTTTGATTTCAAAGAAGGGTTACGGGTTGCCATATTGGAAAAATACAGTGTAAGTTTCACTCCCAAAGTCCCAAGTCCTGGTGTGAACCTTTCCACAGTACAGTATAAACTCTCTCTCTCACACACACACACACACACACACACACACACTTTTGTCTTTTTCTGCACAATTTGCTATCAAAGACATGATAATTAGGCTGAACACAAGTTCATCTGGCTTCTATTATTTCTCTTTAATTAATAGTGTATAATAATGACATAGATACTCCACTGCACTTTGTGAGTCACTGTGTTGCTGTGTGTGTGTGTGTGTTCCGGGTGCGTGCTCGTGCTATCTGTTAGCGCGCACGTAAACTTTAAACCGAGCCCCGCACAGATAAAAGGCGCAGTGTGTCAAAAACTTGCAAACTTTTTTTCTCCCTCTCTCTCCTCTCTCCCTCCTGTGTAGCATCCCTCTCCTCCTCACTGCAGACCTAATGAGGACATTTCTGTCACGGTCCTCAATCACACGCACAGCTGCCAGCCCGGACCAGCTACAAGTCTCAGGTAGCCCCCACCCCCCGTGCTGGTATATATAAAAAGTAAACAAACACATTTAATGCAATGGGGCAATTGATGGAAAAAAAAAAAAACAAGTGGAGCACATAAGAGAAGACTTGAAAGGAGACTCGGTGGTGGGAAGAGCAGGGATGAATTCCCTAATCTCCGAGGAGGCATAAAGTGAACATGCCAACCACCTTTGGCTCCAGGAGTGGTTGGAGTGGTTAGGTATTTTTGGCATTGTGCGACTTATACTCCAGTGCGACTTATGTATGTTTTTTTTTCCTACCTAATTATGCATTTTTGGCCTTGTGAGACTTATATTCCAGAGCGACTTATGTATGTTTTTTTGTACCTAATTGTGCATTTTTGGCCTTGTGCGACTTATGTATGTTTTTTTCTACCTAAGTATGCATTTTTGGCATTGTGCGACTTATACTCCAGTGCGACTTATGTATGTTTTTTTGTACTGAATTATGCATTTTTGGCCTTGTGTGACTTATGTATGTTTCTTTCTACCTAATTATACACTTTTGGCCTTGTGCGACTTATACTCCGGAGCAACTTATGTATGTTTTTTTGTACCTAATTGTGCATTTTTGGCATTGTGCGACTTATACTCCAGTGCGACTTATGTATGTTTTTTCTACCTAATTATGCATTTTTGGCCTTGTGAGACTTATACTCCAGAGCGACTTATGTATGTTTTTTGTACCTAATTGTGCATTTTTGGCCTTGTGCGACTTATGTATGTTTTTTTCTACCTAATTATGCATTTTTGGCATTGTGCGACTTGTACTCCGGAGCGACTTATGTATGTTTTTTTCTACCTAATTATGCATTTTTGGCCTTGTGCGACTTATACTCCAGTGCGACTTATGTATGTTTTTTTCTACCTAATTATGCATTTTTGGCATTGTGCGACTTATACTCCAGTGCGACTTATGTACGTTTTTTTTTCTACCTAAGTATGCATTTCTGGTCTTGTGCGACAGTTCTGTCACAGTCCTCAATCACATGCACAGCTGCCAGCCTGGACCAGCTACAAGTCTCAGGTAGCCCTCACCCCCGCCCTCCTATAAAAAGTAAACAAACATTTAATGCGGTGGGCAATTGATGAAAAAAAAACAAAACAAGTGGAGCACATGAGAGAAGACTTGAAAGGAGACTCGGTGGTGGGAACAGAGCGGGGATGAATTCCCTAATCTCCGAGGAGGCATAAAGTGAACATGCCAACCACCTTCGGCTCCAAGCAAAAAAAGGAAAAAAAAAAAAATCAGTTGGTTTGGTGATAAATAGGATTTAAGTTGAGGTGACAGCTCTTGTGTGTGAGCGCTTCAATGTACGCTCGCATCCGTATGTATGTGTGTGTGTGTGTCTGCTTTGCGTACATAAGCACATTGGACTGATACACAGCAGTGGGCATCCTTCCAGCCAGCCCCGCGCGCTTTTTTGCTGTGCGCTGCTTGTGACTTATCTCTCAGAAACAAAGATGGATGTGTCAGTGCGCTTATTAAAACATGCTTTTAGCCCTGGCCGCCACTCTTCAGGAGGAAATCGCTTTCTGCCAGAGATTGACAGAACAGAAAAGAGAAAACAACATCCTCATTTAAGCCCAACATCTTGGACATGATTGCTCGCTTTAAGCCGGGTGTTCCTATTGAGGTTTTTTAATTGTTGTTTGCTTTTTTTTTACCCCCCCCCCCCCCCCACACACACACACCCCCAACCGCTCGTAGCTCCACATTCATAAGCCACGGTTGGAATCTTTAATTACCTTCAATACGTGCCCCCTTATTTCAAATTGCACAAATAAAGTAGCGCAGTGTTGTTTATGTCAATGTTTTCCTTAAAAAGAGCTCGCTTAAGTCAACAAACTTCTTTCATTTCTTTTAACCCTTAGATGCATAAGTGGGTCAAAAATGACTCGGTCAGGTTGTTTTCTTGAAATATCTTCGTAACGAAAAAAATTTTATCATTTCATATTCCAGGTATTCCTCAAAAAACATATTTTTGATATCATGCTATTCACATTTTTAACTTACTTTTTATACATTTTAAGAAATTTTAGTTTTTGTGTTACTACCCCAACCTTCCATAAGTGGGTCAAAAATGACCTGGTCAGGTTATTTTCTTGAAATATCTTCGTAATGAAAAAAAATTATGATTTCATATTCAAGGTATTCCTCAAAAAACATGTTTTTGCTATGATACCATTTACATTTTTAACTTATCTTTTATACATTTTAAGAAATTTTAGTTTTTGTGTTACTACCCCAACCTTCCATAAGTGGGTCAAAAATGACCTGGTCAGGTTGTTTTCTTGAAATATCTTCGTAATGAAATTTTTTTTATCATTTCATATTCCAGGTATTCCTCAAAAAACATGTTTTTGATATCATGCCATTCACATTTTTAACTTACCTTTTATACATTTTAAGATATTTTTCTTTTTGTGTTACTACCCCGACCTTCCATAAGTGGGTCAAAAATGACAAAAATGAAAAATTGTTATCATTTCATATTACAAGTATTCCTCAAAAAACATATTTTTGATATCATGCTATTCACATTTTTAACTTACTTTTTATACATTTTAAGAAATTTTCGTTTTTGTGTTACTACCCCAACCTTCCATAAGTGGGTCAAAAATGACCCGTTCAGGTTGTTTTCTTGAAATATCTTTGTAATGAAATTTTTTTTATCATTTCATATTCCAGGTATTCCTCAAAAAACATGTTTTTGATATCATGCCATTCACATTTTTAACTTACCTTTTATACATTTTAAGATATTTTTCTTTTTGTGTTACTACCCCGACCTTCCATAAATGGGTCAAAAATGACAAAAATGAAAAATTTTTATAATTTCATATTCCAAGTATTCCTCAAAAAACATATTTTTGATATCATGCTATTCACATTTTTAACTTACTTTTTATACATTTTAAGAAATTTTCGTTTTTGTGTTACTACCCCAACCTTCCATAAGTGGGTCAAAAATGACCCGGTCAGGTTGTTTTCTTGAAATATCTTTGTAATGAAAAATTGTTATTATTTCATATTCCAGGTATTCCTCAAAAAACATGTTTTTGATATCATGCCATTCACATTTTTAACTTACCTTTTATACATTTTTAGGTCCTAAATATAATACTAAATATCATACAAGTGATTATTCCTAACCAAAATGGCAAAATTGTCATAAAAACGCATTGATTCTAGTATGGGTCATTTTTGCCCCACTTATGGAAGAGTGTAGGGTCCAGTCACTCGTGCATTTAAGGGTTAACGCTACTAACTTGTCCGAAATCCGGCTCGGTCTCCATCACGCCATGGCGCCGACATGATGGTGTCAGCTTACAAAGAAAATGAAAGACCTGCTGGTGACAAATCAACGCTGACAAGAGTTAGCTGAAGAGATCCCTCCGAGCTTCACCCGGGATTAGCCGTATGCCATCGTAAAGACAAACAGTAGCCTATGTGTTGCTATTTACATCACAGTGGATGGAACACAAAGGGGGGGGGGCATAGGAAGGCTTGTCTTAATACTTGGCAAGATGACGGCCTTTTTCATTCGGTATTAACAGATTAGGCATATTTTATGAGCCAATCAATCCAGATGATGTGAGTACAGGAATGCATCAAGGGGGAAAGTAGGCGGTCCCCCCCCCGCTTATAGATTTATAATTTAAGATGGAAAACAATATAGAATGGGAACTGTTGTCATGTGACATGATGTGTCTTTACATTTACGCTTTCAAGGGTGTGTCATATGAAGTCAAGTTTGCTATACGTTTGATCTAAAACGTATACTTTATTGATGAACCGTATGGTTAAAACGCCGTTGGTACTCGACACGCAACACTGGAGACAAAGTAAAAAAAAAAAAAAAAAAAACTTTTACTTGAATAAACTACAGTGGAACCAGTTAGCATATTTTTTGGTTGACGAGTTTGCATACATTACATGGCATCTCTCTGTTAGCATACTGTTAGCATAGGAGTCATTGTCCGAAAACTATGACATCACATTCATTCATTTTCTACCACTGGTCCTCACGAGGGTTGCAGGGGGTGCTGGAGCCTATCCCAGCTGTCTTCGGGCGAGAAAGAGCGGGGTACACCCTGGACTGGTGGCCAGCCAATCACAGGGCACATATAGACAAACAACCATTCACACTCACATTCATACCTATGGACAATTTGGTGTCGCCAAATAATAAGTTTGGAAAATAAATAAAACACAAAAAATGCGACTTATACTCCAGTGCAACTTATGTATGTTTTTTTCTACCTAATTATGCATTTTTGGCCTTGTGCAACTTATGTATGTTTTTTTTCTACCTAATTATGCATTTTTGGCCTTGTGCGACTTATACTCCGGAGCGACTTATGTATGTTTTTTTCTACCTAATTATGCACTTTTGGCTTGTGCAACTTATGTATGTTTTTTTCTACCTAATTATGCATTTTTGGCCTTGTGCGACTTATACTCCGGAGCGACTTATGTATGTTTTTTTCTACCTAATTATGCACTTCAGGCCTTGTGCAACTTATGTATGTTTTTTTTCTACCTAATTATGCATTTTTGGCCTTGTGCGACTTATACTCCGGAGCGACTTATGTATGTTTTTTTCTACCTAATTATGCACTTTTAGCCTTGTGCAACTTATGTATGTTTTTTTTCTACCTAATTATGCATTTTTGGCCTTGTGCGACTTATACTCCGGAGCGACTTATGTATGTTTTTTTCTACCTAATTATGCACTTCAGGCCTTGTGCAACTTATGTATGTTTTTTTTCTACCTAATTATGCATTTTTGGCCTTGTGCGACTTATACTCCGGAGCGACTTATGTATGTTTTTTTCTACCTAATTATGCACTTTTAGCCTTGTGCAACTTATGTATGTTTTTTTTCTACCTAATTATGCATTTTTGGCCTTGTGCAACTTATGTATGTTTTTTTTCTACCTAATTATGCATTTTTGGCCTTGTGCAACTTATGTATGTTTTTTTCTACCTAATTATGCATTTTTGGCCTTGTGCGACTTATACTCCGGAGCGACTTATGTATGTTTTATTCTACCTAATTATGCACTTTAGGCCTTGTGCAACTTATGTATGTTTTTTGTCTACCTAATTATGCATTTTTGGCCTTGTGCGACTTATACTCCGGAGCGACTTATGTATGTTTTTTTCTACCTAATTATGCACTTTTGGCCTTGTGCGACTTATACTCCGTAGCAACTTATAGTCCAGAAAATACGGTAAATGACGATAAAGGGGATAAAAGGTTACTTTTACCTTCACTCCTGACGTGATCGTTCCCAAAGACACAATATGGCAGCAAGATCAACCACCACCACCTTCCTGTTTTCAATCACGTCAGTAAGCACGTCTTCAGTGAAGGTAAAAGTAGCCTAGAACGTTCACGTTGTAGAAAGAGAGTTGACGCTGGAGTAAATGATGAATGACAGCAGTTCATGGTACTTGGTACTTCATAGTACTGAAGAGGTAATATTGTTCCTTTGTCAGGCTAAGATACGTAGGTCTGAAAATGTCTGAAAAAGATCTGTGAAGAATCTGTGTCGATTGTGTTCAATTCCAAGGGCATCGGACTATAGAGGCTGCACTGTGTATTCCACCTTGCCTGCTAGCCATGATGCAGCCCCACAACAGTAATTCTCTCCTCTCAGTTTCTTCAACTTCTCAGTCCGTTGTGATGTCTTGCCAGAGTAATCGAGGTAATCTCTGGGAGGACACGAGAGGGAAGAAGAGGAGATCAGAAATGTGGAATGGTATAAGGACAGAAGGCCTGCCAGCAGATCAGCTTAAAGCTTACATAAGTGAAACTCCTGGCATTTACCTTTCCTGGTCCCTGGACAACCCGTGGATGATGCTGAGGAGTTTTCCCATCAAATTACACCACAGGTAATTGGTCGGTATGGAACTATTCACCTGTTACAGGAACGATGTTGGATCCCAGAACTCTGGTTCTGGGTCATAAGGGCAGGAGTCTCCGCAGGGAAGTCCAGACTTCCCTGTCCCAGCCACATCCAACTGGGGGAACCCAAGGCGTTCCCAGGCCAGCTGTGAGATATAATCTCTGCATTGTGTCCTAGGTCTGGACCGGGGCCTTCTCTTTTGCTGGGCATGCCCATAACACCTCACCTGGGAGGCATCTAGACTAGATGCCTGAGCCACCTCAAAGGGCTCCTCTTGACTCGACTCTACTCTGAGCCCCTCCCAGATGACCGACCCCCCCTAGGGGGCAAACTCATTTCAGTTGCATGTATCTGCAATCTCGTTCTTTCAGATCATCTGGATTTTACAGACTTCCAATCGGCGTTCCCAAAGCATTCCCAGGCCAGCTGTGAGATATAATCTCTGCATTGTGTCCTTCGTCTGGACTGGGGCCTTCTCCCTGCTGGGCATGCCCATAACACCTCACCTGGGAGGCATCCAGACTAGATGCCTGAGCCACCTCAAAAGGCTCCTCTTGACTCGACTCTACTCTAAGCCCCTCCCAGATGACCGAGCCCCCCTACGGGGGCAAACTAATTTCAGTCGCTTGTATCTGCAATCTCGTTCTTTCAGATCATCTGGATTTTACAGACTTTGAATCTGCGTTCCCAAGATGTTCCCAAGGCGTTCCCAGGCCAGCTGTGAGATATAATCTCTGCATTGTGTCCTAGGTCTGGAACGAGGCCTTCTCCTTGCTGGGCATGCCCATAACACCTCACCTGGGAGGCGTAAGGGAGGCATCCAGACTTGATGCCTGAGCCACCTCAAAGGGCTCCTCTCGACTCTACTCTAAGCCCCTCCCAGATGACCGACCCCCCCCCAGGGGGCAAACTCATTTCAGTTGCTTGTATCTGCAATCTCGTTCTTTCAGATCATCTGGATTTTACAGACTTTGAATCGGCGTTCCCAAGGCGTTCCCTGTGAGATATAATCTCTGCATTGTGTCCTCGGTCTGGACCGGGGCCTTCTCCTTGCTGGGCATGCCCAGGCATCTAGACTAGATGCCTGAGCCACCTCAATGGGCTCCTCTCGACTGTACTCTAAGCCTCTCCCAGATGACCGAGCCCCCCTAGGCGGGGGCCAAATCCCGTTCTTTCAGATCATCTGGATTTTACAGACTCCGAATCGGGCTTGCCTCTCACAGAGAAACACCCACAATGGTCCGACAGATGACCACCAGTACCCGTTGATGTGGCTTTAAGTTTAAAAGAGGTCAAGTTGGCGAAGGTGCATGAAAGAACCGCCTCTCTGTCCGAGGGGGACAGCCCTGGCCTATCCCTCGCCCTCACGTGCCACCCTGCCTAGTCGCGTGGACATCTGCCATTCTGACTGGTGTCAGCGGCCCGTCGCGGCGTTGCAGCTAATGACTGCTGACACTCATGTAACCGCGGGCACGCCGCCGTTGCCGAGCGGCGGGCATCTCGTTTGCGCGGCGCATCTACAAATCAGCAGACACATTGACCTATTCTTTTGGCTTTAGCGTCAATGTCAGACGGCGACCCCCCCCCACCCCCGATGCCCGTTCCTTCTAAACACCTCCAGATAGACCCAACATGCCACATTAGGGCCATTCAGTAGGAAACTTCAAAGAGACAAACGAGCGTGCCGGCTAACACGGCTATCAGGGGAACTGCGGAGTTAACCCTTTCAGTGAAGCACTTCTGGGACGACTTCAAACACTTGACTATGCCAGGGGGGGCAGGAGCGCGGTAAGTGATTACCGCAGCAACTGCCTACAGTGGTTGCTATAGTGACAGCTCCAAAGAAAGTCCACACATTCAATCCGAGGCTTCTTATTAGCGGTTTTCATGTACAAACTTTCGGAGAACCGCCATCAGCCAAAAAGTTCCGAGTAAACTTTGAGGTTGAGAGACGCATCATCTGCACATCAGCACATCAAGCTCCGACAGGCCCCCGAATTAAATGACTCTGCTGTTGACCAACTCCACGATGGATCCGCTGTGTGTTATATATATCCTAGACGTATTATAATAAAAATGCTAGCTCGGGGGGCGGGGGGCAGCTCCCACTCGCCAATGTCTGCCCGTTCTGATTTCATTTCCCTCCCCCTGAGCGCACATTTTGTATTGGAAGACGCAGCGCGGCTCTATTTCCGTGGATGCCGCTAATGCTACTTTGGAGAAAACAAACTCATTTCAGTTGCTTGGATCTGCAATCTCATCTGGATTTTACAGACTTTGAATCGGCGTTCCCAAGGCGTTCCCAGGCCAGCTGTGAGATATAATCTCTGCATTGTGTCCTAAGTCTGGACCGGGGACTTCTCCCAGCTGGGCATGCCCATAACACCTCACCGGAGAGGCGTTAGATACCTGAGTCACCTCAAAGGGCTCCTCTCGACTCGACTCTACTCAGAGCCCCTCCTGGATGACCGACCCCCCCTAGGGGGGCAAACTCATTTCAGTTGCTTGTATCTGCAATCTCGTTCTTTCAGATCATCTGGATTTTACAGACTTCGAATCGGCGTTCCAAAGGCGTTCCCAGGCCAGTTGTGAGATATAATCTCTGCATTGTGTCCTAAGTCTGGACCGGGGACTTCTCCTTGCTGGGCATGCCCATAACACTTCACTTGGGAGGCATCTAGACTAGATGCCTGAGCCACCTCAAAGGGCTCCTCTTGACTCGACTCTACTCTAAGCCCCTCCCACATGACTGAGCCCCCCTTGGGGGGCAAAACTAATTTCAGTCGCTTGTATCTGTACCGGCGTTCCGTACCGGTATCTTGTATCGGCGTTCCCAAGGCGTTCCCAGGCCAGCTGTGAGATATAATCTCTGTATTGTGTCCTAAGTCTGGACCGGGGCCTTCTCCCTGCTGGGCATGCCCATAACACTTCACTTGGGAGGCATCTAGACTAGATGCCTGAGCTACCTCAAAGGGCTCCTCTTGACTCGACTCTACTCTAAGCCCCTCCCAGATGACCGAGTCCCCCTTGGGGGACCAAACTCATTTCAGTCGCTTGTATCTGTACCGGCGTTCCGTACCGGTATCTTGTATCGGCATTCCCAAGGCGTTCTCAGGCCAGCTGTGAGATATAATCTCTGCATTGTGTCCTAAGTCTGGACCGGGGCCTTCTCCCTGCTGGGCATGCCCATAACACCTCACCTGGGAGGCATCCAGACTAGATGTCTGAGCCACCTCAAAGGGCTCCTCTTGACTCGACTCTACTCTAAGCCCCTCCCGGATGACCGAGTCCCCCTAGACCCCCGTGGTCTATTTCCGTGGATGCTGCTAATGCTACTTTGGAGAAAATTCCCAGGAATTAGCGCTTCGCTACCTTAAAAAAAAAAATAAAAAAATGACACAGTTAAGCCAGTGAAAAAGAGCATCGGGTCAGCGAAGATTCCCACCGGCTCCGAGACCATCAAGTGCTAGCTGGCGGACTTTATATTAGATCATTGTATAGACATTATAAAAGAAAAGGACCCAGGGTACTTTTGTACGAGTCCCAGGTACTCCGTGTTATGATTACCTATGGTGAGATAATTCTCAGCTTCATAAAGAGCAACATTGAAAGTCGTGCAAGTGTGTGTACATGCACTTTTTTTTTTTTTATATAACGCTGCATGTATGCATTAGCGCGCCGACGCACCAAAAGATCCATTTAGACCTCCATCACACGCCCGCCCGGTCGGTCGGTCTTTCTCTCTTTTCCAAAAGGGTGAGACCAAAACAACGGAACACTACCAAAGTGGAGCGTTGTGGACTCATAAGGCCTCTGGGCCTTTAAGAGATTACTGCGGTTATTGCTTTGAGACTTTCCGACTGACATCAATTGTGTAACATCAACAGCTGACCACGCACACACACGGAAGCAGCAATAAAGTGAGCGAAACAAAAGTCGGAAAAAGAAAGGAACGCTCGCGGAGAGAAAAGGTCAAAGTGACATGTTTGATACCGAGGTAGCAGCAAAGTCGATACAAAAAGCAGAATGAGTAAATATAGAAGAAAGGTGCCGGGGAATGTGGGAGTCTTGGGGGGGGGGGTCCGTCCAGTACCGAAGAGAACTAAAACATGGAGGGACCTCACGGTGTAGCGAGAGAAATAGATGCCGTGGGTGGTAAAAAAAGAAAAGACGTCGGGCACAGGAAGTGGGCGTGGAGAGAACAGAAGAGAGAGAGAGAGGTAGTCCCTCGCCCCCTCAGCTTGGTGACAGTGGAGGAGAACCTGGTTGCCGCCGCCGCCGTTGCTGCTCGCCACCCACAGAGCAACAGTAGCCAGGGGAGCCCTACTTGCCGCCCACTCGGGCATCCAGAAACATACCCAACCTTTCCACCCACAGCCGGGGCGCTACTTATTACCTCACACGCCCACACAAGCCAAACACAGACAACTAATTCGTCAACAGCGATGGCGCAGAACGACATACAGTACTTGCTCACGGTGCAACAACAACACAAAGACACAAAAACACACCCACAGCGAGTGAATGCGTCACATAAATCGACAACTAAACGCTAAATATCTCACGCATCTTAAAACTGTGCTTTCCGAATACCTGCAAGGCATGCTGGGTAGTTGAAGTATTAATGATAAAACACTGGATATTTAAGAGTATGCTAACTCCTTCTTGTTTTACTTCTCTGATGACTTCCTCGACATATTTTTGCAGTTTAGCAAAAATCCAACAAACATGGCAATAAGATACCCAGAATGCCTTGCGGCAGGAATATATTGTGCATATGGCTACTGGTTACTTTGTGTGTCGTGTGTGGACATGTTGTGTTGTTTACTTCGACAAGCTACTGCTATATATAAATATTAAAATTAAATATATATATATATACATTTAAAATTAAAATTAAAATTAAAATTAAAATTAAAATTAAAATTAAAATTAAAATTAAAATTAAAATTAAAATTAAAATTAAAATTAAAATTAAAATTAAAATTAAAATAATTTTTTTTTTAATTTTTAAAAACTTAAATTATATTAGGAAAGCAGGAAGTGAACAAATGTAACAGTTACTGATTGTAAAAGTACCAGATGGAGGGGTAGGATTTAATAAGCTTTGCTTCTTCCTACTCCTTTTGGACATGTGGAACTGTGAACTGATTATGTGATGCATTCAATTGTAATCTGATGCATGTTCAAATGAAATTAAACCATTACCATTAGCCTTGGACATTCCTCATGAAACAACAACCTTACTAAACAAGCAAACACACACATGCACAAAGGGCTTCCCCCCTGTGTTGTATCAGGCCTCGTGTCAGATGGAAACTTGGATTGTAAGCCGAGCTGACTCCGCTTAGCTTAGGTTACGTGGGTCTCTACCCTTTACCGTTGTTGTTTTTTTTAAATCAGCTATCAGCCCTTCAAAATATGAAATGCTTTCCAGGAGTTTCTGTCGTTTGTGTGGCTGCTTAGCATACATAAGACGGCAAAGATTACATAGAAGAAAAACCCATTAAAGTTAGATCAACAATGTAATATTCATGGAGCCATATCAAGAAGGTCATGTTTCATTATTTAAGGCAGTAGTTACAGAGTGTGTGTGTGTGTGTGTGTGTGTACTAACCTACTGAAGCGACAGATGTGGGCGGAGAAGGGCTTTCCCGATGACATGGAACAGTGAAAAGCTTGATACTCTTATGTAAACGCATATTCAAAAGGCTCTTTTTCTGCACAAAGTACACCTACACACACACACACACACACACACACACAAGGCCAGCTGTTATATAAAGATAAATAATGGGATTATCAATACTGAATAATACAATACTGGAATACACAAGTGTCAACTGTAAGACACCATCAAAGGAGCTACTATATAATAATAATAATACTGTATGTAAGCATTATTATATAGCTTTATGTATTTGTATTGCTGCCATGACAAATAATACTACAAACTCGGCTACTACTAGGAATAATACCAGTTTTATTCCAATCAAAACGTCTCCACTTTGGCGGAGGAGCCCGTCTATACAGCACAAGCAGAACAACATACAATACTTGCTCACGGTGCAACAACAACACAAAGACACGACACACCCACAGCGAGTGAATGCGTCACATAAATCAAAAACTAAACGCTAAACATCTCACGCATCTTAAAACTGCGTTTTCCGAAATGCCCGCAAGGCATGCTGGGTAGTTGAAGTATTTATAATAAAACACTGGATATTTAAGAGTGGGCTAACTCCTTCTTGTTTACTTCTCCGACGACATATTTTGCAGTTTAGCAAAAATTCAACAAACATGGCAATAAGATACCCAGAATGCCTTGCGGCAGGAATATATTGGAGGAAGGTTACTTTGTGTGTTGTGTGGACATGTTGTGTTGTTTACTTAGACGACGAAGCTACTGCTATATATATATATCACTATATTGACAGTATATTTTATAATTATTTTAATTATAATTATTTTAATTATAATTATTTTAAAATTAAAATTAAAATTAAAATTAAAATTAAAATTAAAATTAAAATTAAAATTAAAATTAAAATTAAAATTAAAATTAAAATTAAAATTAAAATTAAAATTAAAATTAAAATTACTTAAATTATATTAGGAAAGCAGGAAGTGAACAAATGAAACCGTTACTGATTGTAAAAGTAAACTGTATTATGGAAAGCAGGAAGTGAACAAATGAAACTGTTACTGATTCTAACGGAATCCGACAGGATTCTCTGCATCTGATTAGTCATGTCAACAATGTCATGAATTAAGACGCTTAGCTAGCCATGATGTGGCCCACGGGCCGCAGTTTGCACACCTCCGGCATATAGGAATGAACCCAACATACGCTGTATGCAGAAATTAGCATAACAAACAACAACAAGCACCAGAGGATGTGCTTAGGCTGTAAATTTCCACTTAGTAACAGCAACGTTATTTTTTGACACGTGTTCAATTGCCATTTTTTTATGCTCAGACTCCCGCACACTTCGATGTGTTAATACAGGCATTTGTTTGCTATGCTCTGCGGAACGCTGGGAATCATTTGTTCTGCGATCTGCTATGCCGGGCGCTAGCATGCTACGCAACAAGCGGTGAGCTGTTTGTGTGTCTGCCATGCAAATTAAAAGTCTCCCCCCCGCCCCATCATATCAACCTGATTACAGTACTTATTGGAATGCTAATTAAATTCTGCTTTGTTATTATTATGTATTTATGCTAGAATTAAGCTAGTGTGTATCTCATAACGATCCACCTCCTGAGCTATCATTGCACTTTATTTCTTGACCTCTTTTTTTTTTTTTTTTTTTTTCTGGTCTTCCTGTCAGCGTAGTTCTCGCAGTTCTCACCCCGTGTGTGTTCATTGTCCTGGCGTGGGGGAAACAAATTGTCTTGTTTTCAGTCTTGTGGTTCCACACCCAGCAAGGTCGTCCCAGGCAAGCTGTCAGGACGAGCCTGTGTCACTCAAAAACGCGCCTCCGCAGGATTTCCCTCATTCAATGTCTGAGCGCTCAGACGGCGACAGGCACGACCGTGTGTGTGTGTGGGTGTCTTCTCGTGGTCTTGTGTTTCGGATTCAAAGTGAGCAAAAAATAAATGTTGTAAACAAAAGGCCAGCGCGGTGGATAAGAGCGATGGCTCATTCTTTTGAGGAGTTGGCATGTTCTTATTGTGATTGCAGTCATTTCCTCCCACTGGACAAAACACGCAGTTTAGCATGACTGGAGACTCTAAATTGAGCAGAAGTGTGAATGTGGGTGAAAATGGTTGACTTTAAGAGAGGGGTACACCCATGGCAAATATAGACAAACAACCATTCACACTCACATTCATACCTATGGACAATTTGGAGTCGCTAATTAACCTAGCATGTTTTTGGAATGTGGGAGGAAACCGGAGTACCCGGAGAAAACCCACACATGCACGGGGAGAACATGCAAACTCCACACAGAGATGGCCGAGGGTGGGGAAAGACAAAATAAGAAGCCAAAAAGTTACCACTTCCACACAAAATAGGAGGAGAACTCGTTCATTCATTCATTCATTTTATACCGCTTATCCTCACAAGGGTCGCAAGGGTGCTGGAGCCTATCCCAGCGGTCTTCGTGTGAAAGGTGGGGTACACCCTGGACTGATTCGAAACGAGAGATTCGAAACGAGAGGTTCAAAACAAAAGATTCGAAATGAGGGTTCAAAACGAGAGATTCGAGACGAGAGATTCAAAACAGGAGGTTAAAAACGAGAGATTCGAAAGGAGAGATTCAAAACGAGAGATTCGAGACGAGAGATTCGAGACGAGAGATTCGAGACGAGAGATTCAAAACAGGTGGTTAAAAACGAGAGATTCGAAAGGAGAGATTCGAAACGAGAGATTCGAAACGAGAGATTCAAAAAGAGAGATTCGAAACGAGAGATTCGAAACGAGAGGTTCAAAACGAGAGGTTCAAAACGAGAGATTCAAAACGAGAGATTCAAAACGAGAGATTCAAAACAAAAGATTCGAAACAAGAGATTCAAAACGAGGGATTCAAAACGAGAGGTCCAAACGAGAGGTTCAAAACAAGAGATTCAAAATGAGGGATTCAAAACAAGGGATTCAAAACGAGAGAATCGAAACGAGAGATTCGAAACGAGAGATTCGAAACGAGAGATTCAAAATGAGAGATTTTTGAAACAAGATATTCAAAACGAGAGGTTCAAAACGAAAGATTCGAAACAAGAGATTCAAAACGAGGGATTCAAAACGAGAGATTCAAAACGAGAGTTTCAAAAACAAGAGATTCAAAACGAGGGATTCAAAACAAGGGATTCAAAACGAGAGATTCGAAACGAGAGATTCAAAACGAGAGATTCAAAACAAGAGATTCAAAACGAGAGATTCAAAACGAAAGATTCAAAAAGAGAGATTCGAAATGAGAGATTTTTGAAACAAGATATTCGAAATGAGATATTCAAAACGAGAGGTTCAAAACGAAAGATTCACAACGAGGGATTCAAAACAAGGGATTCAAAACGAGAGATTCAAAACAAGTGATTCAAGAGATTGCATTGACTCGAAATATCTCACACAGTTGTAACAAATGTACGCATGTCTTCCAAATCACCACATCCCATAGGGGGCGCCAAACATTCCAAATCATTTCCAGATATGTGGGGGGAAAAAAAACCTTAGGGTGTCCTAATTTTTCACTGAATGTGAAAAATGAAGTTGCACTTAGTTACCTTTGTTCATGGAAAGTGTTGATGCATACAATATGAAAAGGTCCTGTTCTTCACAGCAACATTGGTGCATGGCTCCAAGCACGAGGAAGAGAAGGGAATGTCGATGCGGCCCCTCCATAAACCTCCCCGTGTGGAAAGCACTCCAGGGAGAGGATATCCTCTTGTCTCAGTGTGTAACACATAAAATCCCCAACTCGGCATCACCCCCCCACCCATGGTAAAACGCTGCCCGTCCCCTCCAACCCCCAACCCCCCCCCAAACCTAAATCTGTGTCAGTTATGTAAAACGCAGGGTGAGGAGTATGGGAAAGGTCCCCCGAGAGCAACGTTGTCATCATACATTAAACAGCACCCCAGGTCTGACTAAACACCCGCTCATTAATAAAGAATGAGCGGTTAAATATAGACCCCACCACCATCATAACCCCCCCCATTGGCCCCCAGTGTTCTTGTTCCGACAGGATTCTCTCCATATGGAGAGTCTGCCCCAGCCAGGCTTGTGATGCTACACTCACACTGGGTTCAGGACCAAGGAGAGCTCCACTACTGCAATCATGGGCGTTCATCTATTTTCTATATATCTATTTTCCTTATTAGGGTCAGGGCTGAGCTGGAGCCTATCCCAGCTGACTTTGGGTGAGAAGGGGGGGGGGGGGCAGGACAAACAACCATTGACATAATTTAAAGCAGGGGTGTCCACATATTATATATAATATAATATAGTATATAATATAATTAATAATATGCCCACAAAATGGGCATATGCCCAATAATAATATATAAATATATATTATAATATATAATAATAATAATTTATAAAATTTAAAAATAATAGATAACAATAAATAAAATAATAAATAATAATATATAATATATAAATATAATAAAAAAAATCATTAATTCACTCATTTTCTACCGCTTTTCCTCACAAGGGTCGAGGGGGTGCTGGAGCCTATCCCAGCTGACTTTGGGTGAGAAGGATGGGGGCAGGACAAACAACCATTGACACAATTTAAAACAGGGGTGTCCAAATATTATATATAATATAATATAGTATATAATATAATATAATAATATGCCCACATAATGGGCATATGCCCAATAATAATGTATAAATATGTATATATTATAATATATAATAATAATTTTAAAAAGTTAAAAAAATAACAATAAATACAAAAATAAATAATATATAATATATAAATATAATAAAAAAAATAATAAAAAATGGAAGGATGCCACTTTTTTCCATTTTTGCTGTTATTGGTTCTTTCATTAACTTTTCTTGTTTAATTATATTTTCAGAAAAAATGGGCCCCCAGGCTGCACTTTGGAGACCCCTGATTTTGAACATACAATCAACCTTCCATTCATTTTTGGGGGATGTGTCATGCATATTCATAATAACATAATAATATAATAACATAACAGGTATGTTCCTCCAAAACAAAAGGCCTTACTGAACGTGATATCAACACCACACTCCATCCTTCCTCGCTTCTTTCCGTCCACTCTCTCCATCCTCTACCTCATCGGTCTCCCTTTTCATTCTAACCCCTCAACATCTATCACTCTCTCCTCTTTTTACCACCCTCTTCCTCACCACCCGGGTGTAATGTCAGCGACTCCTCGGTCTCCATCGACAAACATTTCAGAGCTCCCTCACCTTGGTGCTCCCGTGAACACTTTCCTTTCCTGACGCCTCTATTTCTATTTTTTTTTCAGTCTATCCTAAGTACTTCTATCCATCCTGCTGTCTGATTTAAACCACAGGACTACTTTTTACTCTTTCCCCTAAAGGCCAGATGGATTTCTTTTCATGAGCCTGGAGCAGAAGAAAGATGAGCGGAATTCCAAACCCCCAAAGTGGGATAAAAAGGATCGGGCAGAAGAAGCGAGGGATGCATAGAGAGTAGCACACACCTTGACGACATTCAGCACTTTGACATAAAGAGCAAGGGGGGACATGGGGGGGGCCTTATTGTGACGTTAAAGCACTGGAACTCGTAAAGTGGGAGACCGAATGGACAAACGTTGGACTAGACATCTTAATCAATCAATCATTCATTCATTTTCTACTGCTTTTCCTCACGAGGGTACATCCTGGACACAGGGCACATATAGACAAACAACCATTCACACTCACATTCATACCTATGGACAATTTGGAGTCGCTAATTAACCTAGCATGTTTTTGGAATGTGGGAGGAAACCGGAGTACCCGGAGAAAACGGGTAGAATTCCACACAGAGATGGCCGAGGGTGGGGAAAGACAAAATAAGAAGCCAAAAAGTTACCACTTCCACACAAAATAGGAGGAGAACTTATTAATTCATTCATTTTCTACCGCTCATCCTCATGAGGGTCACTGGAGCCTATCACAGCTGTTTTTAGGCAAGAGGCGGGGACCAGCCAATCACAGGGCACATATAGACAAACAACCATTCACACTCACATTCATACCTATGGACAATTTGGAGTCGCTAATTAACCTAGCATGTTTTTAGAATGTGGGAGGAAACCGGAGTACCCGGAGAAAACCCACGCATGCACGGGGAGAACATGCAAACTCCACACAGAGATGGCCGAGGGAGGGGAAAGACAAAATAAGAAGCCAAAAAGTTACCACTTCCACACAAAATAGGAGGAGAACTCATTATTTCATTCATTTTCTACCGCTTATCCTCACGCTCGTTGTGGGAGGTGCTGGAGCAAGGGCGGAATTGAACCCTGGTCTCCTAGCTGTGAGGTCTACGCGCTAACCACTCGTCCACCGTGCAGACACATCTTAATCAATCATAATACATAATACATTTTTTAAGGTATGATGTAGAGAGTGTGATGCGTATTATATTATATTATATTATATTATATTATATTGTATTATGATGGTGTAAGGATGCTTAATGTTATGCCTCATAAAGAACCTTCTGGTGTTTATCATTGTCAGCTAAAGGCACAAATAATGTGCATGTTTTTTTTTTTTCCTTCCAAGGTAAACTAATGAAACGGTGCTCCTGGAGGCTGTGAAGGTCAAAAGCTCCACCCCTGGTTGGAGGCCAGTTGTCTATCTGCCCAATCGGATGGAGCAGGTGGGGGTAGGAGAGTAGATGAAATTGTTTTTTTTTTGTTTTTTGGTTTTTTTTTTGGAGCCAAGAGCCAAAGATTTGGCAACTATGACAACAATATCGCATCAAGGCCTTCTTAGGAAGTCCAAGATGCTCACGGAGATGTCAGTCATAGATGATGGAGGAGATGATGCCCACAAGGTGAGCCAATCGTCCTGCTCACTTGACCCCTCCAATTACCACGGCGACGGTTAATTAGTGCAGAGGTAAGCTCTCGTAATTACAACACTACGGTTCGGACAAGAGGCTACGAGACACACACACACACACACGCGCAAAACACGTTGCTATGGATACCTTCCCGTCTTCTGTATAGCGCTGTGCATGGAGAGGATGAAGATAGAAATAGATGAAAGAGTTAAGGGGGGGGGGGGGGGAATAACAAGAAGCCGAGACAAGAGAAAGAGAAGGCAAACAAAAAAAGCGAGAAGTAACAACGTTTAGTTCAGAGGGGGGGGGGTCGACGGCGTGTCATCCGCTTTAACGGCGAACTCTGTCGAGGAATATGACAGTTGAAAAGACAATCATCAGGCAACGTTTGAATCCCGGCCTCGTGTTCCCGACACCTGCAGACATTTGAAAAAGATCTGCCGGAGCGCACCTTTGTACGTATTCATACGCATCAGCGGGTCGCCTATGCCTGACATTTCTCATGACGGCGGCCATGACGGCGGAAGCCTGTGTAGATAATAACCGGTAAATATATGTTGCATATAATTACATACAAACATACTGTAACAACCACAAATGCTGCATTCAAGCTCACGTAACCATGTTTAGCTGACGTGTTACATAAGATGTTCAGAAGTGTATATCTCATAGGACCCATCATGGACGCCTCCTTACACTTCAGCAGCCTCTCAAAAGGTCACATGACAAGCTGCGCCATAGTTAAACCGATGACCGACCTCAGGGGTGGCCTGCTCTGCATGGCATACCCGGCATACCTTGTGGATTGGGAACAAAATGCTATGAAGTGTTTACGTAAAAAGGACCCAGGACTCCTGCTGGAACAGATGGCACACCACCAACCAACCAACCAACCAACCGGGGTCACCCACCCCCCCTTCTGCTCAAGTCCAGGAGGTTGGATGTGCTTGGTATGCTCTAGTGTTTCCTTAGTGGATGGCTCCACCATGTGTTCAAAACACGCATTACATGTTACTGGGGTACAGTACAGGTGCTGGGTACTTCCTGTATAAGATTGGTACTACTATTACTATCATATGTACACAGTTCCTCCATGTTGGAATAGCAAACATTCCGGTTTTCATGGAAGAACTTGGTCATGCACCCTTGTTCTACAAATCAAACTAAATAAGATAACATAAGCCTTTATTCGTCCCTCAGTGGGGACATTTTCATATATAATAATATGTATAATGTATAATAATAATAATAAATAATAAGAAAATAATTCATTTATTTTCGACCGCTTTTTCCTCACGAGTGTGAGTCGCTAATTAACCTAGCATGTTTTTGGAATGTGGGAGGAAACCGGAGTACCCGGAGAAAACCCACGCATGCACGGGGAGAACATGCAAACTCCATACAAAGATGGCCGAGGGTGGGGAAAGGCAAAATAAGAAGCCAAAAAGTTACCACTTCCACACAAAATAGGAGGAGAACTCATTCATTCTTTCATTCATTTTCTACCGTTTATCCTCACGAGGGTCGTAGGGGGTGCTGGAGCCTATCCCAGCAGTCTTCAGGCGAGAAGCGGGGTACACCCTGGACTGGTGGCCAGCCAGCCAATCACAGGGCACATATAGACAAACAACCATTCACACTCACATTCATACCTATGGACAATTTGGAGTCGCTAATTAACCTAGCATGTTTTTGGAATGTGGGAGGAAACCGGAGTACCCGGAGAAAACGGGGAGAACTCCACACAGAGATGGCCGAGGGTGGGGAAAGACAAAATAAGAAGCCAAAAAGTTACCACTTCCACACAAAATAGGAGAACTCATTCATTCATTCATTTTCTACCGTTTATCCTCACGAGGGTCGTAGGGCCTCAGAGATGGCAGAGGGTGGAATTGAACCCTGGCCTCCTAGCTGTGAGGTCTGCGTGCTAACCACTAGACCACCGTGCCTAAGAAAATACTACTACTAATAATAATAAATATAATATATATAATAATGACATAAATGCAATGAAAAATTAATATATTATTATAATGGGTTTTAACTTTACCAATGTAATAAATACAAAAAAAACAACAAGTGAATTTACTCTCCTTTATTAGCGGTTGTATTACCGATACATGAGCAAGTAAGATATCATTTTTCCGGCACACTTTAATGTGTTTCACATGGACGTTTTGTGAATTGGCACAGATGTACAAATGAGAAACTCAGTGTACAATACTACTTTAAAATGAAAAATAAGAATGGGTGGCCTATACGCTGCATAAAAATGCGGTGTTGACCAAAAATATATATATATTTTTTTTTTATAATTATCGCCAAGTGTTCCAGCAGTAGGCCTAAAAAGACCTTTTAGGGTGAAAACAGGGAGCAGTGTGTGCATTAGTGTCTTTGTTAAAGAATTAAATCTTAAGAAAAACAAACAAAAAAAAAATACACAATTAAAAACTAAATTCATAACATCAGACACAGAACTGAAAACCCTGGATAATTAAAAAAAAAAAAGCCCAGAGAATATATAAGGCAAGCAAGCTCGCACTGTATTTACAGTAGCTACTATTTACATTGTCTTTATTTATGTTATGCCAGCAGTTGAGGTGGACTTTGTCTCCCTCTATTGGTTTAAAGTAGCTGCACACTTCCAGCATCATGCTTTAAAAGGTTCACTCACAGGGAAAACTAAAGCCGAAAAAAGGATGATGGGACATCATTGGAACCCTGTGGACCAGACCAGACCCCCCTCCCTCCCCAGTTGGGAAGCAAGAGTAGAGGAAGAAAACTAAAAAATGAGCCACAACGGAGGAAATGTTAAAAGAATATCATACAATACGTGGAATAATTACACAATATGACAACACAACCGGAAAATCACGGAATAAGGATGCTGCCGAAGTTGGAATCTGAACTTTGCCGAGCCAGATTGAACCGGACACTAGGCCCGTTATTTATGTTTTTAAAAAAAAAAAAAAAAAAAAAAAAATTCCCGTCACTGGTATGTTGTATATACTTTCTCACGGGTATACTAAAGTCACCAGGAAAAACCGGGAAAGAGAGAGAGAGCGAGAAAAAGAGGATAAAAGGAGTGAGAAAACTAACAGCTAAAAGGTGCATTAATGGTGCGTTTGTGTGTTCGTGTGGAGATCAGACATAAGAGTGGGTGATGTCGGGCTGTGGTGGCGGACAGAGAGGCTAGGTCCGTGGGTGTGGACAAGAGAGGCCCTCACGGAGGCGTCTCTGCACTGGATGTGGTCTTTTTCTTTGGTGGCTTCTTCACCGTCTTGGTTTGAGTCTTCCCAAAAGAGGAAGCGGGACAGGAAATATGAAAAGTAAAGAAGAAGAAGAGGTGGTGAAGAACGGCATCAATACAGGAGTGTGAAGTGCGAGCGGAAAAGCGGATACCGGTAAGTCACAACAAGATCTTTGTAACCATGTTCCCGCTGCTTGTTATTTTCCTGGATGCGTTTAGGGTCCGTGCATAGCAAGGTTTACACTATAAAACAACCATTTTATCATCTGTGCAGCTTCCTAAAAGTATGCGTAGAAGCGATAGCGGCCATGTCACTGGACGGTGTGTTTACGTTTTTGCATGCAGGCTAAAGCAGAGGGCGCTACGGAACTAACATGTAGGACTTATTCCGAAAGTTAACTACTTTTACTACTTTTATTTTCTCATGATGTCAATAGAATCTCTACCATAACGTACACCGCTTCCTTCGCCAAATACTTGCATAGTCATCCATTCGATAATAACGACACACGTAAAAAAAAGGCGGTACAGTCATCCCTCGAAATATCACGGCTCAGATGTTTCGTGGTTTTTCAAAATAAATCACTTTCAAAAATATCATTTGAGAACTTTGTTATTTTGAACACAAACAAACACACAAATTGAGGTAAAAGAAAGTACACATGCGTATTAGTAGACGGTATGTTTACAGGATTATATTGCACCATCATAAAAGCAGTACTACACAGTTGAGAGTACTGTGTAATGTACTATGAACTCGAGACCTTAAAAAGTGGCGTGCTGCAAACAATTACTCACTCGGTAACCGTTTTATAATTATAGGTTATCACATGGTTTGTTTCGTATCAGGCCTGGTATCATGCCCCCGCGTGCCAGTATCAGCCCGAGACCGCAGGTCTGATACCAGACAAACCATGTGATGATGTTATTATCACATACTATTTAATCATGAGCTTATTATCACGTACTATTTCATCAAAAAACCAATTTGTTTCCAGAAAATGTTCAGTTTATTACATGTATTATATCTAAACAGTGTAATCACAATAATTGCAACAATATTTCAACAATAATATTTTATCTTATTAATGTCTGACAATTAAAGTTCCATTAATTAAAAGTTTGGGTTTTTTGGTGACTGGAGAAGCACTAGGCACTAAGCACTCGTGCGCTGTTCTCTGATTGGTTGTTTCACTGGCACGATACCAGAGCAGCGCGCTCTGAGTGGACAGCTACGGGGGCTGATACTGGACATGGTTAATCTCTATATTTTATCAGTATCACTGCCCCTGGGCTTTGACACAGTATCATTTCGGCCTTTTCCCGTATCATTCATGGGCGGTTTCTAGGGTACAGGGACAATTAATACTGTAGTATGTGATAAAGAAGGTTATTATATATATATATATATATATATATTTTTTTTTTTTTTTTTATTTATAGTAAAAAATATATATATATATTTTTATTTTTTTATTTTTTTTATATTTTTTTTATATATAATATATATATTTATATATATTTTTTTTTTTTTTTTTTACTTAAATAGGTTTTTAACAGTGCTCACAGTCAGGAGATAAATGGTTCAAATCCCTGTTCTCACCATGCGTGCATGGCTTACTATGTTTCAAAGGTATGCATGTTAGGTTAAGTAGACAAGATTAATCTGTGTAAAAAAAATTAATGAATGCTTTTCACATTAAAAATTAAATAGCTTGTATGGTTGTATGGTTCCCAATTCAAAGCCATAAAACTGTTGCTAACGTTTTTTGACAATTGTCGGAGAATGCTAAGCTAACTGTGCATTACAGTGTGTCCATACCTCCGTCTTTGCAGCGGGTTTCTTGGTTGTCTTGACGGAGGTGCTGCGTTTGGGAGCCCTTTCCCCCACGTCCTCATCAGAGTGTTCGGTCCTTGTGTCTGATTGGTCGGAGCTGTGTTGGGACAGCGTTTCGTCTGGAAGTGACGTGGCTGCCAAAGAGCGAGCTGTTGGATTCAAATAAGAAAAAATATATATACAAATGAGCTGTACGATTGTGTTAATTTAAAAACGTGGGTCTTACTCTGCCGTGCGGCGGTGCTCCTGGCCCGAGGCAGCGTGCTGGCCCCCGAGCTCATGTCATCCACGGATTCCCGCCTCATTCGGCCGTCTGAGGAGTGCAGAGCCAGCTCATCCTCCGCGTTGATGAGAGTCAGGTCCTGCATGCTAAAACTGCGCAGCTTGTCTGACAGCACGCCCTGCCCCTGCGTAGCAAAGCGTGCACGTGTGGAAGTGGTAAGTTTTGGGCTATTTAAGTTTAAAGGAAATAACTTGAAGGCTACCGTTTATTACGTTTGATTAATGTTCATGTTAAAGGTTAAATAACTGTTAATAGTTATCCTCCCTATCCGTGTGGAAGTGGTAAGTTTTTGGCTATTTAAGTTTAAAGGAAATAACTTGAAGGCTACCGTTTATTACGTTTGATTCATGTTCATGTTAAAGGTTAAATAACTGTTAATAGTTATCCTCCCTATCTGTGTGGAAGTGGTAAGTTTTGGGCTATTTAAGTTTAAAGGAAATAACTTGAAGGCTACCGTTTATTACGTTTGATTAATGTTCATGTTAAAGGTTAAATAACTGTTAATAGTTAATATCCTCCCTATCCGTGTGGAAGTGGTAAGTTTTTGGCTATTTAAGTTTAAAGGAAATAACTTGAAGTGGAATGTTTTATCAGAGCTTTTATTGTAGAAAATTAGAACCAAAGTGAAGTTTTTTATTTTTTTTTTGTTTTTAATAAATTTTAAATAATAATAAAAAATAAAATTTTAATTTTTTTTTTTTTTTTGAAAACCTGATGCGGCCCAGTCTCACCCAGACCCTAGCTCCAGTGGCCCCCGAACTAAATTGAGTTTGAGACCCCTGCTCTAAATGCAATATATTAAGTTCTATGTGAAGTATTTCTATAATGCCTCATATTAACTCACTAGCAAGATATCATAGTGTATATATAGACTGGTCATATATTTATATCTTGTTTCATATTATCTACATATTGTAGTTGTATATAACTCTGGGTAAAAGTGTTGATTTGTTAATACTTGGGTTGTTTATTTTTCTATATTGTGTATTTTGTACTGCTTAACTGATTCTGTACTCTTATTGCTGTGCAATGCAAATTTCCGAACTGAGGGACGAATAAAGGCATATCTTATCTTAACTTAGATTGTACGCATGGAGGTGATGCGACTCACCTTGGTGGCTGCGGTGACGGCAGCGTTAGCAGCCAAGTTGAGACCCCTCTTTCCAAAACGCATCATGGTCTCATAACTCCTGTCTTTGGCCTGGGCAATGTAATCATCTATCTCCTGCAGGACGAAAAAAAAAAAGGTAAATAAAGCCAGGCAGGGGGACAAAAAAAAACATCACAAGAGTCCTACCTTCTCCTTGTTGGACAACGTTGGGTGGACAAATTTGCGGTAGAGAACACTTGAGCCTTTGGTGTACGGCGACAGGAGCCAGATCACAAAGGCGATCTTCAGCTCAAAATAAAACGGAAACCTGTGAAATGGAAAATCAATTCAAGCAAGAACGGATGATAATCGCTATAACAGCCCTAATAGCTGTACATGGCAACGGAAACACACATGAACGCATCATATGACATTATATAAGTGTTTACTTATTTAAAGTGAGAGTGCTGATGGGGCCCATCATGAGCATCTCGTAACTCACCATGACAAGAAGAGGTCTGTGGCCGTCTCCGCCGTAGAGAACAAGGCAAACACTATCCAGTACATCATCCACTTCACCTGAACACATGGAAAACACACGTATATTGAATACATAATAATAACCAATTACCTAAGAATGTCAAGCAGTTGATGTGACAAAAAAATTAAAATTAAAATTAAAATTAAAATTAAAATTAAAATTAAAATTAAAATTAAAATTAAAATTAAAATTAAAATTAAAATTAAAATTAAAATTAAAATTAAAATTAAAATTAAAATTAAAATTAAAATTTCAAAAATTTTAAAATTCAAGGATGAAGAGTCTTGTATGGTGTTTCGGTACGTGACAAAAAAAATTTAAATTAAAATTATTGTATGGTATTTCGGTACGTGACAAAAAATTTAAATTATTACTTCAGTATGTGACAAATAATAAATAATTAAATAAATAATTAAATACAATTTAAAATTACATTAAAAAAACAAAAACAAACAAAATTTAAACATTTAAAAATTTAAATGCTAAATACAAGGATGAAGAGTCTTGAACCAGTCATGATGTGCTATATATATCACTATATTGACACTTACTATGGTACCCATTATGTCATTGTATGGTCATATGACCTTGTACTTCTGTATGTGACAAAAAATACATTTAAAAAAATTTATAAAATTAAAAAATTAAATAAAAAAACAAAAAAAATTTTTACTATATTAGGAAAGCAGGAAGTGAACAAATGTAACAGTTACTGATTGTAAAAAGTACCAGATGGAGGGGTAGGATTTAATAAGCTTTGCTTCTTCCTACTCCTTTTGGACATGTGGAACTGTGAACTGATTATGTGATGCATTCAATTGTAATCTGATGCATGTTCAAATGAAATTAAACCATTACCATTACTATATAACGACAGCATGTGAGCGCTTGCAGGACCCCGTTGAAACACGCGGCGAGACACGTGGAGTTTAACAAGATGTTTACACGCTAAACGCAACATAGTCCAGTGGTGCCAGAGCACATCAGTATGCATGGTTTCACCTCCCAGAGACACAGAAGGGAATGTAGGGCATCATTGCTGCAATTAAGACCAAAACATTGCCTAATAGCAGAGATAAAGTATCATCAGAAATAATCAGGATGCTGAAACCAAATCAAAATGAAATGACATTGATGTCGAAGCCAGTTATTTGTTAGAAACCAGATCAACCGGAAATAAAAAACATCAGATCTAAAAATGGTGTCATGCACACTCTCCTCCTTCTGTTGCCGTCTGCTGGAGTAGAGACTGAAGGGGGTTGCTATGGTAACCTGTCGGGAAGGAGGAGATTGTTTTCTCGTGCAAATCCAGGCGGCAGGCCAGAGTGCTGCTGCTCCTGCATTTCCCCCCTCCTCCTCCTCCTCCTCCTCCTCCTCCCTCCACATGGACCTCCTTGTTCTCATCCTTTGTGGTGATGAGGTAAGCAGGGAGGACCCCGTTTGTTTAGGATTCACATCCACATGCACTGGGGAGTCTTTCATTTGAACTGGTCTTAGCTGGCCATCCAACATTGGACTCTTTACCATTGGTTATGGATCTTTTTATTCTCTTCATAACCTGTTTTTTTATGTTTGTATTTACTCAGGCTGCACGGCGGTCGAGTGGTTTGCGCAAAAACCTCACAGCTAGGAGACCCGAGTTCAATCCCACCTCTGTGTGGAGTTTGCATGTTCTCCCCGTGCATGCGCGGGGTCTCCTCCCAGATTCCAAAAAACATGCTAGGTTAATTGGCGACTCCAAATTGTCCATAGGTATGAATGTGAGTGTGAATGGTTGTTTGTCTATATGTGCCCTGTGATTGGCTGGCCACCAGTCCAGGTTGTACCCCGCCTCTGGCCTGTGGTCAGCTGGGATAGGCTCCAGCACGACCCTCGTGAGGATAAGCGGTAGAAAATGAATGAATGAATGAATTAGTTCTCCTCCTATTTTGTGTGGAAGTGGTAACTTTTTGGCTTCTTATTTTGTCTTTCCCCACCCTCGGCTTTCTCAGTGTGGAGTTTGCATGTTCTCCCCGTGCATGCGTGGGTTTTCTCCGGGTACTCCGGTTTCCTCCCACATTCCAAAAACATGCTAGGTTAATTGCCGACTCCAAATTGTCCATAGGTATGAATGTGAGTGTGAATGGTTGTTTGTCTATATGTGCCCTGTGATTGGCTGGCCACCAGTACAGGGTGGACCCCGCCGTTCGCCCAGCTGGGACCTCAGGGTCTCACAGTATTTCTGTGCATTCAAAATACCATCAATACAGTAAAAGGGACCTGTGTTTCGAATGAAGTGGCAGTGGGGGGGGGGGGGGGGGGGGGTATGAAGTGTTATGGACAACAGATGCTTGGAATGGTCACACCAGATACTGATTCACTTTGTGGTAACAGGGGCTTATGTAATTTAATACCGGTCTCAAGGCCCACACCCACTAGGACACAAAATCATTTTTGCTCAGAATCCTGCTAAAAGACAAAACAAACACAAGCCGATGAGACGTCCACATTGGAGCTGACAGCACCCTTGGGCAACCCCCCCCCCCAAAAAAGTAGAACAGCAAAAGGAAGGGGGGGGGGTGTCAGAATGACACACTTGGATTTGTAACCAGAGGTGATACTCACATATTCCTTCACATTCTTCGTTTTGACAGCCTTGTATGACGCGTACGCTGGGTAGAGCGTCCCGAAGGCGAGGCTGCAAATAAAATAAAATAAAAAAAATAAATAAAAGCAAGAAGTTAGGTTCAGTCGATTAAAGAAATACAGTATCTGGGTGTCGACTCTGAAACGTAAACAAATTACTTCCTGCCTAACAGCAGGTGAAACGTAGCTTATCTGTACTATTAGCAGCATCATTGTACTGATGCTATGAGGTAGCTAGCTTGCAAAAACACACAGAGCTGATACATGGAGACAGGATGTGAGATAAGGCTGACAAGAGTCAGCCATGGGGGGGGGGGGGGGTGACATGCAGCATTTTTTGTGGTGTGCAGAAACAAAAGCAGACATATGACGCATGAAGCACCTTTAAAGATGCACTGCTTCTCCGATGGTGACCTGACATGAATGGACCAAAAAGCCCTTCAAGAAAGTCTTCCAATGTCACTTCCAGCGTGTCTCCATTGTGTAAACACCCAGTATTTCTACTACCCAGCTGGTGCTATTCAGGGCACATTTAAGTAGGTCTTCCATCCCAATATGCATGAACTCCAGTCATGTGTACTGCATCACTTAGCTCTGTGCAGCCCACTATGCTACTGAAGTGGTCTGTATCTATGAATGTATGTATGTATGTCGCCACCATGACAATGCATCCTTGTTTTACCTTATTCTTCACCTTCTAAATGTTATCTTTCTATTATGTAATCACAGAAGCATAATAACAGGCATAATATTGCAGCACTGTGGATGTACTAAATGCAAGAATATGAGCAATGCAGCAGTGGAGTGCTTTCTGGCCAAAAATGGTGACATCTGACTTTCATCCAGTCCTGCCCTGCCGAATTAGACTTAAAAAGTCATTCCATGCTTCAATTTATCACAATTTTGTGTTCCAAATATGCTCCTTTTTAATGAGCGAATTACTGCTACTGCAGTCATATCGACAATGCATTCAGCCTTGTCATCACACTCGATAAATTAATGTTTCCATAAGCTGATAAAATATACTTAATATGACAAAAAATTAAGTTAGTATAAGAGTTAACTGTTGAGACTTTTGTTTAAATAGCAAAAAAAAAAGTGTTTAGCCGGTTTATAACTCCTGCCAGGTGTTACTGGCTAGCTGTTAGCTAAAAGGCTACTAGCTTAGAACGCGTCGTGTTAATTAGCGGGTGAAAATAAGCGAGTTGTTCATTTATTTTAATAATGAATGGCAGCTTTTTTGTGTTGTTTTTCTATATTGGATATTAGGGGGTAAATGTGTCAAGGTAGACTCCTGACAGAGAGCGACATGGAACATCAGTATGACAGCTGATGAATGACGCTCAGCTGGCTAACGTTCGAGCACCCACAACAAAAAAAACAGCCCCGCTACTCACACAACTATCCTCGAAATGATCCACGACACCATCTTTGCTGGATGTCAGGCTTGCCTTTGTCCGCGGTGGCGAGCTAGTGGGCTAGCGTACCCCACATAGCCGCTCTTGAACGCGGCTTGTGGTGGTGAAGTGGAGTCGGCGGTCAGGTGCGGTGCGGTGCGGTGCGGTGCTGTGTGGTAGCAACCGAGGATGTGCTGCAATCTCTGGGTTGGAGCTGCTGGATGTCTGCGTCTTAAAGGGCCAGTAACACTCATTCTACGGTGCTCCTCCCATTCATGACAAAAAGTTAAACTTTAATGCATTTTCTTGTTACATTTTCCTTGTATTTATTCAGTGCAGTAAATATTATACCTAAAAATACAATCTAAATGCGTAAAAGCAGTACATCTGTCATAAAATGACATGCTTATGGAGTCCCATTTAATGAATGCAAAGTCTGCGTCTTAAAGGGCAAGTAACACTCATTCTATGATGCTCCTCCCATTCGTGACAAAAAGTTAAACTTTAATGCATTTTCTTGTTACGTTTTCCTTGTATTCATTCACTGCAGTAAATATTTTACCTAAAAATACATTCTAAATATGTAAAAGCAGTACATCTGTCATAAAATGACATGCTTAAGAGTCCCATTTAAATTAATGCAAAGTCTGCGTCTTAAAGGGCAAGTAACACTCATTCTATGGTGCTCCTCCCATTCGTGACAAAAAGTTAAACTTTAATGCATTTTCTTGTTACGTTTTCCTTGTATTCATTCACTGCAGTAAATATTTTACCTAAAAATACATTCTAAATATGTAAAAGCAGTACATCTGTCATAAAATGACATACTTAAGGAGTCACATTTAACGAATGCAAAGTCTGTGTCTTAAAGGGCCAGTAACACTCATTCTATGGTGCTCCTCCCATTCATGACAAAAAGTTAAACTTTAATGCATTTTCTTGTTACAGTTTCCTTGTATTTATTCAGTGCAGTAAATATTTTACCTAAAAATACAATCTAAATATGTAAAAGCAGTACATCTGTCATAAAATGACTTGCTTAAGGAGGAGTCCCATTTAATGAATGCAAAGTCTGTGTCTTAAAGGGCCAGCAACACTCGTTTTACGACTTTCCTCCCATCCACGTGACATAAAGCTATACTGTATTGTATTTTCTAGTTGGGCTTGACTTGTTTTCATTCAGTACACTAAATATTTTTACCCAAAAAAATACAGTCTAAAGGTCATAAA
Organism: Doryrhamphus excisus; assembly: GCF_030265055.1. Lineage (NCBI taxonomy): Eukaryota > Metazoa > Chordata > Actinopteri > Syngnathiformes > Syngnathidae > Doryrhamphus > Doryrhamphus excisus. The sequence goes on along the minus strand of NC_080488.1, from coordinate 3,444,827 downwards.
ATGTCATGTTTACACCGATCACTTATTCTGGTCCTACATTTAATGAATTTGTGATGTATTAACCAGAGTTAACTCATTAATTTTGTGAGATATCTTCTAGAAAATGTTCTATTCCATGCCCCAATTGCAGATTCTATTTTCAGGATAGTCATTGGAAACTAGGCCACACATGATTGAGTCCGGTATGTCTTAAATTAGTGAGGAAAATCAATTAAGTGTTAAGATGCATTTAATCTATGAAGCCATTGTCTTCTGGGCGTGTATGCTATCACATTTGATTGGAAAGTATCCCGAATATAATCAGAAGGCCAAATATCATGCTCACAAAATGTATTTTTAGTGGAAGTAAATGAGTTAACTATACTGTGGAGAAAAGTATCTATTTTCAGGGAATAGAGGACTAAACACACACAGCCATTTTCCTCAGCTTTATTGTGAAAAATCAAACAGACTGCTAAGATCAATATATATATTGATACAATGTTAATGGCCAGTAGTTCTGTTCAGCTGCAAATGTGATTTTTTTTTTTTTTTTTTTAGAACAATGTTGTTGCAAATCTGCAGTTATTCAGCCTATGAAATAAAGTAACCCAAAAAAAAAGCCACTTCTATGAAATCCACCTGTGTAATGATGCACACAGGTGTAATAATAAAAGAAAAAAAAGACTCATTATTCTGAAAGTGAAAACTAAAAAGATACAAAACTTTGGTCTGCTTCCCTTCGCTTGGCTGCTTCACAAACACATTTCAGCCATATTTAGGGTAGGAGCACTCTTGTTTGAAAACTGCAACAACGACAAAAAAAAAAAAAAAAGAAATCTACAAAAAACATGTTAACCTTTGCGTCTATTGAAGAAATACGTCGACGTCATTAAAATAGAAACGCACATTATCGGTTTCGTACACGGTAGCTGAACATCTGCTGCGAAGGCACGCGCCAGCTTATACCTCCGTTACTCGTTAACTCTCACATACATACGTATACAATGGGAAACGACATAAACACATTGACCTTAAATACAGAGTTAATCAAAGCAAAAAAAAAAAAAAAATTTGAAAACAAAAATTGGAAAACTTGACAAGTTTGAGCGTATTGTGTGACAGCGATGACGGGACTTTCCTTCATTGTGGCGCCCCCCCACAAGTCCAAACTCGGATTGAATCCCTCCCCCTTAAATTTGCCATGCTTTTTTTTTTTTTAACCCACACTTTTAATTTCTGCCCGTTGCACCTTTTTGAGTGTGTCTGTGCATGGGAAGGTTTGCAATGTAATCGTGTGGATGTGTGTGTGCGGACGGGATTAAGTGACTAGGGGCGGGCTAGTTTCGGTTCGTGAGCCTTCAGCGTGCCGACGGCGTCCTTCACTGCGTGGTAGATGATGTTTTTCACCTGCAACAAGTGAAGAAAAAGAAAAATCTATCAGTCGACGTACACAAATATTTTGATTTCACTTCTTTTCAGGAGCTAAAAAGCAGGAATAAACGCAAACGCTTTATATTCCGGAGACTACGCTACAGCAAAAGCGGACGCTATTAAATATCAGGGTTGCAGCTTCGGGAAATGGAAGCTAATATCACGTTGAGAAGTCTTACGCACTCCAAATTGTCCATAGGTATGAATGCGAGTGTGAATGGTTGTTTGTCTATATGTGCCCTGTGATTGGCTGGCCACCAGTCCAGGGTGAACCCCGCCCGCTCTCGCCAGAAGACAGCTGGGATAGGCTGCAGCACCGCCCGCAACCCTTGTGAGGATAAGCAGTAGAAAATGAATGAATGAATGAGTTCTTCTATTTTGTGTGGAAGTGGTAACTTTTTGGCTTCTTATTTTGTCTTTCCCCACCCTCGGCCATCTCTGTGTGGAGTTTGCATGTTCTACCCGTGCATGTGTGGGTTTTCTCCGGGTACTCCGGTTTCCTCCCACATTCCAAAAAAACATGCTAGGTTAATTAGCGACTCCAAATTGTCCATAGGTATGAATGTGAGTGTGAATGGTTGTTTGTCTATATGTGCCCTCTGATTGGCTGGCCACCAGTCCAGGGTGTACCCCGCCTCTCGCCCGAAGATGCCTGGGATAGACTCCAGCACATCCGTGACGCCCGTGAGGATAAGCGGTAGAAAAATTAATGAATGAATGAGTTCTCCTCCTATTTTGTGTGGAAGTGGTAACTTTTTGGCTTCTTATTTTGTTTTTTTACATAGATATGTCCATTTTTTCTACATTTATTTACTACTAAGGTACTTATAAAATTGCACTTCTGGTTGGATGCTAACTGCATTTTGTTGCCCTGTACCAGTGACATGAGCAATAACAATAAAGTTGAATCTAATCTAATCTAATGAAGAGGATGGGTCAATATAAATGGCTAATTTGCCTTGAGACAAAACAGCAACAGCAAAACATGGGGAGGCTGACAACGTGTGTGACAAAGGAAGATGCTAAAAAAAATGACATCATCAGGTATTGGACGTGGGTAACTTAAAAACTGCATGGAGGTTACTGATTAAAAAGACCTGCAGAAGCAGATTTAACATGCAAACATGGCTAATGTTCTAACCTGTAGCTTGTCTTCATGGTTGGTGTGAGTGGTGGACAGATGTCTGAACTCCTGGGTCAGTCTGAAGCAGTGTCTCACATGCTCCGGAGACACAAAGTCCTCAGCCACCTTGATGCAACTGTACAGGTTGTGTACCTGAGAGAAGAACCAAGAAACGCTAAGTGAAGACACGTTCTACAGAGTGACGGGCAGGAACACGTGTACAAGACCTGGTGTGGCGCTCCGGCGGGTATAAAAACCGCATCGCCTAAGAACTGCACAATGGCCCAGCCTTGGACGCCGTATTCTTCAAAGAGTCTGCGGCGGAGGACCTGGTCCAAGTACCAGCTCTGGTCGTGGATTGGGTCATGGTCCAGAGGATTCTCCTGACCCTGTTCCTCTCCCACCTTTGGAAGAGAACACATGTCAGCCGCATGAACTTCTTCGTCTTGTGACCGGAAAAAATCTACTAGGTGCTAACCTTGCGGAGCAGTTCTCGGATCTTCTCGGCGTCCTTGGCCGCGTAGATGTGCCAGAGAGCTCCGGGTTTCTCTTTTCCTTCGTAGACCCTCCTCTTTGTCATTTCATCCACGTCACCCTCCTCAATAGTGGTCATGACCTCTGGAGGATCAAATGAAAACTGAGGTGAGAACATGTTTTTAAAGACGACCTTCTCAAGGGACAATACTATAAAGTGAAACTAGTACTGCCACAATAAGTATATCCACCACTACTGTGGGTTTTCTCCGGGTACTCCGGTTTCCTCCCACATTCCAAAAACATGCTAGGTTAATTACCGACTCCGAATTGACCATAGGTATGAATGTGAGTGTGAATGGTTGTTTGTCTATATGTGCCCTGTGATTGGCTGGCCACCAGTCCAGGGTGAACCCCGCCCGCTCTCGCCAGAAGACAGCTAGGATAGGCTCCAGCACCCCCCACATCCCCAGCCGTATAAAATGAATGAATGAGTTCTCCTCCTATTTTTGTGGAAGTGGTCACTTTTTGGCTTCTTTTTTTGTCTTTCCCCACCCTCGGCCATCTCTGTGTGGAGTTTGCATGTTCTCCCCGTGCATGCGTGGGTTTTCTCCGGGTACTCCGGTTTCCTCCCACATTCCAAAAACATGCTAGGTTAATTGGCGACTCCAAATTGTCCATAGGTATGAATGTGAGTGTGAATGGTTGTTTGTCTATATGTGCCCTGTGATTGGCTGGCCACCAGTCCAGGGTGAACCCCGCCCGCTCTCGCCAGAAGACAGCTGGGATAGGCTCCAGCACCCCCCTGTGACCCTCGTGAGGATAAGCGGTAGAAAATGAATGAATGAGTTCTTCTATTTTGTGTGGAAGTGGTAACTTTTTGGCTTCTTATTTTGTCTTTCCCCACCCTCGGCCATCTCTGTGTGGAGTTTGCATGTTCTCCCCGTGCATGCGTGGGTTTTCTCCGGGTACTCCGGTTCCCTCCCACATTCCAAAAACATGCTAGGTTAATTGGCGACTCCAAATTGTCCATAGGTATGAATGTGAGTGTGAATGGTTGTTTGTCTATATGTGCCCTGTGATTGGCTGGCCACCAGTCCGGGGTGTACCCCGCCTCTCGCCCAAAGACAGCACCCCCCGCGACCCTTGTGACGTGAGGATAAGCGGTAGAAAATGAATGAATGAATGAGTTCTCCTCCTATGTTGTGTGGAAGTGGTAACTTTTTGGCTTCTTATTTTGTCTTTCCCCACCCTCGGCCATCTCTGTGTGGAGTTTGCATGTTCCACCCGTTCCGGGTACTCCGGTTTCCTCCCACATTCCAAAAACATGCTAGGTTAATTGGCGACTACAAATTGTCCATAGGTATGAATGTGAGTGTGAATGGTTGTTTGTCTATATGTGCCCTGTGATTGGCTGGCCACCAGTCCAGGGTGTACCCCGCCTCTCAGCCTGAAGACAGCTGGGATAGGCTCCAGCACCCCCACAACCTCTGCAGTAGAAAATGAATGAATAAGTTCTCCTCCTATTTTTGTGGAAGTGGTAACTTATTGGCTTCTTATTTTGTCTTTCCCCACCCTCGGCCATCTCTGTGTGGAGTTTGCATGTTCTCCCCGTGTATGCGTGGGTTTTCTCCGGGTACTCCGGTTTCCTCCCACATTCCAAAAACATGCTAGGTTAATTGGCGACTCCAAATTGTCCATAGGTATGAATGTGAGTGTGAATGGTTGTTTGTCTATATGTGCCCTGTGATTGGCTGGCCACCAGTCCAGGGTGTACCCCGCCTCTCGCCCATTTTTGTAAACAACCCGTGGACATAGCATGCTAACAAGTTTAAGTGACAGTGTATTATTACTTTGTTTACAGCAATTTTACAAGTACCGGTATTTCAATTGTCTTGTCTTGTAATTGTAAAAGCTAGACTGAATGTGTGTGTTTGTTTAGTCGGTTATAAAGACTAGACCAGGAAAGAGAGGAGGGTGGGAGTCCACCAGAGGAGGGAAAACTTTTGTCCCACAGTGATAACAGCAGAGCACAACACATCAACTTCACATGAACATGTTAAGGAAAGGTTATCAAAGTGTTACGTTCAGACATTTAAAAGGGAAAACAAAAGAGAAGTCAAAAGGCCAAAGAATGAAGTTTCCAGTTCTTATTAGCTTGAATTATTTGGCAAAGCTTGTATTTAAATACAAAAGGGGAGTCAACACAGCTAAAGCCCCACTCGCATAGATAACGACAGAGTGATGTGGAGTGGAACTGTCGAGAGAGGAGAGGGGTGGTTGGGGGGAGTTAGTCAGGAAGAAGGGCATGCTACTCAAAAGCGATACAACTGAAAAGTCTACAGACCTTTGGATCCAGAGATATCTGCCTCTGTGAAGGAGAAATGTTGCCATAATGAAACGGACAGATGGCGTCACAATACTACTGTTATTTATGCCGATATAAACATGTGGGGCGCTTTGCCATGACATGTACAAGAGCAAAGAGAAAAGTCTTCCCGCTGTCCTCTTAAAGGGGGAAGATGTTGAATAAAATGTAAGTTACAAGGTAACTTTGGGGACAATTTGCGAGGTCAAAGGTCACTTCTGTTGGACTTGACGGAAGGTGTGGTGGTTCTACTTCATGGCAAAGGTGCTAGAGGTCGAGAACTTGGTGTGTGTGCACTGGGGCACAGTCATACCGGAACAGAAAAAAGGGCCTTCCCGGAACTGTTCTGCATAATAATTTCAAGCTTAAAAAAAATGTCCAAAAAGTCTAAGTTTTTGTCTTAAATGAAGTCCTGTCGTCTGTAATCTGTCATTGCTGATAATCATAACAACAAATTGTTTAAGTCGTCAACTGACCTTTTTCCTGGTCACCCTCTCCTTGGGGTATGCCAACGTAAACCATGACGTTGACAGCATCGGAGACGTCGAGATGAAGGTTGGTGGTGCCGACCTTTCTGTCTTCACTCGAAATCAGTCCTGAGGAAAAAAAAAAACAAAAAAAAAGTGAGAAAAAAAAGCTCAAATGTGACGACAAACGTTTTATATAGAGCAGGGGTGCTCATTAAGTCGATCGCGAGCTACCAGTTGATCGCGGAGGTGGTACTGGTCGATCGCGGCGTGACATAAAAAAAATATCATCCCAGCATCAATGCCGTCACTTGATTGATATACAGGGCAGCCATTCAGATGACAACTGAATGTTGCCCTTCGGGCGACCAATCAAATCAAACAACGTCTCTAAGTGCAGCAGAACTTACGATGTCAGCCTATCATCCATCCCCGTTACTTGATTGACATACAGGACAACCAGTCAGATGACAACTGAATTTTGACCTTTAGGTCACCGCTCATGCGTAAACAACGATGCAAAGTGCTAAGCTAGTCGGCGAATTGCGAGATTTTAAAGCCCTCGCTAAAGTTTATGGTCACTAAAATGAGTGAAGGAGCTGGACCAAGTAAAAAGGCAAAAACTGGACCAAGTAAAAAGGCAAAAAACATATCACTTCCATACGGATATGGAATATTATACGGATATTGTGATACGGATATTATCCATGATAAACATTTGGAAGTGTGCTTGAGGCTGGCTATCAGCAGCTACTGTCCGGACTATGCATCCCTGGCTGGTTCAATTCAGTGCAAGTCATCAAAGTAAACTCAGGTAATTACAAAAAATGTTAATAGTTAATTATGTGTGTTTTGCAATATTGGCTCATTTGGTTATGTAAGGTACATCAACATACATTGTACGTACAAATAATCCTCAATACATTTGAAAATAAATAGATGTTTTGCATTTTTGTAGTGGGTAGATCATTTTGACTCGGTCATTTTAAAAGTAGCTCGCATGCTGAAAAAGTGTGAGCACCCCTGATATCGAGTCTCACCATAGGCGTTGTACATCTTGGGTCCTAGATCGGGTCGCACAAAAAAGTTAGGCAAACGGGCGGCTAGGTTTAGTCGCCCGTCTCTTTTAGTGTACTCGGGCAAGGGAAGGTTGTCCATCAAATCGTCAAACCTGGGACACATGGAAAAAAAAAAAATCAATGAAAAAAAAAAATGAAAATATGCTAATTTTTGTCTCCCATCTCCTCACCGTGTGGGCATCATGTCCCTGAAATCTTCTCCTGGAGGCCAGTCCTTTAATTTCAACACCATAGGCTGACCTTCACTGTCCTGCAGTCGCTCTGCAGTTCAAAAAATAGCATTCGTTTTAAATGGACGCAAAAAAAAAAAAAGTATAATATGTGAATCAAGCATTAGGAGACTTACTGGAGATGATCTGGAAGCCATCCCAGAAGTCCCGCACCTTCACATCAGAAATGATGGCACAGTTTCTGCAGTTGACCAAATCCACATCCTGGTCTCCAAACTCCTCGCTGAATGCCTCGGGACGCCACAGCTCAGATTTCAGTCGTTTGTGTATCCCCGACACCAACACAGGCTAAGAAACAAACAAACAAACATGAATCGCAAATAACAGAGGAGGCCATTTTTCCAAGTAAATGTTCCGCAATCATTCTTACTTGTCCTTGCTTCCAGCACTCTCTAAAGATCTTCCAGTTGTTGCTATTTCGAGGGTCTTGCAGGCAAAGGAGTCGCCCGTCACACAGCCAGGAGTGCGAGGTATGCGGTTCCAAAACACTGAGCCCCATGACGCCGTCTTTACGGGCTCCGAGCACACCAAGCTCGCTGCCGTCTGAGGTTCCCGTACGACGGCCTTCCGCCTTCTTGGTCTCCACCACTGAGGCAATGATGTGGTCCAGAAAGTTAGGAAGGCTGCTCTTCAGCTTGTCACCCTGGTAAAGAAACATTTACCATAAAGAAGCTACGTTGAAGGCAGAGTACTACAGTATGTTTTAGTAGTAACCACTTATGGAAGGTTGGGGTAGTAACACAAAAACTAAAATTTCTTAAAATTTATAAAAGGTAAGTTAAAAAAAGTGAATGGTATGATAGCAAAAACATGTTTTTTGAGGAATACCTGGAATATGAAACAATAAAACATTTTCATTTTTGGCATTTTTGACCCACTTATGGAAGGTTGGAGTAGTAACACAAAAATTAAAATTTCTTAAAATTTATAAAAAGGTAAGTTAAAATTGTGAATGGTATGATAGCAAAAACATGTTTTTTGAGGAATACCTGGAATATGAAATAATAAAACATTTTCATTTTTGTCATTTTTGACCCACTTATGGAAGGTTGGAGTAGTAACACAAAAATTAAAATTTCTTAAAATTTATAAAAAGGTAAGTTAAAATTGTGAATGGTATGATAGCAAAAACATGTTTTTTGAGGAATACCTGGAATATGAAATAATAAAACATTTTCATTTTTGTCATTTTTGACCCACTTATGGAAGGTTGGAGTAGTAACACAAAAACAAAAAATTCTTAAAATGCATAAAAGGTAAGTTAAAAATGTGAATGGCATGATATCAAAAACATGTTTTTTGAATAATACCTGGTATATGAAATGATGAAAAATTTTCATTATGAAGATATTTCAAGAAAACAACCTGACCGGGTCATTTTTGACCCACTTATGCATCTAAGGGTTAATAGGAAATACTAATTACAGATTACTGTATTGCAATTTTTGGGCTTCACCAGTAGGTGGCAGGGCAAGTATGAACACGCACAAGTACCAGTACACACACCAGAGATGCGTTCAGAGTCTACTTTGGAATATTCTCATCATTTCTTGATGGGTGTCACTGCATTTTCCGTCATTTGGGAATTGCAAAACACACACACACACACAAATTGGGAGTGTATACATACGCCTCCAGAGGTAAAAACCGATGGGAATGGAACCCCGCTCTCTCCGGGTCCTTGTGGAAGCTTGCCGGGTCCGGAGTTGAGCAGGTCACGAAGACTGGAACCTTCAGGTTTGGACTGGGTCGCGCTGGCGCCCAGCAAAAGGCTGTTGAAGAGTTTGGGGCTGGAAGCAGAAGGCCTTGACAGGCAACTGAGGGAGTCCAGGCCAAAAGGAGGCCGACTTTCTCGGTTCATTATGGCACGGAGGGAACCGGATTCTGAATGGTGGGAGAAGACAGCGGCGTCAGTCAAATTATTGTTATTATTGTTATTAATTATTGCAAATTATTATCTTTTGTGTCCCCACCTTTTGTGTCATCCTTGGATTTCTGCGCGGCCAAGTCTGCCAGCCAGTGCAGAGCGGAGCTGTTGCCCTCGCCCGATAAGCGCGGCGACTCCTTCGTGGAGGACTGTGCGAGGTTACCGATGGACGGCGTGCCGCCGCTGGTCGGGTTACTCGTACTCCCGACGCTTTCCCCTCCGCCGCCGCTGGAAGACACGGCGGTCTGCGCGCTTTCAATTTTGATAGTCGACGCTTCGCCTTCGGACTTTACAGCGACGGCGGGCGCAGCGGCGAGGACGCCGCCGCTGTTTGTCGTCGACTGCTGGTTGTAAACAAAACAAGTGTGAGCGCACATTAACAAAAAAAAAGATCCCTACTTCCTGTTGTACCTGTGAAATTCCATTAGGCGCGCTATGGCGGACTAGGGACTTAGTATGCCGACTGGTGCAGGGGCAGTTGGCTTTAATGCCCCACTTGCCTCTCGCTGAGTGCACCATGTCACCTATGTTGTAAAGAGCTGTGGGGGGGGGAAACAAAAATAAATCATATTTTCACAGCCTTTTCACAAGAGTGTAATAATTTTTTACCTGTCCCAGGTATAATCTGTGTCGGCATGAGGTTTTGCGGCTCATGAGGTTGGCCCTTTGCGCACTTCAACCAGGAGAACACCTCATCCTCTGGGCCTTCGTCTATCTCTGAAAACGTACAAGTATTTAGTACAAAGTATTATTTGAATGAACGCCGTACAATTCATACAATACCAGGGCTCTACATTAAAAACAAAAATTACTAGTCCATGGGGAATCCTTAAGGTGAGAACTACTTGCCCCCATGTAAAATGAAAAGACTGCCATAATAATGATAAGATAAGACAAAATGATTATCATTTCTTGTGGTTGTTTTCCTACATAGATCATGACGTTGCATGGAAATGTAGACTTCTAGGCACTTTGCCTTGATAAATAAAAAGTAAAAAAAATTGTGGAGATGTATACAGTAAACCTCGGATATATCGGATTCAATTGTTCCCACTGGTTTTGTCCGATATAAGCGAAATCCGTTATATGCGTATAGCGGAAAATGTCCGTTTTACGCATATATCGGATTTATATCCGGTATATGGAAACAGAAGTAACATAGTAACATAACATAGTTGGAAACATAGTCAAGGAAGTGCCTTTTTATAACGGATAAAATCCGATTTACGCATATACCGGACCGCGGACCGCGGTCTAAATAAATAATTCTGATTGGTCCATTTTTATTTGTTTAGGAGGCACTGTTTCGTCACTTTTTGGTGTTTTCCTTCACAAGTTGTTGAAGAATTAGACCATGTTGGCAGGGACGCCATGATGGATGTTTTCATAGTCAAACCATCGCTGATTGGTTGATCGCAAACAAGAACGGGTAAAACGCGGACTACGGACCGCGGTCTAAATAAACGATTCTGATTGGTCCATTTTTATTTTTTTAGGAGGCACTGTTTCGTCACTTTTTGCCGTTTTCCTTCACAAGTTGTTGAAGAATTAGACCATGTTGGCAGGGACGCCATGATGGATGTTTTCATAGTCAAACGATCGCTGATTGGTTGATCGCGAACGGGTAAAACGCAGACTGTGGACTACGGACTGTGATTGGTCCATTTCAAGATTTGCAAGGATTGGTTTGCAAATTACCACCGGAATTACGCAGTCCGTGTTTTACCAACACCCAACAAGAACCGCTTAAAAAAAAAAAAAAAAAAAACTCTTGGCAGTATGGCATGCCAAAGTGCATTCCCGACAGGAATATCACTGATTGGATTTACAGTAAACCTCGGATATATGGGAAATTCGCTCACAACGGACAGATAAAAAAAAGAACCGATTTTTCTGTAATGCATTTCCAATAAAAATTCATTGCATAAATCGGATTTTTTATAACGGATTTCGCCTATTTCGGACAAAATCTCCAGTCCCGTTCCAATGCATTTCCATTAAATTTCCCTCGCATATATCGGATGGCCGCATCGTGGCGCTCCGATTCGCCGAATCGTGACAGGCCGCTATACGACGTCATTTGCAGCGTTTGCAGCGTTGCCTGCGCGTCCAGGTACATTGGAAACATAGTCAAGGAAGTGCCTTTTTATAACGGATAAAATCCGATTTACGCATATGCCGGATATATATCCGATATATGCGTAAAACAGACATTTTCCGGTATACGCATATAACAGATTTCGCTTATATCGGACAAAACCAGTGGGAACAATTGAATCCGATATATCCGAGGTTTACTGTACTTGCCCCAAATTTAGTTTTAACTTGCCCCGGGCCATCGGTATACATGGTTATTGTCGAGCCCTGAATACCAAACGATGACGTACCCTCGACCGGTCTGTTCCTGCGAAGCCGATAACAGTCGAGACACACTCCGAAGCCACACTTGCGGCACACCCAGTGGATGTTGAACAAAGTGGTCTCGCACACGTCACACATTTCCCTCACGCCTCGCACTGCACGTTTCCAAGCTACTTTCTCTGTGGAAAAAAAGTCATAAAAATAAAAATTAATCAGTCCGATAATTCTGACAGCATAAGAATATGACAATTTTTACTTACGGTGAGGTTCCACCATCATCATGGCCTCCTTCTCAGACATTACCAGTTGGCAGAACTGGTCCCCCACATTGGCGAGGATATATTTCGATGTATCAAGGTCGAGACCTTCTTGGACAGCGGGCGCTGGTAGCCAGAGACCCATCGCCATGGAGTCGCTCTGCTGGGGGCTTAGAAAGCCTTCGACACGCAACATGCCTTTACGAGTGAACGCCAACCTGGTCACAGAGTCGGAAAAAAAAAAACGTTATGAGTCATTTACACACAGACTGGAAAATACAGTAAACCTCAGATATATCGGATTCAATTGTTCCCACTGGTTTTGTCCGATATAAGCGAAATCCGTTATATGCGTATACCGGAAAATGTCCGTTTTACGCATATATCGGATTTATATCCGGTATATGGAAACAGAAGTAACGTAGTAACATAACATAGTTGGAAACATAGTCAAGTGCCTTTTTATAACGGATATAATCCGATTTACGCATATACCGGATATAAATCCGATATATGCGTAAAACGGACATTTTCCGGTATACACATATAACGGATTTCGCTTATATCGGACAAAACCAGTGGGAACAATTGAATCCGATATATCCGAGGTTTACTGTATTTATAAGTTGTGCACCACAATGAAACATTATACAGTAAACCTCGGATATATCGGACTCGGATATATCGGAAATTCGCTCACAAAAAAGAACCGTTTTTTCTGTAATGCATTTCCAATAAAAATTCATTGCATATATCGGATTTTTTATAACGGATTTCGCCTATTTCGGACAAAATCTCCAGTCCCGTTCCAATGCATTTCCATTACATTTCCATCGCACAGATGCGTATACCGGAAAATGTCCATTTTACGCATATATCGGATTTATATCCGGTATATGCGTAAATCGGATTTTATCCGTTATAAAAAGGCACTTCCTTGACTATGTTTCCAATGTACCTGGACGCGCAGGCAACGCTGCAAATGACGTCGTATAGCGGCCTGTCACGATTCGGCGAATCGGAGTGCCACGATGCGGCCATCCGATATATGCGAGGGAAATTTAATGGAAATGCATTGGAACGGGACTGGAGATTTTGTCCAAAATAGGCGAAATCTGTTATAAAAAATCTGATATATGCAATGAATTTTTATTGGAAATGCATTACAGAAAAATCGGTTCTTTTTTTTTATCTGTCCGTTGTGAGCGAATTTCCGATATATCCGAGGTTTACTGTATCTCCCGAGTGATTCCGATGTATCGTACCTTCGGAAGTGAAAGAAACGACACGCCACGTTCGGGTCGTCATCGTCCTCGCTGTCGTCGTCCGTATTGCGGTACTTGCGGTAGCGCTCCAAGCGGCACTCGCGGCACTTGTGCAGGTGAGGAGCCACGTTGATGCACGAGCCGTCCTGAAGGAAGGATTCGCCGGACTGCTTCAGACGGCGGACTTTGCTCTGGTCTTTCAGTACAGATTGTCCCACTAGGAAAAAAAATTGACTGTTTAACCTATTTTATCGATTTAAGTACTTCGGAATTTCTTAGGAATTAATAAGTACCTTTGAAAGGTTTATTACGCGGGCGGCTTTTTGCATTGCCTTGGACTTTCGTTTTCTGCAGCATGGCGCCATCCTTCGCCGGGTGTGACAAAGCTCCCGGGGCTTGACCTTTGTCTGGCGCGTCCTCGTTGTCACTCAGGTCTGAGAGGTCGCTGTTGCTGCTGAGGTCGGAGTCGCGTTTGGTGGACTGGGCTCGTTCCTCCAAGACAAACCTCTGACTCGGGTTGAGGTCAAACGACACGGGGAGCTGATCCATTCTGGCAGGGCCGGCGATTCCAAAAACGGAGCTCCCCGATGTGGATGACGGCATCTCTCCGATTGACTTTTCGTCCTTTATCGGAGTGCCTTCGTTCTGCGATCTCTGAGTCGTAGTCGGCGCCGGAGAGGTTGAGGAGCTGGGCGAAACAGCGGATGAGAGCGACAAAATTCCCATCGGCGGCTCCGCCATTGTGAAAAGGTTTGACTTGCTATCCGAGCCAGGCTCGACCCTGGAGAGTCCGGCAAAGGTGTGCGCCAAGAATGGATTCGCCGGCTCTTTGGAGCCCTGCAGAAAAAGGTTCTGATGGCCGTCTGAAGGTTTAAAACTAGACTGCATAACCACACCTGCTGTAGATGTGCCGTTGTTACAGTTCTTTAAAAGATTCTGTAGTCCAGATACCGCCGTCATGGTGGAAACCCTTCCTGCTGCCGCGGCGCCCATGCCCGGGAAAGCCGATGACGAGATGACACCGTTTCCCGTTGGATGGGATTCAGGCATTTTGGGCTGCTCCGGTTTTTTCATTCCTTCTGTAGAGGTCTTGAAAAGGTTCGAGGACTCCCTACTCAGGGCTTCAGACGCCGCGGCAAAGTAATTTGTGTCCTTGGACTGGCTTTGTGCAGCTGCGAGGCCTGCGTTGGTGTCGGAATTGTTGGTCATGCACTGGAAAAACAAGTTTTGATCCGGCTGAGATTTAGTTTCAGTCTTATCTCTGCCAAAGCCAAAACCAAACGGTCTGGAAGTAGTGTCCTTGGAGGTTGTCGAAGAAGCAGCAGGCGCTCCGTTGGTTTGGGAGGTAACCTCGCCGAATACAGGAGCGGTAGACGCAGCCGGAAGACGGAAACTAGACGCGGTCTTAGATGCCTAAAGACGCAGGGGAGGGGGGGAGAAAAAAAAAGGCATTTTAAATACAGAGTTGATGATCAGGTTGTGAACTTGGAATCGGTGTGGTGAAACTGTTACCATGGCAACTAGTCTGGGGCCAACCCCAAGTCAACTGACACTTGCCTTATCGTCCCTCGTCACCTCCACTTTGGTTGCATTTTAGCACTTTCAACTGCACTGAGTTATTGATAGAAACCTACAATAAAACCACCTATGAGGAAGTAACACTTCCGTCAATAAGATCTCTTGCACAGGGGTCTCAAACACGCGGCCCCCGCTTTGATATGAAAGTTTAATGTTAGCGCGACCCCGCGCCAAGTTTGATATGGATGCTGTATGGTATCATGTACCCAGAGCAAAATTATTACGTTTCATTAATGTTCATGTTAAAGGTTAAATAACTGTTAATAGTTATCCTCCCTATCCGTGTGGAAGTGGTAAGTTTTTGGCTATTTAAGTTTAAAGGAAATAACTTGAAGGCTACCGTTTAGGTCGCTAGCGGTCTAGTTTGCGAGTTAGCATGTGTCTCGAGACCCCGCAGTTGCGCAATATGTTGTAAATAAAAAAAAATTGAGTATAAATGTGACTATAGTCGTGTTTTGTCATGTCTACAGGGCTCTAATAATGCTTTGTTCATTTTAATATGAAAAAAAATAATTTGTCTACCCACCAACTATATGTGGTTTCTTAAGTTTTTATTATTATTATTATATTTATTTATTTATTACTAATTGATTGATTTTCTTTATTCTTGATTGGTTTATTTATTTTTCATCTTATTTTGTGTAGAAAAATAAAAATTTTAGATATTTGAGCACAGTGGAGCTTTTATTGTAGAAAATCGGAACCAAAGCACTGAAAAAGTTTGTATATTTTTCTGTTTTTAATAAATGCGTTTTTTTTTTTTTTTTTAAACCTGATGCGGCCTAGCCTTGCCCAGACCCTAGCTCCAATGGCCCCCAGGTAAATTGAGTTTGAGACCCCTGCTCTAGCACCACTCAAAAATGTATTAGACCGAATAAAGGCTTACTTACAACCTTGTGTGTAGTAAATATATATGTTACGCGCTAACTATGGATCGCAGAAATCGATCGATTTGTGCGCTAACGATGGATCCATCTCGGGCGCAGCGCTATCGATCGTTAGCATGTAATATATATATATATATATATATATGTATGTATGTATACACACATACAAACAGAGCACCACAATAATAGCTTTCCCATTGCTTTTCATACAAATAGAACAAAAGGGACTGGGACTACAGGTCTTACCTCCGTCTGGTTCCCCCAAGTGGGTGCCTTGGAATTGAACCCCACAGAAGCAGACAGCGCCACGCTCGGGCTGCTGTCTGGTGAAGACCAAGAAATGGTGACGGGCCCGGGGGAAACAAGAGCGGCCGTCTTGGAAAAGGACTGTGAGGCCTCTTCTCTGGCCGGCTGAGGGGTCGGGGAAGCCTTGGGGACCGGGGCTCCGGGGACCAGGCTCGGCATCTGGCCGAGAGAGGGGAAAGATGTGGCGGAGAAGGGAGAGGGTGCTGGTTTGAGCGGCGGCGGTATGGGCGTGTGAGACACCGACGTGGTCGAGTCCGCCGCGCCTTGCGTGGACAGCGTCCGCCCGTTTTCTTTAACGTGCGTGTAATAACACGCTTGGGTGGCATTGGACTGGTCCATCTGGACGACGGGGTTGGCGTGGGCCGACGGCGCTTTGCTCGGGTGAAAAGTTCCATCCGAGGAGCTTCCGTTTTTGGTCGTGCTGCTGACTCGGTCGCCGGAGTCGCCTCCCCGCACGTCCGCCCCGTCTGTCGAATTCGTCTTGGGATCGTCGCAGCTTTGTCCGTCCTCTCCGGATTCGGCTGCTCCTTTGAACCGCTTCAAGTTCGTGTCTTCCTCCTCGGAGGCGGTCCTTCTCCGGCGACTATTGTCCCCTTTCAACGTCTCGCTGTCCATCTTTCGTCGGCCATTCTTGTCGAAAAACAATAAAAATGTTTGGAAGTTAGTTGAAAGTTGATGCCCCCATTTTGTGGGAATAGTGACTTCATTCCCGGAAGTCCTTACCTCTTCTTCTGCTAGCATGACTTGTATCACACGAGGGTCCACCATCTGCTTTTCTTTACTCTGCAGTACAGAGTTCATTTTTAATACAAAACAAAAGTGACATATTATTTTTTTTTTTTTTTTAAATGAATGATTACCTTATCCAACATAATCTCCATAATGTGTGAGACGGGGTCATGCTGGGAGACAAACCCGGGGGCCCAACATTCCTCAAACTCCGGCTTATAGACACACACCTTTCGTCCTTGAATTGTGAACGAACCTAAGCAAGGAATAGACAGCATTCCGGTAGATAAGGGGGGAAAACTGTATCAGCAGAACTCCGAATGCAGTAAAAAAGACATTCCCAAGTGGACTTGGTATCCGAACAAATTCCCTGAAGCTTCCATTTCTATTAAATAAGACGCTAAGCCGTGGAAAAGGAAGACTGACCAGTGTTCATCTTACCCTTCCTGAGGATCTCCTGTAGTTCAAAGTCGCTTCGCCAGCTGGAGATGGCAGCCTGCAAGGACGGCTGCTCCAACAGCAGTGGGTGTCTGATGTCTTTATCAACCTGCACAGCAACACAGTACACATCGGTACTACAAAGAAGCGTATAAATACACTAAGTCGCAAAGAACTTTGTTATTTCTTTGTTGTAGCCATACTTCCAGTTTCATCTGTCTATCATCTGGATGGAATGGAAGGGAATGGCCTTTATTGTCATTATACAAGATGTACAACGAAATTGGAGAGCTTCTCCTTTCAGTGAAGTAGTCAAGTTTAAAAACTAAAAAGTATATAAAGTAGAGTAAAAAAGACAATTTAACAAGATACAGTAAACCTCGGATATATCGGACTCGGATATATATCAGAAATTCGCTCACAACGGACAGATAAAAAAAGAACCGATTTTTCTGTAATGCATTTCCAATAAAAATTCATTGCATATATCGATTTCGCCTATTTCGGACAAAATCTCCAGTCCCGTTCCAATGCATTTCCATTAAATTTCCCTCGCATATATCGGATGGCCGCATCGTGGCGCTCCGATTCGCCGAATCGTGACAGGCCGCTATACGACGTCATTTGCAGCGTTTGCAGCGTTGCCTGAGCGTTCAGGTACATTGGAAACATAGTCAAGGAAGTACCTTTTTATAACGGATAAAATCCGATTTACGCATATACCGGATATAAATCCGATATATGCGTAAAACGGACATTTTCCGGTATACGCATATAACGGATTTCGCTTATATCGGACAAAACCAGTGGGAACAATTGAATCCGATATATCCGAGGTTTACTGTATATTAATTTTAGTGCAATGATCAATATGTCATATGCAAATAATGATGAATGGTGTATACAGATGAGTAAAGTCACATATGAGTGTATTATATTGGGTTGTTAAATAAATAAATATGATTGAGGTAGTACTATCAAGTCACAAACACAAAACACACCTCAAACCTGTGGATGGACTTTTTATCGGGTAGAAACTCAAGGTCGTTGTTTCCAAAATACTGCACTGGAAGAACAGATCCTAAACCCACTCTGTCCACGAGTGAGTGGAAAGCCTGTGGGAAAAAAAAAAAGCATCGTTCAACTCATGAACCTAGAAGTAAGAAAACCCACATTTCAATTGTGTGGGTGCAAATTTCACAGACTTTTTCCAACACAGCTATATTGAAAAATTAGGACTATATTATACTACACTATATATTAAAACACAAATACTACCTCACACACTCTGCCTTAACCCTCCTCCACCGACCCGTTTTACATTTTAATGCATAAAAAGAATCACATAACATTTGTTTATTGCATTTTAAGGCTTTTTGACTTTGTCAGGAAACTATTTCAACAAAATAAAACCAAAAAAAATAATTTTTACTACATTTTAAAATGGTCTGGTTGAAATTATGGGATAGGCTCCAGCACCGCCCGCGACCCTCGTGAGGATAAGCGGTAGAAAATGAATGAATGAATGAGTTCTCCTCCTATTTTGTGTGGAAGTGGTAACTTTTTGGCTTCTTATTTTGTCTTTCGGGTGGCACAGGGGTCTAGTGGTTAGCGCGCAGACCTCACAGCTAGGAGACCGGGGTTCAATTCCCACCCTCGGCCATCTCTGTGTGGAGTTTGCATGTTCTCTCCGTGCATGCGTGGGTTTTCTCCGTGGGTACTCCGGTTTCCTCCCACATTCCAAAAACATGCTAGGTTAATTGGCGACTCCAAATTGTCCATAGGTATGAATGTGAGTGTGAATGGTTGTTTGTCTATATGTGCCCTGTGATTGGCTGGCCACCAGTCCAGGGTGTACGCCGCCTCTCGCCCAAAGACAGCTGGGATAGGCTCCTGCACCGCCCGCGACCCTCGTGAGGATAAGCGGTAGAAAATGGATGAATGAATGAGTTCTCCTCCTATTTTGTGTGGAAGTGGTAACTATTTGGCTTCTTATTTTGTCTTTCCCAACCCTCGGCCATCTTTGTATGGAGTTTGCATGTTCTCCCCGTGCATGCGTGGGTTTTCTCCGGGTACTCCGGTTTCCTCCCACATTCCAAAAACATGCTAGGTTAATTAGCGACTCCAAATTGTCCATAGGTATGAATGTGAGTGTGAATGGTTGTTTGTCTATATGTGCCTTGTGATTGGCTGGCCAATGAATGAATCTGCAACATGGCCACACAGTGGATTCGTGGCTAGCATGTTGACCACAGTCAACAGTTCCATAACTGTACACAACCTTCCCACTCCAGTTGTGCCTCTTTACATGGAAAACTGCAGTGTCGATTCCGTCCCCTCAAGTTGTGTTCAGGGCACAGACACAGCAATCAAGTAGCTTTTCAAGTCAACGTGAAAGGGGCTTAACACTCACCAAAGCAGGCCAGGTCATGGCTGATCCGGTAGCGCCAGTAGGAGCGTTGCGATTGGCCCAAACGACGGAATCTTCCACCAGCACGGCCTTAACGCTGTCGTCGTACACCTGCACCCACGAACACTGCTGGGATGCATTCTCAAACTCCACAAACACCTGCGGTTGGACACAAAACAAAGAGACGCCATCAGTTAAGATAATGAAACTTAATATTTTGCATTGTTTTTTTGCATGTGACTTTATTTGACTTAAGCTAAACCATTCATGTGAATGAGACCCGCTTTGATTAGGCATAGGTTGGCGGTGCGTTCACTACTAGTTCACGGACTTTTTAGGCGTTTTAACAACAAAAAACACCACAAAATGCTAAGAGGTCAAATCTACACTTTCAAAATATTTTAAATGTATCAATTAAACCCCAGTCTTTCTGTAAATTACAACTTTACGCATCAAGAAAGGCTCTAAACTTTGATATTTGTATGATAACAGCCTATGATTTATATGTAGGTCAACCACCTTTGTACACCGTAGTGGCGTTTTCTTGTAGTCTTAAAGCTTTGGCTTTGCATCAAAACCAAATAGTTTTACCTAATATATTTTTAATAATTACTGAAACAAACAATTATGTGACGTGAAATGTATTTACTCGCTCTCAACTTCCAAGGCCGCTAATCTGTAGACTAACGACAAGCTAGCAGGTGAAGAGCTACATGCTACATGAGAGCGAACAACGATTAACAAGCAAAGCTAACTATTTAATAATACCAGATATATAATTAGTTTATGTTCACATATATGCTGTATTATTAACGGCGAATGTCACTAGTATATATGCTAAAAAAAAGCGAACAATGCCAAGGCCATAAAAATCCCCGAACTCGATTTTAGCTTCAGTCCACTATCTGTGACGTTAGCTTGGGCGTACTTGGGAAAGCTAGCATATGACAAACAAACGAATAGAAAACAAGCACATATTATTTAAGGGATTACAGTAGTTATTATAGGTTCCGGTTACTTAGTTGTTATTTCGTTTATGCGGTCCGATACAATAATGTATGTAAACACGAACCGTCAGTCCCGCAGCAGGAGTTGTTGTTGTCGCCTCCCCTGCGCTAGGCTCCGGAGCGGCCAGGCCGATGACACTCACTGCCCGCACCGTCCCCCGCAGCCAGTCCCGGATTCGCGGCGCCTGCTCCGGTTCGGCTCCGTTGGCAGTCCCGCCGTCGCGAAGGAGCAATAGTAGACGCTTCCCTATTAATTCTAGAGACTCCCCCATGGTTTCCCCGCAAGCTAGCTTGCTTCTATTGAGCCACCATGAAACACTGTTAACTTCCTCGCTCGGGAACTCCGAAGTCCTCAAAGACGCGTACGGGGGTTAAATAACCTTTCACTGCTCTTAAACGTATCCACAATACACCGCAAACTGAATACCGAGCGGTGTTACCAGCAGCGGTCGAGAAACGACGGCTGGTATTGAACTAGGAATAGATGTTATTGTCCTCCGTTGATGTGGGGCGACTACAGTGCGATGTCCGCCATTGAGCCCTGCAACAATCAAACGCACTCCTCGTAGGCAGAGCAGCACTGCGGAGATACGGAGCGTGTTTTTAGTCCAACGGCGACCTCTAGTGGCGGAGTTTAAAACTACACCCGTCTGGATGACTGCGGAAATGGTGGCTCGCACAAGGAGTATGATGTTCCATTTTCTTTAAATCTTTAAAGAATAAACGAATTATGCGTCACAAACTCAATGAAACGTTAAACACTTTAATACAACATATCTTTCACATCACAGTTAACGCAACTCTTATTAAATTATATAATTAGAACCAACCACATTGTAACTTTTTATAGCGCATAATGGGGTTTGTTCTAACAGCAGTACCAATACTGGCCACTGCATGGCGCTACAAAACAGAAAACCGAAATCTCATTGCAGCAGACAGAAAGGGTGTCGGCTTAACCTTTGGGGTCAACAAAGAGGAAATAATTGATTGATTTTCTTCTTAAATGATCAAATAATATAATAATTTAATTTTGCACACACACTGCAACTCCTACAAGTAAAGTGTCGACAGTGCAGATCCAGAAAATGATAATAATGATCATTTTTCCATGCTGAAAACCACACAGAAATGTCCTACTTGAAAAACACTCCATATTTATTCATGAGTATACAATATAATATATACAAAAAACATCCATGTTAAAATAAAATAAATCAAAATACAAATATTATTTATTTCTGTAAAAAAAATGTATCTAAATGTTTCAAGCCTTTCTGTCAATTTGGGTGTGAGGTTATTTTTAGAAAGTTTGGCGAGCATATGTTATGTACAATAATACACACATGTTATGTGTGTGTGTGTTCCGTGTCCACTGTGACTTAATAACTGCAAGAGCAACATTGGTCCAATACTATATTAATATATTCATATATTCATATATTCAATACAATAATACACACTTAAAAATAATAAATGCAGTCTTGACAGGGAGAGAAATTCATTCCATTGCATAGAAATAACACAGTACGTTTTTCCCAGTCCAGCAGTAATAATGAGTCCCAGTGTTGGCTCTTCTCTGTGGGTTACTGGAGCTTCATGCAGCTGTGTGGTACGCACTCGGCCTGTTCCTCCAGCTCGGGACAGGGGACGCCAGCGTTGGCCGGTCGTAGCAGGATGTAGCGTGTGCGATGGCGGACGCCGCCTTTGGAGCAGGGGCCCAGACACAAGCCCCAGGATGACCACAGAGACACTTCACAGTCTAGGGGGGTCACTGGGGAGGGGGAGAAAAATATACAAAAACTCACTGGATGAATAAGTAATGGTTTAATTTCATTTGAACATGCATCAGATTACAATTGAATGCATCACATAATCAGTTCACAGTTCCACATGTCCAAAAAGGAGTAGGAAGAAGCAAAGCTTATTAAATCCTACCCCTCCATCTGGTACTTTTACAATCAGTAACTGTTACATTTGTTCACTTCCTGCTTTCCTAATATAGTTTAAGTTTATTTTTTTTTAATTTTAGGCAATTTTTAAGGCAATTAAAAGACGTTGCGATGACATGTAGTAATCTATACCGGTCACTAGGTGTCAGTATTGTTGCACTGATGAGACAAAAAAAGAAGTACAGTACAAAACAGGAAGTAAAACAAAAATAGGAAGTCTTCCAATGCTAACATGCGTCTTATTTTCTTTTACTATATTGTGTAGTAAGTGTAAAGGTGATTATTGGTGATTATTGATTATTGGTGATTATTGGGGTGTTATTTAATGAAGAAGGCTGTAAACAGGTTTTCTATGCTTTAACTACAAAAATATTCAATTTCTATAATATGATATGATATAATATGATGATATGATATAATGATATATATTCATATATTAATTAATATATATAATATATTAATATATATATATAAATAATATTATAATAATAATATTATATTCTATAATAATATAATATAATTATATTATATATTATATTATAATCCCTCGTTTATCACAGTGACAGTGATAAGTGAAGCCGTTATTATATTGTATATATTATATTATAATATAATATATTATATAATATATTATAATATAATATAATTATATTATATATTATATTATAACCCCTCGTTTATCACGGTGACAGTGATAAGTGAAGCCCTTATTATATATATATATATATATATATATATATATATATATATATATATATATATATATATATATATATATATATATATATATATATTATATTATATTATAATATAATTATATATTATATTATAATCCCTCGTTTATCACGGTGACAGTGATAAGTGAAGCCCGAATTATATTATATTATATTATATTATATTATATTATATTATATTATATTATATTATATTATATTATATTATATTATATTATATTATATTATATTATATTATATTATATTATATTATATTATATTATATTATATTCATTCCTTCATTTTCTACCGCTTTTTCCTCACTATTATAATAATATTATTAATATATAATAAGGGCTTCTGAAAGACAGTTATGGCGCCAAAGAAAGTGCAGTAAAATCCTGATCCTTCTCTGCGACTCACCTGAGAACCTCTGAGGACTGATGGAGTTTGGGAAGATGTGATTGGACATGGGGACTTGGCGATGAGGGGACCTGCTCTGCCGCATGATCTTGATGCTGGCAATGGGCGGAAGGTCCTTCAGGCGTGGATAGTAGAAGGAGTTCGCTGGGTGGTTTGGCATCTGAGAGGTGATCTGGAAGACACACAAAGAAAAATATACAGTCAGAGCCAACTAAAGTCCAGTCCGCCCCCCCCCTCCCCGACCCCATGTTCTCCTGATCTACATCCAACTGAGAAGATGTGGTACATTTCAGACGACATATTATAAACAAGTATACGATAACTGACCTTCGTAATATTCTCCTGGGGGCTGGTGGGAAAGTTGGGGGAAGAGAAAGTGAAACCGCTGTCCGTCCCGGCGTCGTACGGTTGGAGGTCGATGGTCACTTCCTGTTTCCAGTGGTTGCCCTCGCAGAGGGTGAGGCTGTCCACACCCACAAACCAATCAGGGCTGGGGATCATCTTCACCAGCAGAGACAGCTGGAGGTCAAAGAGAGGAAATATTATTTAAAAAATTAATAAATTATAATAAATAATATATAATTATAATTAATTTTAAATAAATAATACAAAGTATAATAAAAATTAAATATTTTTTATTCCAAGAGAGGAAATATTCCAAGAATAAAAAAATAAATTATAATGAATAATATATAATTATAATTAATTTTAAATAAATAATCAAAATTATAATAAAAATTAAATATTTTTTATTCCAAGAGAGGAAATATTCCAAGAATAAAAAAATAAATTATAATGAATAATTATAATTAATTTTAAATAAATAATAAAAATTATAATAAAAATTTAATATTTTTTATTCCAAGAGAGGAAATATTCCAAGAATAAAAAAATAAATTATAATAAATAATTTATAATTATAATTAATTTTAAATAAATAATAAAAATATAATACAAATTAAATATTTTTTTTAATAATAAAAAATATTAAAAATATTCATGTAACTATATGTTTATTATTGTGTAGTGTCAATCAAAATGACGGGCGAGTAGGTTTCTCAAGGTCGGCTTCTTGTTCTCCTTGTATTGGCGCTTACAAGATGGCGTAGGTCGGGGATCTCAAACATGCAACCCGCGGGCCAAATGTGGCCCGCAGGACACTAGTTTGAGGCCCCCGCCTTGATATGAAAGTTTAATGTTATGAAAAACAGTTTATATAGACACTTAGCACCATCATGCTATGTGTTAGCATGATTATACATTAGCATAGTAGTTTATTAATTTTTTTGTTTTTAATAAATGCGTTTTTTTATTTTTGGAAAACCTGATGCGGCCCAGCCTCACCCAGACCCTAGCTCCAGTGGCCCCCCAAGTAAATTGAGTTTGAGACCCCTGGCGTAGGTGTACCTCGAGTGATTTCAGCACATGTGAAAGCAGACATGAATATGATATCCAGAAGTAGAAATTAATAATAAAATAAAAATACATATACAGTTGACAGGACTTTGTTACTTGAGTATTGCACGTGTATGCCCCCCCCCCCCTCCGCTCAGTTTCCTGTGTGATAAATGTTTCCTGTGAGCTCATGACCTCATACAGGAAGTTGCCTTGGGGGGGGGGGGGGGGGGGGGGTCAGCACATGTTGGGCTGGCCGTCACCCAAAAAAGCAGCGGCGCTTTATTCTTTTCAAAGGACTAGAATGATTGGGAAAGGCTGATTAGGGTAAGTAGGTGGGGGGGGGTGGTCATGGGGGGGGGGGGTAGATGTCAAATGAGTTCACCAGGCTGAACCACAAAGTGGATGTGTTGCTTCTTTAATTTAATTTAATTTAATTTAATTTAATTTAATTTAATTTAATTTAATTTAATTTTATTTTATTTTATTTTATTTTATTTTATTTTATTTTATTTTATTTTATTTTATTTTATTTTATTTTATTTTATTTTATTTTATTTTATAATTTAATTTAATTTAATTTAATATTATGATATTATATGATATTATAACCTGTTTACAAGTGGATGTGTTGCTTCTCAGTTCCGACTCCGCCGCCATCTTTGTCGCCAGGAGCCATCGTGCCACCGGGACCCGATGGCGCCGTGTCAAAACGTCCCACAAAACGGACTTTTCCTTTTCCCGCATGGCGGATCTCCGACCGCAAAGCTTCCCAAACTTGGAATCTCATGTTGCAGAGCTGTTATTGTCCCACTTTTATGTTGTTCTATCTGCTTTAAATAACAAGTAAACAGCAAAAGCGGGAAGCTCTTGGGAATTGTGGAGACGGGAATGATGGAGATATTTGCGGAGGAAAGGATGGCCTCTAAAAAAAAAAAAAAAAATGGCGCCTGCACAAAAGCTGAATAACAGATTAAGCTGTCAACAGAGTCTCTTCGTGTTGTCATGTTCGACAAACCACACGACCGTCTGACCCCCGCCCGCATTGTCCGCTTGTCTGGAATCAAACGTGCTCGGCGAAAGCGGCCCACAAACCCACGACAATATCCGAGATCATATGGCGAAGGCTTGTTTTGAATTTAAAGGCCCTTGAGGTCAGGCAGTGGAAGAAGTAATAAACATATGTAGGTCACCAGACGCACACCTATTGTCTAAAAACACACCCCTGACCCTCTTACTCATGGCCTACATATGTTTTACACATAAAGCGCTTTATTTCTGTCCTACTCTCTACGGAGTCTATGTTTTTTTTTCTTTCCTTAAATTAGTTCACTCAAATTTAGCCCACACCGCAAAGAGAGTCCGCTCTTGACCTTTTGACTTATTTGGATCAAGATACAAGCGCCATGCGCTTATGAGGCATTCAAGCGCACTGCGTGTTTTAGTGTTTAGATGAGTACATGTTGACAATTACAGTGGACAACAGGAAGCCATTCTAGCATACAAAAATGTGAAATTAGTGCTTATTGTTACTTAAAGTAGGGCTGCACGGTGGATAAGTGTGAAGCACAAAGACCTCACAGCCAGGAGACCAGAGTTCAATTCCACAACGGGTTTCCTCCCACATTCCAAAAACATGCTAGGTTAATTAGCGACTCCAAATTGTCCATAGGTATGAATGTGAGTGTGAATGGTTGTTTGTCTATATGTGCCCTGTGATTGGCTGGCCACCAGTCCAGGGTGTACCCCGCCTCTCGCCCGAAGACAGCTGGGATAGGCTCCAGCACCTCCCACGACACTTGTGAGGATAAGTGGTAGAAAATAAATGAGTTCTCCTCCTATTTTGTGTGGAAGTGGTAACTTTGTGGCTTCTTATTTTGTCTTTCCCCACCCTCGGCCATCTCTGTGTGGAGTTTGCATGTTCTCCCCGTGCATGCGTGGGTTTTCTCCGGGTACTCCGGTTTCCTCCCACATTCCAAAAACATGCTAGGTTAATTAGCGACTCCAAATTGTCCATAGGTATGAATGTGAGTGTGAATGCTTGTTTGTCTATATGTGTCCTCTGATTGGCTGGCCACCAGTCCAGGGTGTACCCCGCCTCTCGCCTGAAGAGAGCTGGGATAGGCTCCAGCACCCCCTGCGACCCTCGTGAGGATAAGCGGTAGAAATAGAATGAATGAATGAGTTCTCCTATTTTGTGTGGAAGTGGTAACTTTTTGGCTTCTTATTTTGTCTTTCCCCACCCTCGGCCATCTCTGTGTGGAGTTTGCATGTTCCACCCGTTCCGGGTACTCCGGTTTCTTCCCACATAGAATAAGTGGTAGAAAATGAATGAATGAATGAGTTTTCCTCCTATTTTGTGTGGAAGTGGTAACTTTGTGGCTTCTTATTTTGTCTTTCCCCACCCTTGGCCATCTCTGTGTGGAGTTTGCATGTTCTCCCCGTGCATGCGTGGGTTTTCTCCGGGTACTCCGGTTTCCTCCCACATTCCAAAAACATGCTAGGTTAATTCGCGACTCCAAATTGTCCATAGGTATGAATGTGAGTGTGAATGGTTGTTTGTCTATATGTGCCCTGTGATTGGCTGGCCACCAGTCCAGGGTGTACCCCACGTCTCGCTCAAAGACAGCTGGGATAGGCTCCAGCACCTCCCACGACGCTTGTGAGGACAAACGGTAGAAAATGAATGAATGAATGAGTTCTCCTCCTATTTTGTGTGGAAGTGGTAACTTTTTGGCTTCTTATTTTGTCTTCCCCCACCCTCGGCCATCTCTGTGTGGAGTTTGCATGTTCTCCCCTTACATTGGCACACCACAGTGGCATTACGAGAGCGTTAGGACTTGTGTAAACAAAGTGGCATCACGATGTGGTCATTTCTTTTTACTGAGGCATTGCGCAATCCCTGTAGACCGCACATCCAAAACATTAGACTGGTATCAGTCAGGCCTCCTATAAATATAGTGCACAGAAAGCCAAAGTTGGAGGACCATTTCCAATAAATCAGCGGTGTTTATGTTGTAATGTAATTCTGGAAGAAAGCTGATGAGTGCATTTGAAAATTGTCAAACTATTCTCCCCATGAGATGACCGGGGTTCAGTGGGACAGGCGTCAGGCGTACAGAACCCAGACCGTGCAGGATACTTGTGGGCGTTTGTGGCTGCAGGGCTTAGAAGCTGGTGAAACAGAAGTCTGATTGGATGATCAGTTCACAGTTCCACATGTCCAAAAGGAGTCGGAAGAAGCAAAGCTTATTAAATCCTACCCCTCCATCTGGTACTTTTACAATCAGTAACTATTACATTTGTTCACTTCCTGCTTTCCATAATACAGTTTGTTTGTTTTTTTTTGTCAAATAATCAGTTCACAGTTCCACATGTCCAAAAGGAGTAGGAAGAAGCAAAGTTTATTAAATCCTACCCCTCCATCTGGTACCTTTACGATCAGTAACTGTTACATTTGTTCACTTCCTGCTTTCCATAATACAGTTTGTTTGTTTTTTTTGTCAAATAATCAGTTCACAGTTTCACATGTCCAAAAGGAGTAGGAAGAAACAAAGCTTATTAAATCCTACCCCTCCATCTGGTACTTTTACAATCAGTAACTGTTGCATTTGTTCACTTCCTGCTTTCCTAATATTGTTTGTTTTTTTTATTTCTTAAAATTTTAATAAAAATTAAACAGTTTGATGTGGTCTGATATTTATTATATGATATATAAATTTTTTATTAAAATTAAAATTAAAATTAAAATTAAAATTAAAATTAAAATTAAAATTAAAATTAAAATTAAAATTAAAATTAAAATTAAAATTAAAATTAAAATTAAAATTAAAATTAAAATTAAAATAAAAATTAAAATTAAAATTAAAATTAAAATTAAAATTAAAATTATGGCTACCACATAGTTTCCAGCTTAACAAAATTGTTAAAAAGTTAACAAAATCGTCCGGGGGGGGGCAGAACATATATTTAACACACACACACACTATTTTATGCTTATAATTATCCTTGAATTATTAGTCTAATTTTACCCCGCCTCTCGCCCAAAGACAGCTGGGATAGGCTCCAGCAAACCCCCGCGACCCTCATGAGGATAAGCGGTAGAAAATGAATGAATGAATGAGTTCTCCTCCTATTTTGTGTGGAAGTGGTCTAATTTTATACATTAAAAAAAAAAATGTTTAATGTTATACTACTTTTTACTACTATACTACTTTTTTCAGGAGCACTTCAAATATCAGACCACATCAAACTATGTTATTTAATTTTACAGTTTTGTTATTTATTTATTTTTTTTTTTACAAAATAAGACTTGTAAGTCATGTTCCCAGTTTTTATGTTAAAAGTTGAAATACTTAGAAAGCAACTGGCGGGCCGGAGTCAAACGCTTGGTGGGCCGCATTTAGCCCCCGGGCCGTAGTTTGCACACTCCTGCTTTAAACCCTACCATCCATCAATTTTCTCTTCCGCCAATGGACGTGATGTATTTGTGTAGGTGTGCCCCCCCCCCCCCCCATTTGTCCACGTGTACATGCTATATAATTCAAACCTCGGTCAAGCGGAGGCTATATATAGCCTAGCAAAAAATTGTGTCACGCTGCTATGATGTCATAGTATTTATACAGCTGACGCAGCTATGGCGTTTCCGTCGACACACCCTGGGGTCGAAACACGAGCCAGATCAACGTCTACAGTCGAAAAACGGGCGGAAAAACGTCCGAGCGTGTGCAATGTGTGCTTTTGTGAATGAGTTCAAGTACCAGCGAGTTCCTGGGCTGCATGAGCATCTCTGTGGAGCTGTGCCCGATTCCGTTAGGGATGCCGGCCGTTCGGTACATGGCGCCGACTGAGCGTCTCCTCCTAGCGTCCTTGGCCGCCTTCATCAGCTCCACCGTCACTCCCAGTTCAGCAAAATTCTGCACCCCTGCACTGGCCGGAGAACCGTCCTCCCAGAGTCGAAAATGGCGATTATGGCTCACCGCTAAAAGTGAAAAAGACGTACAAGACAGCAGTGAGATTTCTCATTCATTGGAACGATTCCCAATGTCAGCGAAGGACCGCAAGAGCCTCCGCCAGACGCTGAGATCATTTCCACCGTGCTGGAGTCTGTATGTATTTCAATGGCCGCCTCCGACTTCCTGCATTTAAAGAGATAATGCTTCAATTCATAGCTCCTGTAGCTAACATGCTAGGTTATTTAGCGACTGCAAATTGTCCATAGGTATGAATGTGAGTGTGAATGGTTGTTTGTCTATATGTGCCCTGTGATTGGCTGGCCACCAGAACAGGGTGTACCCCGCCTCTCGCCCGAAGACAGCTGGGATAGGCTCCAGCACCCCCGCGACCCTCGTGTGGATAAGCAATAGAAAATGAATTAATTAATAAGTTCTCCTCCTATTTTGTGTGGAAGTGGTAACTTTTTGGCTTCTTATTTTGTCTTTCCTCAGCCATCTCTGTGTGGAGCTTGCATGTTCTCCCCGTGCATGCGTGGGTTTTTTCCAGGTACTCCGGTTTCCTCCAACATTCCAAAAACATGCTAGGCTAATTGGCTAATTTTCCATAGGTATGAATGTGAGTGTGAATGGTTGTTTGTCTATATGTGCCCTGTGATTGGCTGGCCACCAGTCCAGGGTCTACCCCGCCTCTCGCACAAAGACAGCTAGCATAGGCTCCAGCATATTTTCTCCCATCTGGTGCGGCCGCTACAAATCCCGAATATACTTTTTAAAAAAATAATAAACCCTCGATTCCTTTAAGCCAACACGATAATTTCACATTCTCAAATTTAGTTCTGGTTATCAATGAATGGCGTCAGCTTAGGTGAAACGGGCGCTCCTTATTGAAAACCGCAGAACCGCTGGCCCGGGTCTGTGGTTTTAAGGCCAGGGTAGGGTTAGCCAGAAACACGCTGACAAATACTCTGATGGTTCTGCCTTACCTCACTTTGCAAGGGCTGCCTACACACACACACACACACACACACACACACACACACACACACACACACACACACATGCGCTCATACTTAAACAGTCCTGACATATGTATTAATGCACACAGACACACACAAACACACACAATGTGACCGGGACACTTTACACACTATCCTATTTCTCCCCATACTGTCATTACCTATGCCTATAATTGCGTTTCCATTCTAACGAGGTTCCCACAAGCATCAGGACCTTGAAATCCGATAACCCATCACGGTTTTTTTTAAGCCCCACCAAGACGTTAAGGCTTCCCGTGCTCTTCTAGTCAGTCATTTTTAAGTACCTAAACCTCATTAGGTACCTGGGCACGATATTTGACAGCAGTCCGGCTTCTGAACTTGGACCCATTCCCTATCCAGATTTCGCACAAACTCGCTTTAGCTTATTCATTCATTCATTCATTTTCTACTGCTTTTCCTCACGAGGGTCGCAAAGGGTGCTGGAGCCTATCCCAGCTGTCTTCGGGCGGAGAGGCGGGGTACACCCTGGACTGGTGGCCAGCCAATCACAGGGCACATATAGACAAACAAACATTCACACTCACATTCATACCTATGGAAAATTAGCCAATTAGCCTAGCATGTTTTTGGAATGTGGGAGGAAAGCGGACTACCTGGAAAAAACTCACACATGCACGGGGAGAACATGCTAACTCCACACAGAGATGGCCGAGGGTGGGGAAAGACAAAATAAGAAGCCCAAAAGTTACCACTTCCACACAAAATAGGAGAACTCATTCATTCATTCATTTTCTACCGCTTATCCTCACGAGGGTCGCGGGGTTGCTGGAGCCTATCCTAGCTGTCTTCGGGCGAGAGGCGGGGTACACCCTGGACTGGTGGCCAGCCAATCACAGGGCACATATAGACAAACAACCATTCACACTCACATTCATACCTATGGACAATTTGGAGTCGCTAATTAACCTAGCATGTTTTTGGAATGTGGGAGGAAACCGGAGTACCTGGAAAAAACCCACGCATGCACGGGGAGAACATGCAAACTCCACACAGAGATGGCCGAGGGTGGAATTGAACCCTGGTCTCCTAGCTGTGAGGTCTGCGCGCTAACCATTCGACCACCGTGCCGCCGTGTCTAATCTTGTGCATTAAAAAAACAAGAAGTTGAGACAGTTGTGAAGAAGTTGTGTCTGGACAGGTGACCAACCCTAAGTCCTACCTGAGGTTTTTAGACGTGCTTTTTGGTTTGTGTGTGTCTAGTCTTGTGCATTAAAAATCAAGGTTTTAGGTTTTAGGTCTTCTTCATGGAGTAAGTAGGCCATCATCTTCTGGCAAGGTAGGTAGGACCAGTGCGGCTGAAAACGAAGAAATCCGCTGTCGCCACAAGCACTGACGCACAACCGCGGTCTGGCACAAACACGCAAGGACACACACATGCATAAACATCTGACATCCATTGATGATTGAGAAATGGGGGGGTGGGGGGGTGGGGGGGTTTGAGATGATGTTAAATTGTTTCCCATTCTCCTGTCTGACCCCACCACGCCCCGACACCCACCTTCGCTCAACCCCCAAACCTCCGCTCTGCTCTTTATCGCCAGCACTGTGGTAAACCAGTGGAAATGTAGGGTGGGGGGGTTAAGGGGGGTGGACGGGGGGGTGGAGAAATATTAAAGATATGCCTGGACAGTCAGGAGACAGTTCGAGAAAACCCCCAAAAGCCATCTGGTAGCGTTTAGGCCGTCTGCTCCTCGCCACTTAGCTCATTAACATCTCCACGCTGCTCGTGCCCGCGTGTTGAAGTGCGTGCTGACAGCGAGGCCATAAACTGACACTTCACGGGGAGCAAAAAAAATAAAAAATACCATCCAGGCAGCGAGCCCGATGGTTTGGATTGGAAGAGGATGAAGGTGGAACGCCATGGACCGCATTGGGCCAAACTCAATTAAAGAAATGGGGATTTGGAACTGGGGGCCAGGGTCTATGGTTATAAACTGTATTGATTTCTAACATGTCAAATCAAATCAACTCAACTTTATTTGTAGAGCACTTTTAGTGCTTTACAGAATTCAATGAATTAACAATTTAAAAAAAAACAATCACACACAGTAGGGAGACAAGCCAAAAAGTTACCACTTCCACACAAAATAGGAGAACTCATTCATTCATTCATTTTCTACCGCTTATCCTCACGAGGGTCGCAACGGGTGCTGGAGCCTATCCCAGCTGTCTTCAAGCTGAGAGGCGGGGTACACCCTGGACTGGTGCCCAGCCAATCACAGGGCACATATAGACAAACAACCATTCACACTCACATTCATACCTATGGACTATTTGGAGTCGCTAATTAACCTAGCATGTTTTTGGAATGTGGGAGGAAACCGGAGTACCCGGAGAAAACTCACGCATGCACGGG
Source organism: Doryrhamphus excisus (assembly GCF_030265055.1). NCBI lineage: Eukaryota > Metazoa > Chordata > Actinopteri > Syngnathiformes > Syngnathidae > Doryrhamphus > Doryrhamphus excisus. Next base: position 3,411,656 of record NC_080488.1, on the reverse strand, counting down.
GAGAACATGCAAACTCCACACAGAGATGGCCGAGGGTGGGGAAAGACAAAATAAGAAGCCAAAAAGTTACCACTTCCACACAAAATAGGAGAACTTATTCATTCATTAATTTTCTACCGCTTTTCCTCACGAGGGTCGCATGGGGTGCTGGCCGAGGGTGGGGAAAGACAAAATAAGAAGCCAAAAAGATACCACTTCCACACAAAATAGGAGGAGAACTTATTCATTCATTCATTTTCTATTGTCTGGCAAATATCAACAGTCTCTGCAGTCCTGAGGCTCTCCGGCAGGCTGTTCCACAGGTGGGGGGCCATAGTGGCTAAATGCTGCCTCACCGTGGGTTTTTGTTCTGGGTTTTGGTATAGTTAAAAGGCCAGTGCCGGAGGACTGCAGGGTATGCAGGGGTTGATATGGTAAAAGCATAGATAAATAAGATAAATAAGAAGGTGTTAAGACATTTAAAAGTAAAAATTGAGTATTTTATGCCAGTATGTTCTCACCTATGAGCTTAGACCACTGTGCAGGGGGCCGGAACAGTGGATACTGCTTCGGGAACGCCTGCGGACTCCAGTGACCCGTAAACACCACAATGTAAGAAGCAGGTCCTTTGGCTGTGCATTCGGTCCCGTTGAGCGGCCGCAGCGGACCAGCAAACGTAAAGCAGAGCTTCAAAAACACGACGAGAAGCCGCCGCAGCCAGCTGCCGCTCAGGTGTTGCGATGACGCCATGGTCTGAAAGAAACAGATGGGAAATATCCTTACTGGAAGTAACATTCCAGTGACAATTAAGCTCATTCCTGCACAAATAAAACAACATTTTCGGTCTCCAGACCTGTTTTTTTTTTTACCTCCAGTCTGGAATCTTACAAGTTCTTATTGTCTTGTTTATGCGAGTCAGTGCTTGTGCAAATTCATTTGTGGCCGCCATGTTTGTTTATGTGGCCTTCACATCTTACTTTTATTATTCTCCTGATACCTTTCAGAACTCTTTATGGAGTTTATTAATTCCCCAAGCATGTTGAATGCTACAAAAAATAAATAACATCCTGTCAAATAAAACATAATGGGCAAACATAACATAATAATAATAACAATAATAATAACAACAACAATAATAATAATAACAATAATATTATAATAACTATTATTATTATTATTATTATTAAAAAAATAATAATTACTATGATTATGATAATAAAATAATAATAATCATCATCATCAGAAAAATAATAATAACAATAAAATAATTATTATTTTTATTATTATTATAATAATTATTATTATTATAATAATTAAAATAATAATAATAATAATAATAATAATAATAATAATAATAATAATAATTATTATTATTATTATTATTATTATTATTATTATTATTATTATTATTATTATTAAAAAATAATGATGATGATGATGATTATTATTATTATTATTATTTTATCATCATCATCATAATTATTATTTTTATTATGATGATGATGATTATTATGATGATGATGATGATGATTATTATTATTTTTATTATCATCATCATCATGATAATAAAAATAATAATAATTATCATCATAATCATAATAATAATTGTTATTATTATTTGTATTATCATCATCATCATGATAATAAAAATAATAATAATTATCATCATAATCATAATAATAATCAAATAATATACTATTTTCCTTTATAAATATTTTTGAAAAACTTTTTTCTTTTAAAATATGGGACATTTCAGACTGCAATAAAATAAAAATATTTTTAATATATTTTAAAAAATAATTAATATTAAAAATAATTAAATATAATAATTAATACATAAAATAATAAATAATTAAATAAAATAAAAATAATTAATAGAATTAAAAGATATTACATGGAAGCAGAAGTTTGATACCAAGGAACATGGAGCTGTCTCAGCATCTCGGGGGTCAGTTCTAACTATAAGCTGTTAAGTTTTAAATAGGGAGAGGGCGTCTAGGGGGAACGGGGGGGGGGGGGGGGGTGGCGGATATTCTCCGTCTATGTTGTGTTTGGCTTCTGTTGTGCTTCGACATAAAATATGCAACCTGAGGCCGCCTTCCCTTTTAAAAATAACTGACGTATTCATTGTAAGAACACATCCCTCATAAAATCATCGCCCGGGAAGAAAAAACGGACATTGATAAATGATAAATACAAATGATGTCATGATGAACATTAAAGGAACAGATAGAGGAGAATCAATGGGAGGCTTGACACTGAAATCTCCCTATAAGCTCATACAAACACCTCATCTGTCTTATTTAAGCTGGGTGAACCTATTGAACCCCCCCCCGTCCTGGCCGGGCCCGGCCGGGGTGGCTGTAAGGGGCGACTGGGACTGGTCATCCCAAAAAAAGACAACATGGACGACATCCCTAATGATAGACTCAAATCCCGTCTGCTGCGCTGCTCTACTGACCTCAGCAACTGACCATGCTGACCACGCCGCCATGTTGGACTGTACTCATAGCATCATTTTTTTAGCATAATTCTATAAGTAGTGCGCAGGCCTCACAGCTAGGAGACCCGAGTTCAACTCCACCCTCGGCCATCTCTTTGTGGAGTTTTCTCCGGTTTCCTACCACATTCCAAAAACATGCTAGGTTAATTGGCGACTCCAAATTGTCCATAGGTATGAATGTGAGTGTGAATGGTTGTTTGTCTATATGTGCCCTGTGATTGGCTGGCCACCAGTCCAGGGTGTACCTCGCCTTAAGACAGCTGGGATAGGCTCCAGCAACCCCCGTGACCCTCGTGAGGATAAGCGGTAGAAAATGAATGAATGAATGAGTTCTCCTCCTATTTTGTGTGGAAGTGGTAACTTTTTGACTTCTTATTTTGTCTTTCCCCACCCTCGGCCATCTTTGTGTGGAGTTTGCATGTTCTTCCCGTGTATGCGTGGGTTTTCTCCGGGTACTCCGGTTTCCTCCCACATTCCAAAAACATGCTAGGTTAATTAGCGACTCCAAATTGTCCATAGGTATGAATGTGAGTGTGAATGGTTGTTTGTCTATATGTGCCCTGTGATTGGCTGGCCACCAGTCCAGAGTGTACCCCGCCCGCCTCTCGCCCGAAGACAGCTGGGATAGGCTCCAGCACCCCCGCAACCCTCATGAGGATAAGCGGTAGAAAATGAATGAATGAATGAGTTCTCCTCCTATTTTGTGTGGAAGTGGTAACTTTTTGACTTCTTATTTTGTCTTTCCCCACCCTCGGCCATCTTTGTGTGGAGTTTGCATGTTCTTCCCGTGTATGCGTGGGTTTTCTCCGGGTACTCCGGTTTCCTCCCACATTCCAAAAACATGCTAGGTTAATTAGCGACTCCAAATTGTCCATAGGTATGAATGTGAGTGTGAATGGTTGTTTGTCTATATGTGCCCTGTGATTGGCTGGCCACCAGTCCAGGGTGTACCCCGCCTCTCGCCCGAAGACAGCTGGGATAGGCTTCAGCAACCCCCGTGACCCTCGTGAGGATAAGCGGCTGAAAATGAATGAGTTCTCCTCCTATTTTGTGTGGAAGTGGTAACTTTTTGGCTTCTTACTTTGTCTTTCCCCACCCTCGGCCATCTCTGTGTGGAGTTTGCATGTTCTCCCCGTGGAAGCGTGGGTTTTCACATGATCTCACGTATTATTACTTTTTATTAGTGTTTATGTGTACGTGTAAGCCACTGTGTTGTTTCTGCATGCTACTATACTCTAACTAACCCTGGGGGGCAGCTGCAGAATGCCCTCGGTTAAATCCGGTCAAGTTGGCGAGCACGCATGTGTGCGCGCACTAACACATTGTCCCTGAAGTCTATTTCAAGAGGTCAGATTGTGTTACTCTGCTATTGTGGATGCAAAACTCCCACTCTGACACCCCCCTGTCCCCCCCTCCCTCCCTGAGCAGGTCTCCTACGTCACAAGCATTTTATCAACCCCCCCACCCATCTCCATTAAGTTGTGTATTAACCTCTACACAGTTTTTAAGAGCCTGCAGTAAAAATAAATAAAAACGGCTGCAGGATGGAGACGTGACGGAGTTCGGCTTTGAGCTCGCTGCTTAGTCACATGATTGCGGCAAATAAAACATAAGCTCCATGCAGTCTGTGACTTTCTGTGGAAATCATGACCTACTAAATATACGGTTCATCTACACGTACTTGGAAATGGAATTAAACGTAAATAAATGAAAAGCTAAATATAACACATTTTTTATTGATGTATTGGAAGTAACCATAAAAGGACGTGCGGCGGTGTAGCGGTTTCTCAAATCCCGCTGACAAGTGCATTTGTTCTCTTCCTCGTAACTCATCCAATTCCAGAGTTTCATCCAGAAAACGACAACCCGAACCAGAGAAAAGAATTATCTCTGAAGCCAAGACATTACAAACGCCTTGGAACCGCAGACGAAACTCCAACAGGAAGTGCTAACAATTGTAAATAAAAGGGATTGACCTTGCTGGGAGGTAAGAGAGTATGCCAGACTAAAGGATCAGATCTAGTGGTATATTATACTGTATATTCCACCATATACTACTACTACTACTACTACTACTACTACTACTACTGCTACTAGAGATAATAAAACAGAATTTATCTGACTTTTGTTATCCAGTTGTTGATGTCTTAGTGCAGGAAGTGAACAAATGTAACAGATTGTAAGAGTACCAGATTTAAAATTAAAATTAAAATTAAAATTAAAATTAAAATTAAAATTAAAATTAAAATTAAAATTAAAATTAAAATTAAAATTAAAATTAAAATTAAAATTAAAATTAAAATTAAAATTAAAATTAAAATTAAAATTAAAATTAAAATTAAAATTAAAATTAAAATTAAAAAAAACTCAAATTATATTAGGAAAACAGGAAGTGAACAGTTACTGATTGTAAAAGTACCAGATGGAAAATTAAAATTAAAATTAAAATTAAAATTAAAATTAAAATTAAAATTAAAATTAAAATTAAAATTAAAATTAAAATTAAAATTAAAATTAAAATTAAAATTAAAATTAAAATTAAAATTAAAATTAAAATTAAAATTAAAATTAAAATTAAAATTAAAATTGGAGGGGTAGGATTTAATAAGCTTTGCTTCTTCCTACTCCTTTTGGACATGTGGAACTGTGAACTGATTATGTGATGCATTCAATTGTAATCTGATGCATGTTCAAATGAAATTAAACCATTGCCATTACCACAGTGAATATGGGTGAGGTTAAGATAGCTCAGAGCGGAGGTGGTCTGAGAACAGATTCTGACCTGGATTTCCAGCAATGCGGGTTAATGGAAGTTCACCACCCGGGGTCGGCCTTTTTTTTCCTTGGCTGCCACCGTCTCGTCTGTCTGCTCTGTGCCTTCAGGATGGAAAAAGAGGTCAGTAATGTCAGGCTGTTGCAAATATTAGTTTTTCTGTGTCACTCGCCAGAGGTGGGAGCAAAGTCGGTGTTTTGAAAGTCTCAAGTAGGCCGCAAGTCTTTCATCTTAAGCCTCAAGCCAAGTCTGAAGGAAAAAACGTGCGAGTGTCAAGTCAAGGGCTTTACATTTGAGTCCTTATAAGTCAGCGGTCTATTAAGACATGCCATAAAAAAGGCATTTTAATAGGGTTAGAGTGCCTTGGAGTTTTGCAGTTTTTGGCGATTTCCTGTCCCTATTCCAAAGAGTACCTCTTCCTTGTGACTTCTGCAGTTTTGGGGGTCCTCTTGAACCCTTTTTTGATAGTCATAATCACAGGCCTCACAGCTAGGAGACCCGAGTTCAATTCCCGCCTCGGCCATCTCTGTGTGGAGTTTGCATGTTCTCCCCAAAAACATGCTAGGTTAATTAGCGACTCCAAATTGTCCATAGGTATGAATGTGAGTGTGAATGGTTGTTTGTCTATATGTGCCCTGTGATTGGCTGGCCACCAGTCCAGGGTGTACCCCGCTTCTCGCCCGAAGACAGCTGGGATAGGCTCCAGCACCCCCTGCGACCCTCGTGAGGATAAGTAGTAGAAAATGAATGAATGAATGAGTTCTCCTCCTATTTTGTGTGGAAGTGGTAACTTTTTGGCTTCTTATTTTGCCATCTCTGTGTGGAGTTTGCATGTTCTCCCCGTGAGCGGTAGAAAATGAATGGAACACTTTGAATGGTTACTCAACACAGACGCTCAACCTCAAGTATTTTCAAGTCCGAGTCAAGTCCTGAGTCACTGATGTTAAAGTCCGAGTCAAGTTGCAATGTGATCTTGTCAAGTCATCAAAATTGTGACCCGAGTCTGAGTCCACACCTCTGTCAAGTTCCACATGGAGGTCCAGTGAGTCAGTTCCATGCAGAACGTCTGTTATGGTAATTAGCTGATGTCATGTGACCTCTGCTGCTCCAATATGACCCTATTCTAAAAGATGGGATTGAGTGCACATTTAACAGACATTTCCACATTGACTGCTGGAGCCACTAAAAACACACTAATAACACATAATAATAATAATAATAATAATAATAATGACTCTCCAAAGTATTTAGGAGTACGCTTATTTAGCTTTGTCTTTGATGAACACATACTAAAAGATGATCAGTCAGCATGTACAGACACAATATTTTGGTCCCAGACGCAAGACATTATAAATACAGAGGGGGGGTGGGGGGGTGGCGTAGAGCCAAATGTGCTGCCACATGGGCACCCCCGACTGTGTAATTACGGCAGAGTCACGCAGAGATAATACACACATTCACATCGCCTCATATACACAGGAACGCAGCCATGCACGCACAAGCGAGCGTTTACACAAGCGTGGAGGGCGGTCAGATGGCGCTTTTTTTTTTACGAAAGAAGATGTCGGAAAGGTCATTCCTCAAAGCTGGCGACAGAGAGATAAATGCGCTCGACTTTGGCACGGCTAGGAAAGCATGACCGTGATGGCGACAGTTCAGAGAGGAAACGGGAGAAGAGTGTGCGGGGCTCTTTAAAGCCTCGACTTTGAGAAGAAGGAGCCACGGAGAAATTTTACGCCTAAATTTAAGAGCACCTGAGGGCGAGGTTGCTAAATGTGTAATTACAGTTGCAGCTTTGGGTGGTCAGGACTCGTTCATGTGAGAAATGGCTTGATTGCAAAATCAGCATATCAGAAGATCTAATTGCAGTTTATTGGGTGTGGAGTCGTATTGGGTAACAAGTGGGAGTTCGCTGCAGGTTTCGATATAAGAGAGTAAAAACCGTGGGATTTATCGTAAATGTAGTGAGCTCTTAATGACGAAAAAAACGTACAATAGGCTCCGGTTACCTACGACCCGAAAGAGGTCAAGTCCTATGGAAAAATTTACATTTTAATAATTAAAAAAAAAACATTTTTAAAATGTATTACATTTTAATTTGAATACATTTTACTATAAAATTAAAAATAAAATTAGGATGACCTTAATTTGACCTTCACAAATTTTCAATACCTGCTGTTTTCTAATATAATAACAGTTGTGCATGTCCGTAACTTCTTGGGACTATATTAATATATATTTTAAATTTTTGTTATTTTTTAATATATTTTAAATATATATTTATATATTATATTCTATTATATATTTTTATATTTATTTATATTGTTATATTTAATATATTTTATTAATTTTTCTAATTTATATAATAATATTTATTTATTTATTATTCTTTTAATAATATATAATAGTGGAAAACTACATATAAGTTACCTGAATGTTCAAACTCTGAATGTTCAAATCTTGCATAAAAACCGATAAGCATAAAAACCGATAAGTTTTTGCATAAAAACCGATAAGCCGATATCTGGTACTTTTACAATCAGTAACTGTTACATTTGTTCACTTCCTGCTTTCCTAATATATTTTTTTTTTAATTTTTTTTTTGTCACATAATCAGTTCACAGTTCCACGTGTCCAAAAGGAGTAGGAAGAAGCAAAGCTTATTAAATCCTACCCCTCCATCTGGTACTTTTACAATCAGTAACTGTTACATTTGTTCACTTCCTGCTTTCCTATTTTAGTTCAAGTTTTTGGGGGGGGGTTTTTGTAATTTTTGAAAAACTTTTGTCACGTACCAAAGTCCCCTATTAGCATAATTATACATAATATAATCTGTAATAAGTTAAAAAATATTTTTTTATTGTATTTTTTTTATTTTATATTTTTATTTGTTTATTTTTTTAAATAAATGACATTTATCAGCAATGGAAAAAAATATAAATGTATATATATATATTCCTCTATTAGCATAATTATACATAGTATAATCTGTAATAAGTAAAAAAAAAAATAATGTAAATATTAGCATAATTATACATAATTATACATAATATAATCTGTAATAAGTAAAAAAAAATATATATATATATATATATGTTTATCAGCAATGGATTCTAAAATGCTAATAACTGCAAAGGTAGAATTATATATTGAAAATCTTCATTGTGAGCAACTTCCTGGTTACTGTAACATCACAACGGTGGTGAGTGAAATTATATGATGTCAAACATATTACGCATAAAATAAAAAAAACAGCACACGAATCTGATCAAATGTGACACGAGAGCACATTCGAGTCCGCTGTCCAATGCGCAAAACCCAAAACCTCTCATGCAACTTGAGTGGAATTCCAAATGCACGCCAAATGATCTTTTTTTCCAAAGTGCATCCTCAAGGAAGCGAGGGAATGAATGGAAGCCAGTGTGTCCTACCTGCGTTGGGTCAGTCGGGTCAGTCGGCTGAGCTGCACGGTCGCCGGTTCGACACCTCAGGCTCCGCTTGTCCCTAAACGGTCACTGGTGCAACCTTATCAACATTTACCGGCTTTATCTCCCGCTCCACGTTTCTCTCCTCCCTTCTCTCTCTCATCGTTGTCTCCCGTTGTCACCCACCGCCCTCGCTGGCTTTCTCCTCCCCCTCCTCCTCCTCCTCCTCCTCCTCCTCCTCCCTTTCCTTGTATGGAAAGGAGGTCTTTTTCTGTCCCTCCTGACAAGCTAATCAACACCACATTGGCGTCTAAAAACATCACACCGCTTAGCTTTGTATAGCATGTGCAGGTGTAGCGTTCCTGAAAAATGAAAATAGTCATCTCGGATCCGACTCGGAGCGGCGCCCACTTTAGTTTATTTACAGATTCGGGAAGAAAAAGCAAAGCAAATTCTTGTCCGAATTGTAGCACATCCAGCTGTGATGTCAGCTGAGGAGCTGCTTTTCTTCAGGTCAACGTGCGCTAGTCACCGCTTCCCACAGCTGCTAGACACATGCACGACTCGGGAGGTTTTGTTGCCGGCCGGCCGCCCCTCACTTATCATCATGTGTGTGGAAATTCATTCATTCATTTATTTTCTACCGCTTTTACTCACGAGGGTCGCAGGTGGTGCTGGAGCCTATCCCAGCTGTCTTCGGGCGAGAGGCGGGGTACACCCTGGACTGGTCGCAAGCCAATCACAGGGCACATATAGACAACCATTCACACTCACATTCATACCTATGGACAATTTGGAGTCGCTAATTAACCTAGCATGTTTTTGGAATGTGGGAGGAAACCGGAGTACCCGGAGAAAACCCACGCATGCACGGGGAGAACATGCAAACTCCACACAGAGATGGCCGAGGGTGGGGAAAGACAAAATAAGAAGCCAAAAAGTTACCACTTCCACACAAAATAGGAGAACTCATTCATTCATTTTCTACCGCTTATTCTCACGAGGGTCGTAGGGGGTGCTGGAGCCTATCCCAGCTATCTTCGGGCGAGAGGCGGGCGGGGTACACCCTGGACTGGTGGCCAGCCAATCACAGGGCACATATAGACAAACAACCATTCACACTCACATTCATACCTATGGACAATTTGGAGTCGCTAATTAACCTAGCATGTTTTTGGAATGTGGGAGGAAACCGGAGTACCCGGAGAAAACCCACGCATGCACGGGGAGAACATGCAAACTCCACACAGAGATGGCCGAGGGTGGGGAAAGACAAAATAAGAATCCAAAAAGTTACCACTTCCACACAAAATAGGAGAACTCATTCATTCATTAATTTGTACCGCTTATCCTCACGAGGGTCGTAGGGGTGCTAGAGCCTATCCCAGCTGTCTTCGGGCGAGAGGCGGGCGGGGTACACCCCGGACTGGTGGCCAGCCAATCACAGGGCACATATAGACAAACAACCATTCACACTCACATTCATACCTATGGACAATTTGGAGTCGCTAATTAACCTAGCATGTTTTTGGAATGTGGGAGAAAACATGCAAACTCCACACAGAGATGGCCGAGGGTGGGGAAAGACAAAATAAGAATCCAAAAAGTTACCACTTCCACACAAAATAGGAGAACTCATTCATTAATTTATACCGCTTATCCTCACAAGGATCGTAGGGGGTGCTAGAGCCTATCGCAGCTATCTTTGGGCGAGAGGGGTGGTGGCCAGCCAATCACAGGGCACATATAGACAAACAACCATTCACATTCAACCATTCACTCACATTCATACCTATGGACAATTTGGAGTCGCTAATTAACCTAGCATGTTTTTGGAATGTGGGAGGAAACCAGATTACCCGGGAGAAAACCCAAGAGAACATGCAAACTCCACACAGAGATGCCCGAGGGTGGAATTGAACCCTGGTCTCCTAGCTGTGAGGTCTGCGCGCTAACCACTAGAACACCGTGCCACCCTGCAGCATAGTCTTTTTTTCTTTGTTATTGATTGATTTTTTGTTTATTATGATTATTATTATTTCTTTAACTAAAGCTGTATAGGTTTAGATGCAGACCACTGTATGTGGAAATGTGTGTAATTTTGTGTTCTGAGTCAAAAAAAAGGCCCGAGTCATGATGAATATGATGTAATCACAGTGTTTTTACACTGAGCACATCAGTGTTCAACTGGTTCATATAAATGTTTGTTCATATAGTTTATATATTATATTATTTATTTATATTTATTTATATTTATTTATATTTATTTATATTTATTTATATTTATTTATATTTAATATTTTTTCTATTTTATATAATAATATTTATTTATTTATTATTTATTTAATAATATTTATTTATTTATTATTTATTTAATAATATATAATAGTGGAAAATTACATATAAGTTACCTGAATGTTCAAATCTCCAATATTGTCTTTTTTTTGCATATGTGTAACATTAAAATATCTCTTCTTAGTGTCTTTTTAGTGGTTTGTGTGCGTCATTTGGAGACAAAACACCATTTTGACAAGAATGAAGACTGTTTTTGGATGTAAAGTTTCATTTTGCAGGAGAATTGAGGGTTTTTTTTCAGAAATGTGTGAGTTGATTTTTTGGATTTGTGTGTAGAGTTCTGAGAATATGAGGCATCCTTTCACAAAATGTGTTTAAAACAATCGAGAAAAACTGTAACGTCCATGAGCTCAGCAAGTCACCCTAATGAGAAACACTACATATACACACAAGTGTGTGTATACGCATGAGTGGACGCACAAAATGACTCACTATCGGAAATCTGCGCTTGACCTCGGGCACAAAATGAGGGCATTTAGAGTTTGATGACGACTTGGAACAATCTGACTATTTACTGTACTACACACACACACACACACACACAGCGAGATCTCAGGTTGCTTCCTGCCAATGGCGTGCACACGTCAACGTCACATGAGCCAAGTCAGTGAAGCATTGCGAGGAAAACCAATAAGCTAATCACGGCGCATTAGCTCAACGCTTCGCTGCATCAAACCCTCCAGATATACACCCACGTTTACGCAAACACACGGTACAGCTTAAAAGTGGGAACCCAATCTGGTGCCCCGGACGCAGGTTGATTTCCGATGGCAAAACTAAATTTCACGTAGGAAATTGAATGAATCTGTTCCAGGGTCAAACTCGTCCAGTGGTAAGTTTGTACTAACTGCGGTGCTTTAATGCTAAGAGTCCACTGTGCCGATGGCAGTTGGTGCCAGTTCGCGTCAATGCAATTTGCTGTGGCATCTAGTGTCACCAATAAGGTGCCTAGTGGCATGCAGTGGCTCAAACTGCCTCCCAACTGGCTCGTGGTGACCCGTAAGTGTTGGTGTTAAATTCTTATGCAACGAGTTCACTGGGCCGGTGCCAGTTGGTGCCAGTTCGCGTCAATGCAATTTGCTGTGGCATCTAGTGTCACCAATAAGGTGCCTAGTGGCGTGCAGTGGCTCAAACTGACTCGTGGTGGCCCGTAATGGTGGCAAAAATTGAGTTTGGCGGCAAGAAAATTTCAAAATATTCATCCATCAAGTGGAACCAAATATCACAAACAATCCGCCTACTGGAATCCATTGGAATGTACTGGCGCGAGCCAAGTTGTGCCAATGATGCTCGGAGTCCACTGGGCCGGCGCCAGTTGGTGCCAGTTCGCGGCAATGCGGCAATTTGCTGTGGCACCTAGTGTCACTAATAAGGTGCCTAGTCGCGCGCAGTGGCTCAAACTGGCTCGTGGTGGCCCGTAACGGCAGCAAAAATTGAGTTTGGTGGCATGAAAATTTCAAAATGTTTAAAATCTTTTAAGAAGATTTTCCACCAAGTGGAACCAAATGTCACAAACAATCCGCCTATTGGAATCCACTGGAATGTAATGGCGCGAGCCAAGTTGTGCCAATGATGCTAGGAGTCCACTCGGCTGGCGCCAGTTCACGCGCCAAACATTATATGATTGGCACATGAACGTTAATTCGGCGCCATAGTGAGCCACTATGCGCCATGGACTCCTAGCATCATTGGCACAACTTGGCTCGCGCCATTACATTCCAGTGGATTCCAATAGGCGGATTGTTTGTGACATTTGGTTCCACTTGATGGACGAATATTTTAAACTATTTGAAATTTTCTTGCCGCCAAACTCAATTTTTGCCACCTTTACAGGCCAGTTTGAGCCACTGCATGCCACTGGGCACCTTATTGGTGACACTAGGCGCCACAACAAATTGCATTGGCACGAACTGGCACCAACTGGCGCCGGCCCAGTTCAAAATAGTTGGAAAACTGCTAGATTTAGGATCTTTAAGAGATAAAACTACACACTTTAGCTAAAATTATAATTGAGAATATGATTTTTCTTCGCAAAAATGCCAATCTGAAAATGAATGGTACAATATTCTAAGTGCCTGACGTAATAATAACGAAAGCACATACAGCTGAGGAAGGTTTAAAGATGGCTGCCGCCATTCTATACCGTCCTGCAAATCTTTCAACAAAACAAATCAGTCGGTTTCTAATTACCCGTCTTTTTTTGTACCCGGGCGGCAAGATTTATAGCGTAAGTGTAGCAAGCAAGCTTTGTAAATACACAGCGAGGGGAAAAATGGGCTCACGGGCAGGAGAATGAAGTCACGCACCCACATGCGCGATGTAATCTGAGCACTGTTATGATAGCTGCTGTGGCCTTGTGTGTGCATGTTAGTGCGTGGGATGAAAAGATGGCAGCAGCGGGCAACCTAAAGTAGAGACTTGGACACATGAGGGATTTTTTTTTTATGGGGGGGGCAATGAGATGCAGTAGACTTGAAATTCTTCCACTGGCTCAAAAAGGTTTCTCACCAGTAGTGCCAGTCTTTACTGGCTCCTGTACTATATTACATCACTTGGGGCAATAGTGCGAAATCTCGCAACCAAACAACTCAAAATCTTCATCTCAAATCGTAAATTAAGAATATGAAAGGGCTGCACGGTGGTCGAGTGGTTAGCGCGCAGACCTCACAGCTAGGAGACCAGGGTTCAATTCCACCCTCGGCCATCTCTGTGTGGAGTTTGCATGTTCTCCCCGTGTATGGTTTTCTCCGGGTAGGTTAATTTGCGACTCCAAATTGTCCAAAGGTATGAATGTGAGTGTGAATGGTTGTTTGTCTATATGTGCCCTGTGATTGGCTGGCCACCAGTCCGGGGTGTACCCCGCCAGACAGCTGGGATAGGCTCCAGCACCCCCTCTCCAGCACTATCCTTATGAGGATAAGCGGTAGAAAATGAATGAATGAATGAGTTCTCCTCCTATTTTGTGTGGAAGTGGTAACTTTTTGGCTTTGTATTTTGTCTTTCTCCCACCCTCTGCCATCTCTGTGTGGAGTTTGCATGTTCTTCCCGTGTATGAGTGGGTTTTTCTCCGGTTTCCTCCCACATTCCAAAAACATGCTAGGTTAATTAGCGACTCCAAATTATCCATAGGTATGAATGTGAGTGTGAATGGTTGTTTGTCTATATGTGCCCTGTGATTGGCTGGCCACCAGTCCATGGTGTACCCGGCCATACAGCTGGGATAGGCTCCAGCACCCCCTCTCCAGCACTATCCTTATGAGGATAAGCGGTAGAAAATGAATGAATGAATGAGTTCTCCTCCTATTTTGTGTGGAAGTGGTAACTTTTTGGCTTTGTATTTTGTCTTCCCCCACGCTCGGCCATCTCTGTGTGGAGTTTGCATGTTCTCCCTGTGTATGAGTGGGTTTTTTTTTCCCCAGGGACTCCGGTTTCCTCCCACATTCCAAAAACATGCTAGGTTAATTAGCGACTCCAAATTATCCATAGGTATGAATGTGAGTGTGAATGGTTGTTTGTCTATATGTGCCCTGTGATTGGCTGGCTGGCCACCAGTCCAGGGTGTACCCAGCCTCTCGCCCGAAGACAGCTGGGATAGGCTCCAGCACCCCCGCAACCCTCGTGAGGATAAGCGATAGAAAATGAATGAATGAATGATTGAGTTCTCCTCCTATTTTGTGTGGAAGTGGTAACTTTTTGGCTTCTTATTTTGTCTTGGGTTGGCTGGGAATGAATGAAAACTTACTTACCAGCCGCTACGATCTAAGAGTAATCATAGTAATGATTGACATGTCAGATTGAAGACTGGTGACGGCAGTGACCAATCCACGGTGCTGCCATCAATGACGGACATGTAGAGCGTTCAATGACTGCATGAAAAGAAAGTGAAATATCGGTCAATGACAGTATAGACTCAATATTCAGAGCTAGAGACAGTGAAAGAATACATGGAATAATGGTAAATATTACTATATGGGAATGTGGGAATATGGAGGAATATGATGGAATGGGAATGCACATCTCAGGTTGCGTATGAACGTCATGTAAACTGATCGGGGAAACACACTCAATTCAATTAGGTTTTCTACATTATCTGCAAAAGGCCGTTGCTAGCAACAACGATGACGGCTCCAAATGGCGCGTATAGAAGATCAGATTGATTTAGTGGAAAAATACCCTCACTCCCGGATACAACGCTCCTGAGGGCATTCCGTTCCCTTAAGTTTTCCTGCGGTGTGATTCCGTTGCTGTGTGGAGAGAAAACAAAAAGGTAGCGGTGAGCGCTACCTTACGCAAATGACGGCCATCAATCTCATGTAATCAACGGCGGTGACATTTACTATTACTGCCAAGGAGGTGTTTTGATTGATGGGAGTCATTATGCAAAAATGACCTAATCAGGTTCCATAAAACTTTTACATAATTAACAAAATTAAAGTGTTTTTTTTTTGTTTGTTTTTTTAAGCAAGCATTGCAATTGTTACATGGCTGTCTAGAGGGCGCTAACTTGCTAGCATGCTTCTGGCATTCTGGCCCAACATTGCACATGTTTGATGTCAGCTCATGATAGTGATTTGGCATTGTTAAGCCACTAAAGGCGGCACGGCGGTCGAGTGGTTAGCGCGCAGACCTCACAGCTAGGAGACCCGGGTTCAATTCCACCCTCGGCCATCTCTGTGTGGAGTTTGCATGTTCTCCAGCACCCCCCGCCACCCTCGTGAGGGTAAGTGGTAGAAAATGAATGAGTTCTCCTCCTATTTTGTGTGGAAGTGGTAACTTTTTGGCTTCTTATTTTGTCTTTCCCCACCCTCGGCCATCTTTGTGTGGAGTTTGCATGTTCTCCCTGTGCATGCGTGGGTTTTCTTCGGGTACTCCGGTTTCCTCCCACATTCCAAAAACATGCTAGGTTAATTTTTCGACTCCAAATTGTCCATAGGTATGAATGTGAGTGTGAATGGTTGTTTGTCTATATGTGCCCTGTGATTGGCTGGCACCAGTCCAGGGTGTACCCCGCCTCTCGCCCGAAGACAGCTGGGATAGGCTCCAGCACCCCCGCCACCCTCATGAGGATAAGTGGTCAAAAATGAATGAGTTCTCCTATTTTGTGTGGAAGTGGTAACCTTTTGGCTTCTTATTTTGTCTTTCCCCACCCTCGGCCATCTTTGTGTGGAGTTTGCATGTTCTCCCCGTGCATGCGTGGGTTTTCTCCGGGTACTCCGGTTTCCTCCCACATTCTAAAAACATGCTAGGTTAATTTTTCGACTCCAAATTGTCCATAGGTATGAATGTGAGTGTGAATGGTTGTTTGTCTATATGTGCCCTGTGATTGGATGGCCACCAGCTGGGATAGGCTCCAGCACCCCCCGCGACCCTCGTGAGAAAAAGCGGTAGAAAATGAATGAATAAAGCCACTAATGAAGATCGACACTATTGATGATAAGGGGAATAGAAAACAGATGAATGGAATATTACAATTCTTAGTGGTTTTCGTGACATGTGTTGTTGGCAGGTAGGTTCCACTCTGCAGACATGACTGTATTAGTTTTGGAACGTCTGCGTAAGAGTTTAAAACTGAGCGGGAGAGAAAAACAAAGAAGCCAATAGCTTACCACTTCCACATGGAATGGGAGGAGAACTTCTTTTGACTCAGTTATGCCCTTTTTTGTTTTGGCGTGCCTGCTTAGTGCGAAGGAAAGTGGGCAGAGGATGCTAATTAGGGCGAGACACGATACTAAACACAATTGATCGTTATTGTCTGCAATACTACGAGACACAAATGATCTGATTTTGTCATCAGTGGGCGATCGGTCGGCGTATCCCGAGTCATATCGTATCCCGAGTTTCACAACAAATCCACATTTAGTTTTGTATTTCCTGTATATTTATTTCTAAAGGAATTCACAGTACTAATTTATACAAAGGAATAATCTAGTTGGTTTAGTCCCACTGTGATGTAACATTTGTGTCATTCAGTAGCTGCCAGAATATAAAATGACTAAGTTAATGCATCCAAGTGTGTTAAGTCATCTAGCAGGAGACTAATGCATCACACAGACAGTGTAAACACACACACACACAACTTCAGATGTCAAACGACTCTTCTTTCTCCGAATCCGAGCTCTTGGCTCGATGCTCTGCATTCGAACACTGGAATAATATGACGCATATCGAGCCGGGTTCGCTTTTAGAGAATGAATGTAATCAGGATGGGTCGGAGATACAGTAGCGAGCCAGCTTCACTGCACGAGCTCGAGTTCTTATTTTACTGGTTTTGGAAGGTTCTCACACCAGATCAAACCCACTGGGCTTTCAGCGCCATAACTCTTTTGTCCCGCGTGGAGGTGTACAAATAAATAAAAGTAATCTGGCAACCCAGCATGGGAGCTGACAGTGCTTAATGTATTGCACGCTTGCACAATCCTGAGTTGGACTTGTGGAAGTAATGAGGCAAAGTGTTGTTTGAAGTGTGTCTGAATCAGGCCTGTAAAAATACTGCTTGCATCCTGGGCCTCCTTGGGACTACCAGAACTTGTACACACACAAGCTCTTATGCAACCTGTATGTCCTTCAACTTTGGATACACGGTGTCCAGCTAATACGCACGGCTGGATACTACACTGATTCAAATAACATTCATGTATACAAAAAAAAATAATAATACATTCAATGTTTTATGTCAGCCTAGCAACTAGCTGTATAGCATGGAAATGTTGAACGCTTTCCTTCGTCATTTGTGAAGTGTTTTACCATGTGTACCTTATTTATTTTTATTTTTTTACAGGTTTAGGACTGTTTAAAATGTGAAAATATTACTTTCAACATAAACCGGATTAGACTCTCCCTCGTTTATCGCGGTTAAATGGTTCCAGAACCGACCAGGATAATTTAATTTAAGTAGTAGTCAATATTCCAGTAGTGTAGGGTTCTTAAAAAACGACTTTCGTTTACGTTATTATGTTTATTTAAAGTTATAATTGTCATTTTAAATGTTGAAACTACACACGGAAGTAACACACATAAGTATTACGTGCGCATGCGCAAAGTACGTCACACAGTCAAACAAGTACAATGATTAATCATTCTTCACAGCTTAATTACTTCTTTAGAAATACATTTAAATATATTTCTAAAAATGTAGATTTACAATATCGCTACTATATTCAGCTGAGTCGCGTTACTTACAAATGTTTTCGTTAATGTATCGCAGAGACACCGACCGAGGAAGAATGCCGGATACAGTACAAACTTTCGTGCGCGTGCGCAGTGCTGCCTTTACAATGTGACATCGCCAACTACTGGTCTGGCATGCACATTACATCATTTATGTGCTCATGACTGTATTGTAGTACTGTAATACATTTTCCTTTTACTGTGTTGTGGTGTAAATCGTTGCATGCTAATAAATGATTACATAATACAGCTGATACTTCTGTGGGTGTCAGCAAAATAAAGGTTCCTCATGTGACTGTCTGGCTGGCTGCTTTTAGTCCACTGTCATTTAAAAAAAGCAGGCCCCTGATTATGTGCATGTGGTAGCAATTTTAGGCCCGATAATCCCCCACCCAGTTCTATAGCCTGCGGGCGTACACAGAAGCCCCTTTCCCGTGTGTGTGCACTCCACCCGTAAAAAAAAAAACGTGTGGCCATCTCGGCACTGCGGTGCCCGTGTGACGCCCAATAAAAGAACCCGACAAACCGCAGTAAACAATTTTGTTTATGGTGAAAGCTCCGTAAACACAAATCCGTGTCCTAAAAAGCGGTGGGATTGCACACTGGAAACCAGTTCAGATGAAATGAGCTATAAAAGTTTGTGTACACAACACAAAAGTATAGCGTTTATAAAGTTAAAACATGTAAACAAGTTTAATTTTTAAGATTTTATTAAAATATGGTGTGGAGTTTACCATTGGGAGTTACCATCACAAACATGATTGTTTCTAATAAAAAAAAAAAGTAAACAAAAAAATAAAGCTTAAGAGCCTAGTTACAGAGATGGGTTGTTTTTTTTTTTTTTTCATTTTTTGTGTTTTTGTTTTTGCAGTCTGGTGAAAATCAGTACACAAATGAGGGTGACAGAAAAGAGGAAAAAAAAAATTCACGTCATAAAAATACATTTCCCAATCTTAACATCACACACACACACACACACACACACACACACACACTTACTAGCATTCTTTCATTCACTACTTGTTAGATGGTTTAGACGTCAGTGCCAAAAGGAAAACAAGAGAAGGAAAAAAGCTGTGGAACAAGACAAGAGGTCGGGGGGGGGGGGGTTCTAAAAACACTCGGCCGTTCTACATTCGGAAGGAGGGGACAACTGCTAAAGGATATGTGTGTGCATTCAAACCCTGAGAGAGAAAAAGTGACCAATTCTTTTTTTTTTTTTTTTTGGGACAGATGACACCAGTGTCTGCTGTGCCCCCCACCCCATACTTCACCCCTTCCACCCAACTCCAGCCCTTCTGGGGGGGGGCTCTGTCACAGCAGAGTGAAAGACCCTTCATAAGCTCCCCGGTAGTAGTAGAAGTAGTAGCAGGAGGGGCGGTGGTGGTAGTGGTGGTGGGTGCATTGCAATTTTAACACCCGAGAGTGAAATATCAGCTGGAGCTTTGTGACCACACACACACACACACACACACACACACACACACACACACACACTGTGCTTATATTGGTAGCCTGTGAACAAATATACTGCTGGCTTGACTTGACAAGGGGAGGAAAAAAAAAATTGTGTTTTATGTTTGATCCAAAAATATAAACTGTCGACTCCGGACTGTATTTGGTGCAAAGGTGATATCGAATTCTATGAAGTTTTTTCAGAGCCACACGGTAAAGAAAAGAAAATTGTACTGAGAATAAAGTTGAATATTACAACTTTTTTTTTCTCAATGACTATTTTCTGTCTTTTTTTACTTGCTAGAAACTCAGGAGTGAGGGGTTCTTTTTTTTTTTTTTTGGCTAGTTGGTTTCTACCGGTCACCTGCTGTGGTCAACTGTTATTAAGGCAGTGAGTGGTTCCATGGCGACTTTCTAGAACAGCTACAAGGGGGGAGGATAGTAAGGCCGGGGGGGGATATGGTAGGAAGCAGAGGGGTATCTTATCTAAATTTTTCAGTACAACATGTAGAACACAGCATATATGCATTAAAAAAAAAACAAAAAAAAAAAACATCTACGTTAAAACTAACCGGTATACATGACAGTGCACGGCTGAAATGAAAAAATATATATCATTATCATTATCATCATCATCAACAGCGAAAAATTTAAGATTACTCATTAATGGTAAAGTAATGGGGGGGTTAACAGAGAGGGAGGGAGGTTATTCTTAAAAATATATATTCATCACATGACATGAGGAGCTAAGCATCACATGCTCCAAGTCACTCTTAGACTCTGAGGGTACAGGATAGCGGGGGACGGGGCGGCAAGGGGGGGTGGTAGAGGAGCAGAACTGCACATTACTGGAAACTGACCACGACATAAATGTCAACTGGGGCTTAAAAAAAAAAAAAACAGCCATTATTTTGAAGGGTTCAAAACAAACAAATCACACATGCACTACAAACAAGAGCAGCAGGGCGATGACAAAAAAAGGGACGCAAAAAAAAAAAAAAAACCTTTCTTTGTTCCTCGTTTATCATTAGCCAGTAAGACAGAGGACAAAAAGTGGTCATAAAGGTCAAGGCAAAAAAAAAAAAAAAAAAAAGACAAGCATTGGTTTTTTCGCAGCCTGAGTATTCAGTAGCCTATGAAGAGACAACCTATTGGTCTATTTTATTTTATAACGAGGGGAGTTTTTTTTTTTTTTTTTTTTTAATTTCATCTTATTACTGCTACAATATCACAACCCTTCTGGTAAAGAACAGTAAGAAGAATCTAGAAAAATCTGTACAAAAAAATAAAAGGGTATGCACGGTACATTCAATATCTGTTACTGAGGTACGAGAAAAAGGTGTTTTCCTTGACACCAGAGGGACAGCGGTAAAGAGTTATTCCCGGTGGGGGGGGGGACTATTCCTTTGGAAAGAAATCAGCTTGTTATAAACAGGGTGAACAAACACGCATATACACACACACTCATTACACACACACACACACCGCTGTTGTTAACAAAGCCAGCATGTAAAGAATAACGTCCCCCTCACTCCTTGTGACGATCTAAAACTCCACTGTCCCCTCACGTTTAAAGGAAGAATGCATACTGGGTTCATGAGCATGTGTGGGGGGGGTGGGGACATGACAGGGTGGGATGGTCTGCACGTTTTTTTTTTTTTTGGGGGGGTGTCTTTGCTTCACAAACCAGAGTTGTCCTATTGAGGCTGAAACAAAGCAGTCAGGCAGCGCCCTCTGCTGTTTGAATGTTGGCTCTGCGGCTTTTTTTGGGCATGAGACAGAAATTCATGCCCGGGATTGGTGGGGGGGAGTGGGGGGAGTAGGGGGGGTGTACGCAAATTCATCAATTCTACAAAGGATTCTGGGCATCACTGATCACTGAGGCTGGGACTAACAAATAACGAGCTGAACAAAGTCAAAAGCACCAAAAGGTTAAAACTGGGGCTCGAGGTGATTAACTCGATTAACTCGAAGTACACATCAAACCCTTCACAACTACGTTGGATGGCAGAAGAAGAGGAGAGAGGGGTAAGAAAAGAAGAAGAAAGCAGTAACACAAGCCTTTCATGGACAAAAGGGCGGCTTCCTGCCCCCGAGCACCTCCACTGGGGTGAGTCAAGTAGAGGATGCGGCCAAGTGGAAAGCCTTGAAAATGTTTTTTTTTTTTTTCTTTTTACAAACATTAACACCTAAAGTCACAAGTGATCGACTTTCCATTGAAACGACAGCCAACTACGGAGAAAAAAAACACCACTCCGATGAATCGAATCCTTGAGAACAAAGTTATTGCTGACTTTAAGGGGTTGTGAGGATGACTGGGGAGGATGAAGGAAGGGTGAAAGTGAGAACGGGTGTGAGTGGTGGGCCGGTCACGTGACGGCGAGCGGCTCGGCATCAGGGCGTACTGTGTCTGATGCTGCGTGGATGG
Organism: Doryrhamphus excisus; assembly: GCF_030265055.1. Taxonomy (NCBI): domain Eukaryota; kingdom Metazoa; phylum Chordata; class Actinopteri; order Syngnathiformes; family Syngnathidae; genus Doryrhamphus; species Doryrhamphus excisus. Next base: position 3,389,571 of record NC_080488.1, on the reverse strand, counting down.
GTTTGGAGCCCGTTTTTTTTTTTTTCCCAAGAGGTGACGGAATGTGCTGGCGGCAGCAAGGGGAGGGGCTAAAGTGGGGTGTGTATGGTGGTGGTGGTGGTGGTTGAGGGGTAAGGGAGGAGTGGAGGGGGGGGGCTATTGGTCGGAGGGGATGTCTCTGTCAGCTTCGGCCTTAGTTGGCTGCCCCGGGGAAGGGGCATGTGGTGGGTGAGAGACGGGGGCGATGCCGTGAGCCAGGTTTCCCGACACCAGGCTTTCAACCCCGGCGCCGGCTCCCGGGAGACCCCCTGCGGCAACATTGATCAGACCTGGAGGAAATCTGCAAAAATAGATGGGATAGATTACATTCTATTTTAGTTTAGGCAACATATTTTTGGGGGTCTTGAGAAGACGCCGTTTTTGCTGATTTTAGCTCTTTGCACAGATAATGACCGAGTCATCATAAATGGAGTTAAAAACACGGGTGTCCAAAACCTGCTTCCACTGAGGGCTCTCTGGTTCTACCATATCTTACTTATTGTGTGGAAATATGGGCTAATAACTATAATAAAAGCAATCTTCACTTACTAAATGTACTGCAAAAAAGGCCAGTAAGGATAATTCAGAGAGCATACTAACTCCTTATTTCTAAAATCACAAATACTTCAACTTGCTGATATAGTTCATGTTCAAACAGCTAAAATAATGCATAAGGCTAAAAATAACCAATTAGCTAAAAATGTCATCTAATACTTCTCTACAAGAGAGGAGAAATATGATCTCAGGGAAGAAATACATTTGAAACACTTCTATGCTAGGACTACATTATGCTAGCCATAGCATTTCAGTATGTGGAATCAAACTATGGAATGGATTGAGTAAGGAAGTCAAACAATGCACAACGATGAGCCAATTCAAGAAACAATACAAGCAGTTGATGTTTGCTAAATACAAGGATGAAGAGTCTTGAACCAGTCATGATGTGCTATATATATCACTATATTGACACTTACTATGGTACCCATTATGGCATTGGATGCTCATATCACCACCTACTTCGGTACGTGACAAAAATAAAATAAAATAAAAATTAAAAAAAAAAAATTTATGTTTAAAAATTTTACAAATTTTGAAAAATTTTAAAAATTGTAAAAAAAAAAAAAAAATAATAATAATAATAAAAAAATAAATTAAACTATATTAGGAAAGCAGGAAGTGAACAAATGTAACAGTTACTGATTGTAAAAGTACCAGATGGATGGGGTAGGATTTAATAAGCTTTGCTTCTTCCTACTCCTTTTGGACATGTGGAACTGTGAACTGATTATGTGATGCATTCAATTGTAATCTGATCGCATGTTCAAATGAAAATCAAACCATTACCAGTACCCCCGGCTCATTCCTTCTTACCTGTACGTTGCTCCGTTAAGTTCCGGGTGAACGGTGGCAGCCTCCATGCTGGGCCACTGAGACGCTGCCATCAGATACTCTTTATTCACGCAGTTCTTCAGGCTGTCCGGGATACGACCTTGAGCAGAACAAGGAAATTTTAAAAGGCTGCATTTCGATAGGATACAGGAGACCTGTAGTCATATACACAAGCCAGTGCTTCAGTCTGGATGATATGTGGGTGGAGCAATAGCTGAGACGGTCAAAAATAATAGAATAATAATATATGTATAAAAAAACTCTAAACTCTAAACTAGGGCTGGGACAATGCAAAAAATACATCGGCACACAAACTACACATCGATGCGTCGCAGATCGTCTGCATGATAAGATGCTCCACTCTGTTTGCTAATCACCCTCTGTGGGTATCTTACATTTATATTGTATACATATATTATATTTTTATATAAAAAAAATATTAAATATATATTTTTTAATTATATATTTATATATATATTTTTATTATATTTTATTTTAAATATATATGTATATATTATAATTTAAAAATATTTATAATTTTTTGTAAATATATATCTTTTTAAATTATAATATACATATATATAATTTAAAAATATATATATTTAAAAAATATATAAAAATATAATAATTATTTTCAAATATATATTTTTTTAAATTATATGTATGTGTATATGTATATACGTATATATATACACATACGTATACACATATATATACATACATATACACATACAATTTAAAAATATATATATTTGAAAAAAAATAATAAAAATATAATATATGTACAACATATAAATGTAAGATACGCAACATGGACCCACAGAGGGTGATTAGCAAACAGAGTGAAGCATCTTATCATGCAGACGATCTGGGCCTATTTTTTTTTTTTTATTCTGAGTGCCGACGCATCGATGTGTAGTTCGTGTGCCGATGTATTTTTTGCATCGTCCCAGCCCTAGTTTAGTGAAGAATTGTCTTTTCAGACTCGGATGTCAGAATTATGGCACTGGTGTACTCTGCCCTGAAACACAAGCAGACTAAAAGGCATTTTGCACATTGGTCAGGAGTCTCCATATTTCTAAATAATGAATTACATATCTTTGAAACAACTACGGATTTAAGACAGGCTGCTGTATTCACCTAATTTGGGCATTCATTGTCCTGATTTGCTTAGAGAGGATATCGCTACAGTCGGCTTTATTTTCAAAGCTTTTCATGGGAATCTTTCAAAAGATTGAGCGAGTGCTTATGGCATTTAAAAATCATGTCAAATAAATGTGTTGTTTTCGGTTTGACCTCATGACCTACCAGTGATGGCACGACGCACTTCCCTGGCTGCCTCCTCCCGAGCCTCCACCGACGCCTGCTCGCTGTACCAGGAAGTATGTGGAGTGCAGATCAGGTTTGGGGCATCCTTCAGCGGGCCTGTTGAAAAACTGTCAAAGAACAGGAGCGTTGCTATGGACGGGAGTGATGAATTGAAAACATCTTTGAGGCTGGAAGAGGGAGGAGGGCCTGTGGTGAATTTACCTGAAGGGTTCGGTCTCATGGACGTCCAAAGCGGCCCCTCGTATCCGACCCTCCTTCAAGGCCTGAGCCAGTGCTTTTTCGTCAACGAGACCGCCTCTTGATGTGTTCACAAGGAAAGCTCCCTGCCGCATCTAGGTTGTGGAATTTAGTCACGGATCAGTCAAACTTTATTGTGTACAAAGATGCGATCATGAATACGAAAATACTATAGTTGATTTCAGACTGAGCAGGTATATCGAATACGGAGGTGTGGCAGTCGGGCTTTATTTTGGCAGCCAAATGTTGATTTTAAGCTCATTTCCTCTCATTTGTTGCTCTTTACTACTGTTGCTTTTTGTTTGCTTCAACTTGGGAAGCCATAACAGTAAGTTTTATTCTTGGAACCCACACTAAAAGAGGCTGATTTGGGTTCTAAACATCTGGCTGCTCATTTTACTGTGACATTATTTTGTTGGTACGCCCACCTTCAAGCAAACCTGTGACACTATGACTAAATCCAGATTGAAAAGAATATGAGAACATCAAGCTAATGATAAAACTTGTAGCCTGTTTGTGCATATTCTGCTTGTATTGGGGTCCTTTCAAAAAAACAGGTCTCAGCGAGGCAACAGAGTCATGTGACTTTCTCATGCCAATCAGCCAAGATCAGACAATATCACAGGAAGTGACATCATGGGCTGTGATCAATCAGGAGTGAGCCAGAGAGTATCAAACTTCCTTCTTCATTCAGAAGTCGGAAAGACGCTTGGGCCCCCGGACACTCTTGGCCCAAACATAAAAACTAACCATCTTGATTTGCACCCAAAACCTGAAACTTTTTTAATTTTTATAATTTAATTAAATTTTTATAGTCGAAAAAATGTCTTCTTATAGCCCCCAATAACACTGAAGGATTGAATTGTTATATTTCTAAGTATTTCAGTGAGTGCCCTATAAAGAGGGGTCTCAAACACGCGGCCCACGGGCCAAATGTGGCCCGCAGGACACCAGTTTGAGGCCCCCGCCTTGATATGAAAGTTTAATGTTTGATATGGATGCTGTATGGTATCATGTACCCAGAAAAAATTATTACGTTTGATTAATGTTCATGTTAAAGGTTAAATAACTGTTAATAGTTATCCTCCCTATCTGTGTGGAAGTGGTAAGTTTTTGGCTATTTAAGTTTAAAGGAAATAACTTGGAGTTTATCGTTTAGGTCGCTAGCTTTCTAGTTTGCGAGTTAGCATGTGTCTCAAGACCCTGCAGTTGCGCAATATGTTGTAAATAAAATGTGACTATAGTCGTGTTTTGTCATGTCTACAGGGCTCTAATAATGCTTTGTTCATTTTAATCTGAAAAACAAAATTTGTCTACCCACCAACTATATGTGGTTTCTTAAGTTTTTAGTATTTGCCGTTTTATTATTATTATTATATTTATTTATTACTGATTGATTTTCTTTAATCTTGATTTATTTATTTATTTTTCATCTTATTTTGTGCAGAAAAATATTTAAATAATAATTTGAGAACAGTGGAATGTTTTATCAGAGCTTTTCTTGTACAAAATCGGAAGCCAAAGCACTGAAAAAGTTTGTATATTTTTCTGTTTTTAATAAATGCGTTTTTTTGGGGGGAGGGGGGAGGCCTGATGCGGCCCAGTCTCACCCAGACCCTAGCTCCAGTGACCCCCCCAAGTAAATTGAGTTTGAGACCCCTGCTATAAAGGGTTAACAGAATTGCCCCATAAAAGCAGAATCCCACAGAAATTGACATAATGTGAATTAAATGCTATCATGGTGAAGAGAAGGAACATTCGTGTGGGGAAGTTTTCGCTCAATCGTGGCGGAATCTCATCACAATCACCCGCCTAACGTCCTGAACTAAACATGTCAAAATGTCAACCCGAAACACTGGCAAAAGTTTACGTAAAAAAAACATACCGGAAGCTACCAAAACCGTATTTCATACAGCACCAGTGAATGCAACTCACCTGTTTGATGGTGAAGTCGTTGATGAGGTGGTGGTTGTGCTCGTTGAGGCTGCAGTGCAGGGATACGCAGTCGGAGTGGATGAGCAAGTCCTGGAGGGTGGCCATGCGCTGCAGGCCCAGGGAGCGCTCCACGCCATCAGGCAAATAGGGGTCATAGAAAATAACGCCGAATCCGAACGCTTTGGCACGAAGCGCCACTGCTTGTCCAACGCGCCCTGGCGAGGCACAATAATAAGCTCGTGAGTGCAACTGAGGGGCGTTTATTGGAACCGAGGCTTATGTCGTCAAATACTAATCTTTCTTTTATTGACAATATAACAATATACTGCACTTGAGCAGGTCCACAAAAAAAAAAAAACTACTCCGCACAATTTAACAAGTGGACTTACCAAGTCCGATGATCCCCAGCGTCTCTCCTCGTATGCGAGCGGCACCGCCAGCCACCTCTCGGATCTGCTCCACACTGGAGGCACGGGTTCCCTCCCTGAGAGCCTGGTGCATCCATGTGACTCGCCTGTACAGGTTGAGGATCAAACATAGAGAAGTATCGGCTGTCTCCTCCACCGAGGACGCTGGAACGTTACAGACAGCAATGCCTGCGCCGAAGGAAACATGAAACGTACGGTTAATTCAATGACTGCTTTAATGACAAATGTCAAAGCATGTATTAAGTTGCTTCGCAAGATGGCAGGATTTGTCCAAACAAAGAAAAGAAAGCACGATGCTTTCAAATGTTCAAGGCAAATCTACATCAAGTTAAAAAAAGGACCACAGGAAGCCAAAGTACTTGATGACATCAAGGAAGCGGACAAATATTGAGGATTACTTTACAGCAGGGGTCTCAAACATGCGGCCCGCGGCCCAAATGTGGCACGCAGGACACTAGTTTGAGGCCCCCGCCTTGATATTAAAATTTAATGTTAATGCGGCCCGCGCAAGTTTTTATATGGATGCTGTATGGTATCATGTACCCAGAAAAAATTATTACGTTTGATTCATGTTCATGTTAAAGGTTAAATAACTGTTAATAGTTATCCTCCCTATCCGTGTGGAAGTGGTAAGTTTTTGGCTTTTTAAGTTTAAAGGAAATAACTTGGAGGCTACCGTTTAGGTCGCTAGCTCTCTAGTTTGCGAGTTAGCATGTGTCTCAAGACACTGCAAGTTGCGCAATATGTTGTAAATAAAAAGTAGTCGTGTTTTGTCATGTCTACAGGGCTCTAATAATGCTTAATTTTAATCTGAAAAAATAATTTGCCTACCCACCAACTATATGTGGTTTTTTAAGTTTTTATTATTCGCCGTTTTATTATTATTATTATATTTATTTATTACTGATTGATTGATTTTTTTTATTCTTGATTTGTTTATTTTTCATCTTATTTTGTGCAGAAAAATAAAAATGAAGATATTTGAGAACAGTGGAATGTTTTATCAGTGCTTTTATTGTAGAAAATCGGAACCAAAGCACTGAAAAAGTTTGTATATTTTTCTGTTTTTAATAAATGCGTTTTTTTGGGGGGGGGAAACCTGATGCGGCCCAGTCTCACCCAGACCCTAGCTCCAGTGGCCCCCCAAGTAAATTGAGTTTTACAACATCTTGACTACAAGGAAAATGAAAATCAGCCTAATGGAACAATAAGCTACAGCAACACAATGAATGAATGAATTATGTGAATGAATTATCAATAATAGACACGGAAAAGGGGTAGGATTAAATAAGATCCACTTCTTCCTAATCCTTTTCAGACTCGCCTGGCATCGGGGAGAAGGCTCTGCTGCAGCATCCGCTGTAGGACGACCAGGTTCAGAGACAGCTACTTCCCCCTGGCCATCAGACTGCTGAAAGCCAAATAAGCCCCTCTACCTTACTTACATTATTATTATTTATTTAAATTATTTGGGCAATTTACTGTTCACGCTGCACTTTACATTATGTTGTTCATATTTGGTGTCTATTCTATCTATTTATTCTCCACATTATTATTATTATTATTATTTCTTATCTTCTTTTGTGTCTGTTATTATATGGGAGCCAGGCAACAACATTTCGTTGGCAATTTCACTACTGTGTTTTTGTGCAATGACAATAAAGGGAGTCTATCTACATGTTGAATTGTGCACTTGTTAAGCAAGGGCCACAAACAAAATAAACCATAAATCTATGTAAGTTGGGCTTTCTTACCAAGTTCAGCAGCTGCTTTGATGTCAACATTGTCAAAACCAGATCCAATCCGCACAATTACACGTAGGCCTTTAAACTTCTCTAAGTCATCTCTGGATAGAGTGATGGTGTGATAAAGCAGGGCGGCCACAGCCTCATTCAGCACCTGCGCAAAACAATTGTATCATTAATGAAATGATGAAATGACGTCTCCACATAATCAATACAGACGACAGATTGTTGTTCAAATTATAGTCAAACTTACCTTCTCGTGAATTTCTTGCGTGGACTGTGCATCGCAGAACGCCACGGTGGCGACATCTTTCAAAATGGGCATTTCCACAGTGCAGTCGCGCCCATCCAAAAGCGCCACCAGAGGCCGTGGATGCATGGGCCCATTAAGGATGGGGGGGCGGATACCTGAGTCATGTAGAGAGAAAGCATTAAGATATGAATTTGTTGTTTTTGAAAAGCAATATAATGCTAACAGAGCTATGTAAACAAGCAGCACATATTATATAACCTCACTGAGCCGATGCAGTACTTCTACATAGTAGCGTTTCATTGTACAGTAAACCTCGGATATATCGGATTCAATTGTTCCTACTGGTTTTGTCCGATATAAGCGAAATCCGTTATATGCGTATACCGGAAAATGTCCGTTTTACGCATATATCGGATTTATATCCGGTATATGCATAAATCGGATTTTATCCGTTATAAAAAGGCACTTCCTTGACTATGTTTCCAATGTACCTGGACGCGCAGGCAACGCTGCAAATGACGTCGTATAGCGGCCTGTCACGATTCGGCGAATCGGAGCGCCACGATGCGGCCATCCGATATATGCGAGGGAAATTTAATGGAAATGCATTGGAACGGGACTGGAGATTTTGTCCGAAATAGGTGAAATCCGTTATAAAAAATCTGATATATGCAATTAATTTTTTATTGGAAATGCATTACAGAAAAATCGGTTCTTTTTTTATCTGTCCGTTGTGAGCGAATTTCCGATATATCCGAGTCCGATATGTCCAAGGTTTACTGTAGTACAGGATAAACAGTCAGAGCAATGGTAATGGGCAGCCGGGTGAGGGCTTGCTGACTCGGGGCTGCGGCCCACTCTCAACACGCCCACCCTGGCTTTTTAATGCATGACACTATGTATGATAAATACAATTAAATAAATTAATAAATAAACAAAAAATAAAAGAATAAAGGAAGTGGAAAACACTGTAGTTGGGATAGCAGTGATAGGGAAGAAGCAAAACTCAAGTGTGATTATTTAATTTGAGGTATTTTAAAGAATATTTTTCTTTTTTTCATTCACATTTATTTATTATTCAATCTCACAGAAACAATACAATAACAGTGATGTTTTTATATCCTTGTTAACTTGTGATGACCGGACAATATAATACAATAGGATGACTAGTAATTGAACTGGTTGCTCTTGGCACAGTGGTCGGGTGCCTCAAGCTAGGTGAGGGTGCTTGGATGTGGGTTTTTGCATTCTGGTAGACAAGGAATAATATATGTTTTTGTTGTGATGAGGCTGGAATCTGGGTGGGATTAGATAAGTCTTGACTTCGTCCCATTCCCTTTCGGAATATGTGTATGTTTATATGTACATAGGTGTTTTTTATTTGTGTTGATTTATGGTTAGTTTGTTGTGCTTTTGGATGATTTTCATGTTCGAAATAAAGAAGAAAAAAAAATGGCACAAATTGCTAAGCAAAAATGATCAATGCTTGCCTGGGTATTGTTACAGCCAGGGAGAGCTATTCCTATTCCTATTTCTTATGTGAAAATACATTTTTTGGATGTTACATACGTGTGTGACAAGCAAGAATGCTAGCTGCTAATAAGTTAAGACAGTGGCTAACTTATTTTTACACTTGCATCACACACTCAGTTCTTAAAGGTTTAATAATAGCGATTGTTTGACCCTAGAATTACTGGATTTTCCATTTAATTAAAAAAAGGTGAACCAGTGCCCCAGAATGAACTACGTTTGACCCCAGAAGTTTGACTGTGTACATAATTCCTCCTTACTGTATGTAGGGGAAGGGGGGGCATGCATGAGAAGAGGGTGGGGGACACAGAAGAGGTGATGGGGAGTGTTGTGGCTAAAGGGGCAAAGGGGGAGGGGTGTAGAACTCTGCAGGGTCTCAGAGGAGAGGCGAGGGGGGTGGGGGTGGTTGGGGGTTCATGACTGGGTCTGAGTCATGACCTAAATTCTCCAATGTGGGAGACTTCCTCGCATGTATTTTTCCTGCGTCTTCCACCCCCCCCCCTTTCTCAATTTAAGAAGACAACTTTGCAGCGACACAGTATCCCATCATGTTGCATTTGAGAGAAACGGGAAAAAAAAATGCTTCCATTGAAATTGACTTTAATAACAACACAGCTACTTTTAATTCCATGCTTAGTGCAACGTCACACATGCACCGGTACACACCATCATGTTCCTGCTGCGTGACAGGTGTCTGTGTGTGCGTCTCCCAGTGTGGGGGGGGGAGTGTGACAAGCTGGAACATTTACTTGGGAAAAAAAAAAAAAAAAAAAAAAGGAAGAGATAATAATGGAGGCACGCCGGCTAGTAGTCCAGGGTGCAAAACAAATATTTGTTCCCGCTTGCTGCAATGTCAGATATTTATCGACGTGGAAGAAATGAAAGAGAAAGAGAAACACGCTGCTAGTGAAAAAGTGCCGCATATGGCTGAGAGAGAGAGGGGGGGGGGAAGCAAATACGCATACTTCTTACACCCTGGGTGGAGAAAGACAAACCAAAATGGCTTCATGACAAAGAAGGCCTCAGAACAAGTTGCAGGGGAAATACACAAGGCGGCCCACTCACAGTGGGTAATTTGAGTAAAGGACGCTAGCCGACAAAACGCAAGCATGGCCGCACACAATACATTTCATTCAGTGTTTCATTCATTCTCCCTTTTTCTCTCCCCCCCCCCCCCACTTCATGCTCACTCTGGCTGCATTTGGACGAAGAAGAGGAGGGGGGAGGGGCAGCAGATGATGATAATGCAGCAAGAAACGGTACTCCACCCAGACATGCGCGCGCACGCACACACACGCTCTTATTCAGTTCCTTCTGTGCGGCTGCGACAACACAAATGTGCTGAAACGCACAAGCGGAAAAACATACCCGCCTTGAATTTTGCGCCACACCCAAAAACCACAGTCCTCCCCCCTCCCCCCCACAGGCAGCACAGAAAACCAAAACCGGACAAAAACACACACACACAACCCCAAACAGAGAAAGACATGAGCAACAAGAGCTAACCTTGCATTATGAAGTCTGTCAGCCCTTCTTCCTCTCTCGCCTCGCTCTCCCGCTATTGCTTTTCGCTCTCCCTCTCTCGCCACACGCTCCCTCCCTCTCTCTCTCTCTCAGCTGTCATACACGCCCAGCCGTCCGTCCCCTACCCCGCCACCCCGACTCCGTGGTCCAATCGCACGCGGCTCCATTCAAGGCCAGCCAACCAGCACTAACCTTATTAGCATATAGCCGAGGCCTGAGGGCGGTTTGGGGCCGTTGTCATTTTTTAAAGAGACAGCTGGCCCGTTTCCCCATGGCTGTAGCCGCGACCCTTCACCTTGCACTCTCCTTCTCACCCGTCTCCAGAGACTCTCCCACAATATTCCCTCCATTTCAAGCTCGCCGTTTACGTCGGATGTCACATCGTCTACTCACAATACTTCAAAACGTGTCACATAAAATTTCAGCAACAGAAATTGATATTTTTGTATTGTTGCATATTGCATGTAATGAATTAAACTATCACTGTGCAAGTGATCATTTATTTTTTTATTCCTCTACTTGGATTGTGAACACATGTGTCCAACATTTTTCTGCCGACCAAAGGGGCCACAAATGGCCCCTGGGCCATATTTGGGACACCTCTGCTTGACACTTCATTGTTACCATGTGCTTGATTTTCTCGACTATATTGAGTTTTCTATTTATATTATGAAAGGTGGTGATTATTGAAAATTGTCGAGGAGCAAATTACACGCAACAAAATATATAAATACTCAAAAAATATAAAAATAACACTTTGGTTTCTTCTTCCATTTTTCATCAGATGAACTCAAACAGCAACAATGTTTATTCTATGCAAATAAGTCATATTTCGCTCAAATATTCTACTCAAATCTGTACAAATATGTACCGACATAATCTATCCACCTATCTATCACAGGTGTGGGATTACACAGCATGACTATTGCACAGGTGTGCCTTAGACTGGCTACAATAAAAGGTCAATTCAAAATGCCCGGGTTTATCACAGAGCATAATACCACAGGTGGCGACTGTGCAGTCGCCATGCCGACGGCAGGAATGTGAATTGAATTTTCATTTTTCATACTTTTCATAGAATTTGGCAGTAAAGCCAACCGGGGAATCATAACCGCAGAGCCAAATAGTGCACCTAAAGTTGTGTTTTGTGCATATGGACTTAAAAGCCAGATACTGATCATGATTCCAATTCTTAAAAGTTTAGTTTTGTAACAACAACAAAAAAACAAACATAACCTCACCCTCACAAATGCGGTCGAGCCTCTGGCGCTTGACCTGTTTATGTTTGTCCATCAGAGCCATAGACCGAGCACACTGGATGTCCAACACAGGAGAACCGATCTGAGAACCTCTTGATCAAATCCACTCCTGTTGACCGGAAAACACAAAGAAAACAGTTAAAACTTATGACAAAGTACCAGAAAACAGTGTATACATGGAAAGGAATATTCCAATCTCCTGTCTACATGCACCGCTATAATAAAAACAGAATAGTCAATGGGGCATGCGCAGTAAAAACGTAAACAACATCACGTGATTCATCAAAGATGGCGGACAAGAGTGTGATTACCACAGTTGTTGGGACAGTTGCTACTCTTTTTCGCAGTTGCGAGTTTTTCATCCGTGCAGTTCTTTTAAAGTTTGTATCAAAAACGAACTTTCCACTGTAGTCCAGTGATGACTGCTCGCCGCCATTTTCAAAACCTGAGAGACGTCTGCGTGTTACGTCACGGCTGAGCGTGCGCTAAAAGAACGCACCCTGACAACTTTCCGATTGAACGGGTACAAGATATGTCAATGCGGCACGGTGGTCAAGTGGTTAGCGCGCAGACCTCACAGCTAGGACACCAGGGTTCAATTCCACCCTGCATGTTCTCCCCGTGCATGCGTGGGTTTTCTCCGGGTACTCCGGTTTCCTTCCCACATTCCAAAAAACATGCTAGGTTAATTAGCGACTCCAAATTGTCCATAGGTATGAATGTGAGTGTGAATGGTTGTTTGTCTATATGTGCCCTGTGATTGGCTGGCCACCAGTCCAGGGTGTACCCAGACAGCTGGGATAGGCTCCAGGACCCCCTGCAACCCTCGTTAGGCTAAGCGTTAGAAAATGAACGAAAGAATGAATGAGTTCTCCTCCTATTTTGTGTGGAAGTGGTAACTTTTTGGCTTCTTATTTTGTCTTTCCCCACCCTCGGCCATCTGTGTGGAGTTTGCATGTTCTCCCCGTGCATGCGTGGGTTTTCTCCGGGTACTCCGGTTTCCTCCCACATTCCAAAAACATGCTAGGCTAAGTAGCCACTCCAAATTGTCCATAGGTATGAATGTGAGTGTGAATGGTTGTTTGTCTATATGTGCCCTGTGATTGGCTGGCGACCAGTCCAGGGTGTACCCCGCCTTACGCCCGAAGACAGCTGGGATAGGCTCCAGCACCCCCCCTGCGACCCTCGTGAGGAAAAGCGGTAGAAAATGAATGAATGAAGATACCTCAATCGGATTGGGGAAAGGAATATTATTATATATTATTATATATTCATTCGGATTGGCACTTTTCTTTCGGAATGAGGTGTATACAAAGGTTTCCGTTTGAGCAAATAACCCGAATGGAATTGAATATTTGTGTCCATGTATACGTGGCTATTGTTAATACTGTATTTTGATACAGTCTTGCCTTTTTAGGAAAAATTGCTTTAGGTTTTCATTTTATGGAACAACTAACAAAAACAAGATTACATTAATAAGAAATAAATTACAATAGCATCATTTTAAATTTAAAAAAAGTGACAGCATATGTTAATATTCTGACTTTCTTCTTGTGCACAGCGTCAAAAAGGATGGATAAAAAAAGAGCATTATATAACCGTAACGTTTTGTTCCAGCACTCACCTGGAAAGCAATGTCTGTTGTGAAAGTTAGGCTGTCAGCTGAAGTTGATACTGAAAACAAAGAAAAAGTACATTGACTTTAGATCGACATTGTCGTGCTTGTGTCTTGTTAGCTTGACAATAGCATGCTAACAACACTCAGTAATCAATGAAATAAATACAATACCGCCAATACATTAGTCACGTGTTTACAGTATATATACCAAAGTGTACAATAGACTATAGTTTTAAGTATATGGCGTAAGTTAGCCTCTCACTATGTCACGCACGACTTGTACAGCGTTTAACAGTTGAAGACAACTTATTCAAATACTTATTCAAAATAAGACATCCAATACTTTATCAACTATTAGTGTAATTTTAGAACTCGCTACCTCGACAGGGCTCCCTTGTTAGCAGCAAAGTTACCGTTACCCAATTAACATTAGCTAGCTAGCCACACATCGATATAATAATGAATGGTGGATGCTACTTCAAAAGTATTTCATTTAAAGCGTTTGCTAATATAAAACACGTACAGTGGCCCCGTTTGTTAAAATGAGTCATGTTAACTTCTAAGCAGCGATCTCAACTATAGCTAACTATCGACTTAGCTAAAATCAGCTAGCTTAGCCGATGTGAGCTAGCGTACCCAAACACAAACATGGGGTTCTTAAGTAGATTATATTTGAATGGGAAATAGCAAAAACGCACCGAGATTATGTGTGCGCGACATTTAAATGTGACTTAACTACAGCTGAGTGGCAAAAAGTGGCGTTTTTAGCCATGTATAAAACTACATTACCTGGTACGTTTACACATTGCTAACTAGCTAGCTAGCTAGCTCGTGAAGCGAGCGTGTGTGGGGAAGGATGCAAAGAGGGGAGCCCATTTCGCTCGATTTGTTATCAGCTACGTTGAAGGGAAAATCGATCTACATTTTTTTTAAAAAACTACAAATAAAAATACAAATGTCCATTGTGACTCAATCCAAGTAGCACCACACACACAGTGCCCAGAGATCGAATCTAGTTTGAAATAAACGCTAGTTATTTACCCCGAATCAACTCTTTTGGAGAGTGCCGAGACAGTGTGCGTGCGTCGGTGTGGTTCCCTCTCTCCCGATCGCCATGAAATTGCACAAAAGAGGAAGTACTATGTTTGGTGGGGGGCAGTGTGACTGTGAGAAAGAGCGCCGGTGGTCTGGAAGGAGCGCCCTCACCTTTCATGGCGGAAAGATTGCCTTCAATCTTGACACTACTAGAGTGAAAACATCTTTGACCTTACCATGATGGCGGAACTTTAAATACCGGGGGGTACTGCTGTTAGCATCTTCGATTATGACTCATTAGCGCATGTCCGTTATAATAGAAAAGAGTAAAAAGTTTTTTTTTTCTTTTACATCCAAATGCTAACTTTTGTAAAATGACAGTTTTATGAACATAGTCATAATTTTACGGTAGGTACTTTTAGGTGGTAGGTACGCTTCATAGTTTTAGATTTGACTTCAGTATTTGACAAATGGCAACTTTACAGTGAAGTCATCATTTTATTTATTTATTTATATTATTATTTTTTATTTTTTTTATTTTTTTCATCATTTTATAAAATCATATAACTTGTATGAAATGTTTAAACATTTAATTACAGACCCTAGCTCCAGTGGCCCCCAGGTAAATTGAGTTTGAGACCCCTAGTGTATATAAAAAAAATGCTAAGAAAAGTCTTTAACCTCCGTTTAAAGGAATATATATAATTCTATTAATTTTTTTGCTGATCAATAAATAAGTTATATTTATCCCCAATTATGTAGAAGAGCATTGTATCATACTGACGTTAGATGTTTCTAACACTTACCTTCTTATCACACACAAACACATTTTTATCATTCTCTATCAAACTTTATTGGTACATAAATTGTGCAATACTGTATATCCATATCTGGAATATGGCCATCTGAAAACATACTGTATGCAAAATCAACTCTGAAAGGCCACTAAAAAAATCAGCCATGTCGCATTCAATCACATCCACACTCACAGTCCATTCATTACATTGTGCCGTATTGTATGTAATGAGCTGGTCAAAGCGTCCATGTTTGGTGATTCGAGAGGCTTTTCCAGCGTGTAACGCCAACTCTAAAATATCGGAATCACCAACAGCACGTCAAGTTTAAGGCATGGTCCGATTATAGTGTCGTAATTGCTTGTTTAGAAACATTTGGTCGTGTTCGAGGAAAATGGACGATAAATGAAGGTACATCCATCAACCTTAAAGGAACGGATACATCTGATGATCGACTTCAATCATGAACAGTAGCGAACTAATGAATCGGGAAAACGACACCAACATGAGATAAGTTCAAATCAATAACAAACAGGTCATGTGACAGAGACGCCATGCTCAAAAATGAGCAGTATTAGACGGAACTCAAAAAGGCTAACTTTTTACCTCTTAACCTATACATGACAATCATAAAATAATGGCAGTGGATTCAAGCTATATCAGCATATTTTGCTCACTTTTTCCAATATATCAATTATGGATGCAGAATTAACCCTTAGATGCACGAGTGACTGGACCCTACACTCTTCCATAAGTGGGGCAAAAATCACCCATACTAGAATCAATGCGTTTTTTATCCCAATTTTGTCATTTTGGTTAGGAATAATCACTTGTATGATATTTATTATTATATTTAGGACCACACAAGAATGAATTCATGTTAGAAATATCTTCATTTTTTTACTTTTTTACATCTTTGAAAAAGAAAATGACCCCATACAACAATAGAAAATGTGAGGATCCATTGTGTGTTGCATAAAGGTAAGTTAAAAATGTGAATGGCATGATATCAAAAATATGTTTTTTGAGGAATACCTGGAATATGAAATGATAAAAAAAAATTTCATTATGAAGATATTTCAAGAAAACAACCTGACCGGGTCATTTTTGACCCACTTATGGAAGGTTGGGGTAGTAACACAAAAACAAAAATTTCTTAAAATGTATAAAAGGTAAGTTAAAAATGTGAATGGCATGATATCAAAAACACGTTTTTTGAGGAATACCTGGAATATGAAATTCTAAAAAATTTTCATTATGAAGATATTTCAAGAAAACAACCTGACCGGGTCATTTTTGACCCACTTATGGAAGACTTCTTAAAATTTCTTAAAATGTATAAACGGTAAGTTAAAAATGTCAATGGCATGATATCAAAAACATGTTTTTTGAGGAATACCTGGAATATGAAATGATGAAAAAATTTCATTATGAAGATATTTCAAGAAAACAACCTGACCGGGTCATTTTTGACCCACTTATGGAAGGTTGGGGTAGTAACATAAAAACAAAAATTTCTTAAAATGTATAAAAAGGTAAGTTAAAAATGTGAATGGCATGATATCAAAAACATGTTTTTTGAGGAATACCTGGAATATGAAATGATAAAAAAATGTCATTACGCAGATATTTCAAGAAAACAACCTGACTGGCTCATTTTTGACCCACTTATGCATCTAAGGGTTAATGTGTGGAAAACATTCTCTAAAGTCAGGTCCGGAAGTCGGAACCCGGAAAGAATAAAGCTTAAAGCTCCAGAAATTATTTACCACCAGAAATCCATAACGTCTCAGTCTTGGCGGGTCGCTAATGGAGGCACTATGTACTGTATAACGCTGACGTTTTTAACAGGAAGTAGCTCCAGAGTGGTTGCTGTAGCTTCAAACTGCTTCCATCTTGAGTATCGTGTAAAAGTATAGTGTAGTACTGAAGCCCGAGGCAGCAAGCAGGTCCTTAACGTGGTAAAGGAAGCCGTGACCACAGGAAGCACGGCGCTCTACATCCGTCATCAGTTCTCTTCTATGAGGTTCAAGTCCAGTTCTGTGCAGTCTCTTTCAAAAAACATTTGCACCTCAGGTGTTGCAGTTCTTTTGATTGAATCATCGTCGTCATCATCGTCGTCGTCGTCCTCTTCACTTTCACTTAGCGGCCCGATGCTGGCTCGACCCAGGAACTCAGCAGGCGAGACAGCAGAGTTTGTCTGGATGTTACAGGCACCTGAAGTGGACATGAGAATGTCACCATTGCCAATCTGCAGGGGAGACAGAAGCAACGTGATTATCAGGTCTTAGTTCTCAGCAAACATGCAACAAAGTCCTGTTTTATTTTAGTCATCATCATGGCACTATCATGCTGGAGGAAACAAACACGCATGCACGGGGAGAACATGCAAACGCCACACAGAGATGGCCGAGGGTGGGGAAAGACAAAATAAGAAGCCAAAAAGTTACCACTTCCACACAAAATAGGAGGAGAACTCATTCATTAATTTTCTACCGCTTTTCCTCACAAGCGTCGCGAGGGTGCTGGAGCCGATCCCAGCTGTCTTCAGGCAAGAGGCGGGGTACACCCTGGACTGGTGGCCAGCCAATCACAGGGCACATATAGACAAACAACCATTCACACTCACATTCATACCTATGGACAATTTGGAGTCGCCAATTAACCTAGCATGTTTTTGGAATGTGGGAGGAAACCGGAAAAAACCCACACATGCACATGCAAACTCCACACAGAGATGGCCGAGGGTGGGGAAAGACAAAATAAGAAGCCAAAAAGTTACCACTTCCACACAAAATAGGAGGAAAACTCATTCATTCATTTTCTACCGCTTATCCTCACGAGGCTCGCGGGGGTGCTGGAGCCTATCCCAGCTTTCTTTAGGCAAGAGGCGGGGTACACCCTGGACTGGTGGCCAGCCAATCACAGGGCACATATAGACAAACAACCATTCACACTCACATTCATACCTATGGACAATTTGGAGTCGCTAATTAACCTAGCATGTTTTTGGAATGTGGGAGGAAACCGGAATAAAACCGGAGAAAACCCACGCATGCACGGGGAGAACATGCAAACTCCACACAGAGATGGCCGAGGGTGGAATTGAACACTGGTCTCCTAGCTGTGAGAACCAAAAAAAAAAAAACAGAGACCAGTCCAGAAGTACTGGCACCATCAACCAGGAGAATATGATCTACCATATGATCTGCCAACCTGTGTCATCTTGCCGAAGTCCAGTCCAGGCCTCGGACCAGGTAACACATCTGGATCGTGACGCCTCTTCAAGCGAGGTTTCCGCATGTCGCAGGGCTGCGAGTGGCATCGCGGCAGTGTCGGGTGCAGGCTGCGTCGAGATGATGATGGCGTGCTGCAGGCCGAAGTGGGAGAAGGAGACAAGGCGGGGACCTCCATGCCCACAGCGTGGGCTGCCTGAGGGTGCTGGTGCGGCGTGGATGCGGTCTGAACTTGCAACGGCGAGAGCGAGTAGCGGCGGTGAAGCAACAAGTGGCGCATTAGCGGTGTCGGTGATGATGAGCATGAGGAAGGGGTGGCCAGGGATGAAGAGCAGGCCGTTTTTGGCGAGTCGCATGGGTCCCACGGAAAGCTCCACGGCAGTGGAGAGTCCGCCGACAGTGCTAAGCTAAAGAAAGTAGGGCTGGAGGAGGAATGCAAGGACGACTTATTGGAAGTCCGAGGACCACTAAGACTTAACAAGGCATCTCCAGAACCCACATTAGATGTTCCTATGCTTTGACTGGTACGTTTTACTGGGGTCCAAACTTTGGATGCACTGGGATGCCATGTGGAGCGACATCGAGAAAGATCCTCCGGAACAGAGAGGGAGCGACAGTGGCGTTTTGGAGGTGGCGGAGGAGGAGAGCTGTGGAAATCCTGGTTTGTCATGGAAAACTCAGCTCCACGTTGAGGTTGCCGAGGCCACGTGGAGTCCAGTCCCCAGGTTGAATCCAGAGGTTTGGCTTTGAATGATGGCTGCGGAGCAAAGCTGGGCTCTGGGGGCGCCAAGAGACAAAACATGAGCCAGATCTCACAACATGAACATGTAGCAAACATGTCATCCACTGGACTTGCCTTGTGTGGATTTGCATGTTCTCCAGGAGATTGTGGGGCTGGAGCCTAACGCAGGTAGCGTCTAAAAAAATAAAATGGATTTAATAAAAAAAATATATATGAAAATATGAGCTGGAAATCTCATGTTACAAATATACAACATAAGGTGGCCAGAAATATTTCAATATTAAAATGAAATAAAAAAAAATTGTAATAAAAATTTTCATTAAAAAAACTATTTAACTCTTTTAAAGGGACAAAACAGCATTTCAGTGTCATCATTGAACAGTACTAGTATGTATGCGAGTACACAATCATTTGATTATATCTTCTCATGGGACAATACAAAAAAAAATTAATTAAAAAGTTTTTTTATTTTTTTTAATTATTTTATTATTATTATCATTTTTTTGGTATTGTCCCAGGTTCAATGATGACACTGCAATGCTGTTTCCCGTCTCCCTTTAAGAATGAGCTGAGTTTTTTTTTTATAAAAAAAAATAACATTTAAAAATAAAAAATAAAAATTTAACAAATTTTAAAAAATTTAAATAAAAAAATTAAAAAAAATTTAACTAAGCCAAATACAGGGATGAAGAGTACTAGTACGTATGCGAGTACACAATCATTGGATTATATCTTCTCATGGGACAATACTAAAAAAATATATTTTAAATTAAAAAAAAATAATTTAAAAATTATAAAAAATTAAAATAAAAAAAAGACTAAAAAACATAATGAACTTAAAAACTTAACTTAAAAAAAACATTATATCATTGTATGGTCATATCACCTCGTACTTATTAAAAATGACATTAAAAAAACAAAACATTTTTTTTTACTATATTAGGAAAGCAGGAAGTGAACAAATGTAACAGTTACTGACTGTAAAAGTACCACATGGAGGGGTAGGATTTAATAAGCTTTGCTTCTTCCTACTCTTTTTGGACATGTGGAACTGTGAACTGATTATGTGATGCATTCAATTGTAATCTGATGCATGTTCAAATGAAATTAAACCATTACTAAAAACCAGAACTGATAAGTACAGCAATGTTATTCCTCCAAGGGGTACAGATCAATTCTTTATATCATATGGCACCAGATGATATAATAATAATAATAATAATCTCACAAAAGTGGGTACACCACTCACAATGTAGTAACCATTCTTATTATGGTACTCTTCTCATGGGATACTACTAGTAATCAGTATTTTCTAAATTAGGGCTTGTCAACAGACGACGTACCACATTCACATTAAAAGCCTTGTGATAAGGTTCTTCCAAACTTTGCTTCCGGAGCTGCTCCGTGATAAGTGTCACCATAATGGCCGCTCTGATCCAGTTCAGTCAGACCCCTGGCATGGCGTGCGGCCTCCACACATCAGTGACCAGTCGTAGTCATCTTTATTCCACCTGTATGACCGGGAATAAAAACAATAACAATATTTAATGTAACACTAGTTACTTAGCAGTTATAGCATCCTTTATAGGCTTTTATGGACTATAAAGCTGCATACAAGTTTCTCTGTAGTGAATAAAATCCTGAACTTATGAGTCCTTTGCAGGCCAGGAGCAGAAGTTCACGTTCACAAAAGCAGAGAGCACACATGGACACGAGGAGACCCAGAACAAAGAAACACTTCACATTCCATCATAGTCACATAGGAAGTGAACACTGAAATCTTGGTATTAGTACAAAAAAAAAAAATACAAACTATAGTCATGCATGGCAAAGAACATAAGTCCCCGATTGGAAAGCTTTGAGGTAAAACTTGGGGAGTTGGCCTAAACAGATAACAGCAGTTGGGACTTGTGAAGGAAAGGGGGAGGGAGAGTCAAAAAGGGGAGAGAATGGGGGAAGTGTGAGGAAAATGAATGGGGATAGAGACTGCTAGCATGCCATAGAACCTTTACAAGGGGGGTACAAAAGAATAATTCAACATTTATACTACAAATTCAGGATAATTGTTGCACAAATAATTGCACCAAACCTGCATTGTTTGTTGCATGCAAGAGAACCTTTGCACGGCTCCATAAAAAAAACCACCATGCCTATCACCAAATGCTTGCACACAAAACCAAAAGACATATTAATATGTAACATGGTTGCACAATGACACCATAAGTGTGTGAAGATTGGTTCTAACATGCTGACACTATGCAACTAGGATGAATATGGTGTGATTCAACACTTGTTGGCAGTCAGACGTGGCCTTGCAGGAAGTGTGCATGCAAACACTCAATAATAACTCAATTTTGACACCAACAATACATATATTTTTAGCGTGTAATAAAACACACTAGACGTGTTCTGACAACTACAGAGTTCATAGTTCCACCAACTTTATGCAACATTCAACCCATATACATGGCGCGTCATAACTTATTCTCTTTTTGCTTCTTTAATCGAACACAAGTTGGTTCAGTTACACGGTTAAGGTTGTCATAACATGGGTTAGCAAGCAGCCCCTGCTAGCATGCTACTGGCATCACAAGTGTCCATATATACGACGTTAGCCCTGCTATTCGACACGTTTTTTGTACATTAAAAAATATATTGACAGTGAATAGAAGTGCCTCTATGTTTCTATACAGAATAATATGTCAGAATATTTCAACCGAAATACCACGTCGGAGCTGATATGTTCGCGTTAGCTTATTTATTGTAAGCTAGCGTGCTACAGCTGTCCTGATGTATTACCTTCGTTCTGTGTTTCCTTAGCAACCGAAGCTGCACAGTGCACCCAGATAGCCACTGCTAGGCCGAGTGTTTATATAGCTCTTGAGCGATACCATTATACCATTACTGGGGGGGAGAGTATTTCTAATGTCATCATGAAAGGACACAATGAGTGGCATTTTTTATAATATAATTAGTTTTATACGTGATTAATGACTACGTGTTTGATGTACTTTAGAAGCCTTAGCAACACAGTCGATGTTAACTTGGGCGTATACACCCCTGAATAAATCCTAGTTAGACCATTCCATAAAAAAATTAAAGGCGCAAATGTAAGAATCGTAACAACATTTTTTATTTTGCTGTATTTTTATATGTGTGCTAATTTAAACAGTTGTTTTAAATTTTGATTTCATAAAAATGTATAATATAGCACGGAACGTTTGTAATCACAAAGCGTGATCAAATGTCTACGCATGCGCATGGCATATCAAATTTGAGCCACTGGGCTGTCTTAAAAAAGTAAAGCTTTGATCATTATTGTACGCAAAGCACAACCCGAACAAGACATGGCGTCACATTTACTCAGCAAGGAGGACACCCTGGCAATGAGGAAGAGATTGATAGGGTAAGTACTTTGTTTTTAAAACCATGAAACCTCGTTCGATGCCATTTGTATTTAGCCATAGTGTGTCACGTGCTCACTGGCCGACATGGCGTTTTTCATTACAGAGAATCGTGCAGACTTTTTTATTCAGACGATCCTGTCAAAATTATCAAAGCAAGGGGACAATATCTTTTTGATGAGAACGGTAGTCGCTACCTGGACTGCATCGGAAATGTCCATCACGGTAAATATATCTATTAATTCAATGCATTGGTCACCATATTTTAAAAGTTAAAAAAAAGAAAACCTGCGTACACTCCTGCCATCTAGTGGCCGGATTTAGAATCAACACTTTTCTTTGTGCTGTAGTGGGCCATTGCCATCCCAGTGTTACAAAGGCTGCAGCAGAACAAATGGACCTTCTGAACACCAATACCAGATTCCTGCACGACAATTTAGTCCTGTATGCAAATCGCCTGGCTGCCACGTTGCCAGACAAACTGTCTGTCTTCTACTTTGTCAACTCTGGGTAGGTCTGAAAACACAAATAATATTAATAGTATATATTTGTTTTATTTAAATTTTTAATATTATTTAATAAATGTATTAAATTTATTTATAATAATAATAAATTTATTAAATTTATTTTATTTATTAATTTTATTTATAAATTTATTTTATTTATTTATTTTTAATTCAATTTCACTCATTCATTCATTTTCTACCGCTTTTTCCTCACAAGGGTCGCGGGGGTGATGGAGCCTATCCCAGCTGTCTTATTAAATTTAAAAAATATATATATATATTATTTAATATTTGTCAACTCTGGGTAGATCTGAAAACATAGATTATTAATAGTACATATGTTTTATTTCAATTTTTAATAGTATTTAATAAATATTTATAATAATAAATGTATTAAATTTATTTATAATACAAATATTAAATATATTTTATTAATTTTATTTATAAATTAATTTTATTTATTTTTAATTTATTAAATAAAAGCAATTAAAAAATATTATTTAATATTTGTCAATTCTGGGTAGGTCTGAAAACAAATAGATTATTAATAGTATATATGTTTTATTTCAATGTTTAATATTATTTAATAAATTTATTAAATGTATTTATAATACATATATTAAATGTATTTTATTTATTAATTTTATTTATATATTTATTTTTAATTTAATTTATTAAATTACAAAAATAAAAAATATTTAATATTATTTCTTTTGCACCACCCAATTTGTACTAAGTTGCAACAACATATATAATTATCTCATGCCATGCTTTTCCAAGTATGAGACTTACTTTAAAAAATTGTTCAAATCCCGCAAAGCACACTTTAGCAATGTTCTAGCCCAAATGAATGCAATTTTCATATGCATAATCCACAAAAGTCCACAAAGTAGTCCGCCAAATGTGACTTTATCGAATCTATTGCAACCAAAAATGTCTTTTCTCTCCCAGCTCAGAAGCCAACGATCTCGCACTACGCCTGGCCCGCCAGTACACCCAACACGAGGACGTCATCGTGCTTGACCAGTGATGCTTCCCTTTTCAACGAATCATCATCATCTCAACTCATACGCCAGCCATGTTTAAAATGTCCGCCTGTTTTGCTTTTAGTGCGTATCATGGTCATCTAGTGTCCCTCATCGACATCAGTCCTTATAAATTCCGGAAACTATCAGGGCAAAAAGAATGGGTTCATGTGGTGCGTAAAATGAATAATTATTATTATTATTCAAATATGTTTCTCAGAAATAATATCTTTGACCCCCCCCCTCACATAGGCCCCCTTACCAGACACCTACAGAGGCATATACAAAGAGGATGAACCCAATCCGGGGTTGGCTTATGCAAATACAGTGCGAGACTTAATAGAGGATGTGCAAAGCAAAGGTCGAAAGGTGATGTCACTCAAAAGTCACTACTGCAATTCTTACTTAACAACACCCCCCCTTGCCCCCCTCCCCGAATAGATTGCTGCCTTTTTTGCTGAATCAATGCCAAGTGTCGGAGGACAAATCATTTTACCCCAAGGTTACTCATCCAAAGTTGCAGAGTAAGTACTTGTACACGTTTAACTCTATTACATCTACTTCAGTTATTACTCGTGCTCTACAGGTACGTTGGCGCAGTGGGCGGTGTGTTTGTGGCCGACGAGGTGCAGACAGGATTCGGACGCGCGGGGAGTCATTTTTGGGCTTTTCAGTTGCAAGGTGCAAATTTCTGCCCCGATATATTGACGATGGGGAAACCGATGGGAAACGGGCATCCGATCGCGTGTGTGGCGACGACGGCGGAGATAGCCGGAGCGTTCACCGACAATGGCGTGGAGTACTTTAATACGGTGAGATTTTCATAGTATAATTATATATATATGCCATTCTAGACATGTTATTAAAGTACTTTTTTGTCAATTTCTTTCAGTTTGGAGGTAATCCAGTTTCGTGTGCAATCGGGCTGGCGGTCCTGGAGGTCATCGAGAAAGAGGACCTGACAGGAAACGCCACTCGGGTCGGCGCGCATCTTAAAGATTTGTTCACAAAACTGCAATCTCGACATCAAATAATCGGCGATGTTAGGTACTGATGCAGTAAATGAGTACATGCAATTCTAGTACATTTAGATTAGGAACTATGAAGTATTGTGTAAGTCGAGGCTGTTTCCGGTAAACGTTGACCTCCGCCAAGGCTGCCCTGTTCAAGGTGTTGAGGGAGTCCGGTTCGGGGGGGGGGGGTCTTAGAACCTCATTTCTGCTAATTGCAGATGATGTGGTTCTTATGGCGTCTTCGGTCTTCGACCTTCAGCGTCTTACTGGGACGGTTTGCATCTGGGATGAGACTCAGTACTAGTCCCAAATCAGAGGCCATGGTTCTCAAGTCGGAAAAGGGTGGAGTGCTCCCTACCGGGTTGGGAATGAGGTCCTGCCCCCAGGTGGAGGAGTTTAAGTATCTCGGGGTCTTATTCAAGAGATGTGGTTCTTATGGCGTCTTCGGGCTGCGACCTTCAGAGTCTTACTGGGACGGTTTGCATCTGTGATGAGACTCAGTACCAGTCCCAATTCAGAGGCCGTGGTTCTCAGTCGGAAAAGGGCGGAGTGCTCACTCCGGGTTGGGAATGAGGCCCCCAGGTGGAGGAGTTTAAGTATCTTGGGGTCTTATTCAAGAGATGAGGTTCTTAAGGCGTCCTCGGTCTTCGACCTTCAGTGTCTTACTGGGACGGTTTGCATCCGAGTGTGAAGCGTCTGGGATGAGACTCAGTACCAGTCCCAATTCAGAGGCCATGGTTCTCAGTTGGAAAAGGGAGGAGGGCTCACTCCGGGTTGGGAATGAGGTCCCCAGGCGGAGGAGTTATGGCGTCTTCGGGCTGCGACCTTCAGAGTCTTACTGGGACGGTTTGCATCTGAGTGTGATGCATCTGGGATGAGACTCAGTACCAGTCCCAAATCAGAGGCCGTGGTTCTCAGTCAGAAAAGGGTGCTCACTCCGGGTTGGGAATGAGGTCCTGCCCCCCAGGTGGAGGAGTTTAAGTATCTCGGGGTTTTATTCACAAGTGAGGGAAGGTGGGAGCATGAGGTCGACAGATGGACCATCGTGGATCTATGTTCCCACCCCATGAGGTTCGGGTTATGACCGAAAGAATGAGACCCCGGATACAGGCAGCTGAAATGAGTTTCCTCCGAGTCCTAGCTGGACTCACCCTAAGAGATAGGGTGAGGAGCTCAGTCATCCAGGAGGGGCTCAGTTGAGGTGGCTCGGGCATCTAGTCCGGACGCCTCCCTGGTGAGGTGTTCCGGGAATACCCAGCCGGGAAAAGGCCCCAGGGGGCAGACCTAGGCCACGCTGGAGGTTATTATGACTCACAGCTGGCCTGGGAACGCCTTGGTGTCCTCCCGGTGGAGCTGAAGGAAGTGGCCGAGGACCGGGAAGTCTGGGCTTCCTTACTAAGACTGCTGCCCCCTCGACCCGGACCCGCATGAAAATGGGTGGATGCACTGCTCACCTTATGCAAGATACAAATTTAAACAATGCAATTTTAACAGGGGCAAAGGTCTTTTTATCGGAGTCGAGCTGGTCCAAGATCGACAAACGAGGAAACCTGCCACCAAAGCTGCAGCACACGTGGTAAAAAGGTAACGTACAGTAAAACCCAGTGTTCAATGCTGCGGTTGTAATTTCTGAGAAAATTATTTAATTCAGGCTGAAAGCTGAGGATCGAATCTGTGTCAGCACCGATGGCCCCTGGGACAACGTGTTAAAGTTTAAACCCCCAATGTGCTTCAGCGTGGAAGACGCTGAGCTGGTGGCGAGGTGTATTGATCGCATACTCACAGGTGACTCCCAGGCAACCATTAATCATTGAAAATTAATTTTCACAACATTAAATAATGTAATTTTTTTTTTTAGACATGGAAGCCAGCCATTGACGTGAAACTGGAAAATGAAGACATCTTTTTTTTTAAAAAATAAAAAGGTGTGTGGAGCCTGTATAGAAAAAGTTTTAATATGTTCAGACATTGTCATATGTCACATTCATAAAGTTCAGAGGTAGAAATTAGCATTTTGGCAGATGAAACAGTCATTTCATATACTGCCATTTCCTTGACCTAGCTAGGAATTTCATGTCAAAAAAAGCAACTATCAATTTGTATCATTTGTAACATTTTTTTTTACCTTGTTTTCATAGGAATCAGCCATTTTGCAATACTGAAGGGTGTGTGCGCCGAATCCATCTGGCTGCAGACAGCTCTACCATATCAGCATTACTGCTTTGAGAAATTTAAAATTTCAGTTTTTTTTGTTATAAAAAAAACATTGTAACATATGCGAGTGAACAGACATGTCTTTAAATACTTAGCAATTTTAAAAAAATAATTTCTCTCACATAAAACACTATTCAAATACACGTTTTTAAAGATAATCACTTACCAGATTACACTCACACTAACGTTCAAGTATCGCAGTTTCACATCTTTAGTGGGTTGAATATTAAACACTGCAGGTGGCGGAAGCCCTCTTTCCCACAGCTTCCCAATGTAGGCATCCGTCGCGACGTTCACATTACTCCGGCTATAAATCCAGCAAGCCATTTAACAGTACAATACATTTAACGTTAACTTTACAAAAATAATAACAGTAAGGTCCAGTTGTAATAAACCAAAAGTTTATTTCTACCAATTTGCCCAAGACACTAGAGGAATGAGTATCCAGTGAGAGAGGGGGTACCCTCTTACATTTAACAGGCTTGCGTTCAGTTGTGTTACACTAGTAAAGCCACTTAAAAATTGCAAACACGAAACGGGGGAAGAAACTCCTTAAAAGCCAAAAAAAAAATGAAAAAAATGATGCTGGTTGTCTTCTACTAAGCCATCTGCAAACATTCATCAAACACGCTTACAATGAACCCCTTTGATTGGTTTTCAATCCCTTATTTTGCCTCACCCCCACAGCCGAATGCACAGCCATGCAATTTGCATCCAACACTCAGCACGGGAGAACATAACTAAGACCTAGAAACACTGAAAAGAAAAAAAAAAAAAAACTAATTTGTTTTATTGGGGAGCTTTAAAAGCTCTTTGCTCCTGTTTTGTCTGTGAATCCAGTAGACATGTAAAAATACAACCATACAATACATTAGATTCAAAAAGGTACCAAAAAGTACAGTAAAAATAACACTTCCGTCACTGGAAATGTAAATGGACACAAAAAACAATATAAAATAAAAAGTGGAAAAGTGACATTTGCTTCCCCAGTTCCTCACTTGATCTGTACAAATGGAGCATGAGTCCAAATTTTCTGCCAACTCCAAAGGAAAAGCCAGAGCCCATGTTCGCTGTGGTCAGACCATGGATCTCTTTTTCTTATTTACGTTAGACCTTAAGAGAGAAACACGTTGCTTAACGTTACTGGGAATAAAACGAAAACGTGGTGAGCAGTTACAAAGACAAAAAAAAAAAAACAGGTGCATGAATGAGTTAACAGGTCGGTGAACAGACAAGAACCGAAAAGCAATTACACCAAAAAAGGTGAAACGTCCTATTCTCAACCACCACCAGCTCAACCCTTATCGATCAAGTAGTGTTTGTAGGGATGCATCTTGTGATGATAGGTGGAATGGATCCTGACCCCCATCAAAACAATCTACCCTAGCCCCCGCCACAATGTTGGAATGGATTTAAGAGTAGATGGAGGGTTTTTTTTTTTAAGGGAGGGGGGGTCAAAAAGGCACCAATGGTACGAGCTATAGTCTCATACTACCATGGATGATGCAAAAATGCATACCTGCACTACGTGTGATCAGTATGGCTTGTAGCTACTCGGGTGGCCACGTCTTGGAGTTTTCCCATAGCTTGTATTGTTCTGGTCTGGAGGACAAGAGAAAAAGGGACTGAGTTCTGTACAACATGGAGGACCAAGAAAAATAAGCTTCTCCCATTCAGTCTTTCCCCCTGGGGCCACTTATCGCTTACTGTAATCGTAGCCACCCCCATAGCCGTAATAACCGGTAGAGTAGTCATAGCCGCCATAGCCACCGTAGCCGCCATAGCTCTGCTGTCCATAGCCATAGTTCTGGTTGTATCCTCCTTGGTTCCAGTAGTTGTTGTAACCTTGATTCCAGTTGTGGCCCTGGCCTATTTCAATTTTTAAAAAAAAGCAAAACAAAAAGCTATGGTACAGCTAACAACAAAAACGGGCAAAATCAGAGTGCAAAAGCATTCTTACCTGGACGACCGCCCCTGCCACGTGCACCGCCGTACCCACGAGCGCCGTACTGCTGCTGCTGGTAGACCTCTTTGGGTTGAGCGATCTTAATTTCACACTGTAATATAAAAAAAAACATTATTGTACCTCATTGATACGCACTAACATCTAAAAATGTGACAAAACACGAGCTCACCTTGCTTCCACCGACGGTGTGGTACTTCTTCTCCATGACTTTCTTCACGTGGGCCTCCTCCTGGTACGTGATGAAGACAAAACCTCTCCTCTTTTCAGTCTTTGGATCTTGAGGAAGCTCAATTGTCTCGATCTGTAAAGACAAAAAGTATTAGTCGGCAAATATAAGTAGTTATTGTACTACAGCAGCAAAAATTCACAGTCATACCTCGCCAAATGTTTTGAAGTATTCCTCGATGACCTCCTTTGCCGTGTCTGGGTTAAGACCCCCCACGAAAATCTTCTTTACCGGATCCTTTTTCATGGCCATCGCCTTCTTGGGGTCAATCTGTCGTCCGTCCAGCCTGTGCTCCTTCTGTTCAAGAACCTACAAATAGCCAAAATATTAATTACATGAAAAATACACATAAAAAAATGATTAAACTACTCAGACAACTTCTCCAGCTCACCTTTTCCACACTAATTGGATCTTTAAAAAGAATAAATCCAAAGCCTCGTGACCGGCCTGTCGTCTGATCGATCTTAATGGTGCAGTCTGACACCTCGCCAAACTTGGAGAAGTAATCTTTGAGATCCTTCTTGGTCGTATCCCAGCTGAGGCCACCGACAAACATTTTCCTGAATACAAAAAAAGGGGATAAATGAGGTCATTGAAAGCATTTGTGTCCTTACAGCTACATGTGGATTGTGTGGGGGAGTGTAAAGCTACAATGTTCCAGAGTATGAGTTTAACAGAGGTTCTATTTAAGCTAATTTGCGTTATTGTACTGCGTCAATTTGTTTAAAAACACAACATAACCGAGTAGCTTATATGCTACTCGTCTTCGTGATGGATTAGCTGTTCCCAGTAGCGCCCATCCCCCACCCGCTTTGCACATGGCGCCAACAAAGGCCGGCTGGAACAAAGAAACACCGCGGCTCACCAAAAGCCCCGTTTTCTTGGTCAAAATGAACAACAAATTTCATTTTTACTTACCCCGCATCCTCTTCGCCTTTACTCGCGTCGATTTGACCGCCTTCTGTGCCGCCGTTTTGCGAATTGTCGTCCGCGTCGGGCCCTGCGCCATCACAGACGGTCCCTTCCGCCTGGTCGCCTCCATTAAAGTCGTCGACTTCGTGGCCGTTTTCTGAGGTCTCCATGTACTGTTGCTCGATATCGGCCATTTTGTACTAATACAGCTAATGAACACATAGAAAGGTACATAAGCGTTTGGATTACTCTAATAGGTTATATAAGTGCATGCGGTAGGAGTGTAGCTATTTTGATAATACATGCGTTTCCCACCATTTTGACCGGCACGGTTCGGCCTTCGATTTACCGGTTTAAAATTATATAACTAACAGTTAATCACTCAACATATATATAAAACATGCGTCATTTTTTGCTGTTACCATACAATAGAATTAAACGCGTATTTCCCATGTATAAAACGAAACCTTGTTTGTACAATTCATTCGCAGTTACGTAACGCATAGGCCTCATCATAAGTCGCAGCAATAATTTCAAAACGCCGCTACACTTCGCTTACAAAATAACAAACGCAGGTACAAAAGCACATCACTTACTTGCCAATTGAGGGGAAAAAGCACAATTTAAAGTAAATTACGCAAAATTGTTCGCTAACCACGCAATCGGAGTGCTCTCTTTAAGATGGATTCTCCCACAAGACGGCGGTCCTGGTTGCTTTTCTAGCGCCGGTGGGGAAAAAAACGACAGTACTGAGATGACGAGATTTGATTGGACAAGCAGCGGCGCCATTCACAACATTGACCAATCAAACGCGAGACGCTTGCTATGCATAGGGTTCCTACCGAACGAACTAGTTATAATTTATCAACTCTAAAACAATTTTACGTTTTATTTAACTTAACACACGCTGTACATAATCATGCGTCTGCATTTGACTATTATACACGATGAAATACTTTATTTAAAAAAAAGAAATCAGCTACTGTGCGTGATGTCGTCGGCCCGCCCATTTGATAGATGTATGACATCCAAGATGGCTGCTCCTTCTTTCGACAGGAAGTGAACGATGAAGTGTGTGCTTTCATTTTTTGTTTATACCCTATTTGTCGGTGATATTTTATGTATAATAAAATTATCCATATTTGCAGCGACGCCACTGTGCTGACCTATTTTGTCATCATTATTATTATTATTATTAAACTCATGAACTGGTATTGCTAACCACGTAGTATTTCTGATACCGCGACATCATGGAGTAGAGTAGTTTTAAATACAAAATAAAGACATTTGAGCAGCAGATAAGCAACGTACCTTCATTAAAAGTTGTCAAAGATGGGGAATGTGCTACGTGCGGGAGCGTGTGAGTGCAAAAGCACTGCGATTGTGTCTTTACATTGGACCTCTTTCATATATGTGACGTCACCAAATGGAGACTTTAATACCACTGTGTAACTGTTATTTTTGGCGTGCACTCGGATTGAAATGCTTGTAAATTATGGGATGATCTTTGAAATTATTAAATCCTAAGACTGGGGAAAGAAAAAAAATAGTAGCATTCATGCTCTACCAATGAATTGTGACTAAGAACATCATCAAAATGCAAAAAAAAAAATGTTTTGCTGAAAACAATGTTGAAATTAACAACTTTGGTTTCAGTTCTTTAAACGCAACATAACCACAGAAACATACCTGACAGAAAATAACATGAAACTCTGATTTTAGTGCAAATTTGGACTTTTTAAAGCTTCAGTTTTGAACTTTCAAAACACTGTTTTCAATTGTATGTTTCTTCTTTTTGCATGTTGATCCTCGACTTACATTTGTCTAAAATCAAGTGCAAATTCAATATCAGTCAACATATTTTTATTAAATTCGCATTTCCTGCAATCACATATTCCTCTTGGTTGTTCCTAAGTGTTATTTTTCTTCTTCCACAAGAGCATCATCACATATTTGAGGCCTGTTTGGATTATTTTTGATGAGCCACGCGGCAAGCCAAACCTATTGAGAGAATAATAAATAAGGAATATTTCACACTTTTATTCAGTAAGAATAAATAAGTGCTTATATCACATGGAGTACTTACACACGGCGTCAAAGGTTTGTGCTTGCAGAGCTCAGTGAGTCCTTGCAGCAACGTTTGGTTCACGTATTTACTCAAGTATTCTTCCGTTTCCTCCTTCGTGGGAACAGTTAGAGCTACAAAGATAGCGTTTTAAATACATTTGTGTTCAAATGCAAACGGGTGTATGTGTTTATCTTACTTCTCGGGAACATGAATTTGATCTCTCGCTCGGCCACGTGAAAGGAGTCGCTGCCATGGAGTGCATTTTGCAGCTCAGAAGTGCCATATTTTGCTCGAAGGCTGGGGAAACAGAGTGGTACAATACAAGCGTTTAAGACTTTTTCAAGAAATAATGTGGGGGAAAAAATGTGTACAAGTCAATCTATTGAGGAATAAAGTATGATAACGAATTTAATAGAAAATAATGATTTACAATACAAAAAATTAAAAAGAAAAAAACTGCTTTAATGCATGTGTGTTAGAGCAAAAAAGGTTGGTTGTACACTCAAAAAATAAATGTTTAGCCTCAAAAAAAAAAAATCAACGCAACAATTTCCAAAATGTTAAGTCAACTGACTTCATCATTTTATTCAAAGTAGTTGAATTTGTTGTCGACTTAATTATAATAACAATGCACACAGCTTTTTAAGTAGCAGTAACTTTATATATATATATATATATATATATATATATATATATATATATATATATATATATATATATATATATATATATATATATATATATATATATATATATGAATAAAATTTGATGAATAAAATAAATAAATAAAATTTGAGTGTATATGACATGCAAAATTTTATTTATTTAGCATATTTATTTATTATTTATTATTATATTTATGTATAATAATAAATAATAAATACATATGCTAAATGACAATGACATGCAAAATTTTATTTAGCATATTTATTTATTATTTATTATTATAATTGTTTATAATAATAAATACATATGCTAAATAAATACATTTTATAATATTATAATTATTTATAATAATAAATAATAAATACATATGCTAAATAAATACAATTTAGCATGTCATATACACTCAAATTTTATTTATTTATTTTATTTCATTCATGAATGAATGTTATACATTTGAGTGTATATGACATGCTACATTTTATTTGTTTAGCATATTTATTTATTATTATAAATAATTATATTTTATTTATTTTATTTAAACATATCTTAAAACGATGAAATGAGCTCCCGCCATTACTACATTGATTCTGTTGTTGCTGTGCTGTGCCGTAAACCTGTTAATAAATCACCATGTGACCACAAAGAGCTATATTTTTCTTCCCACTTTCTCATGCACTCCAAATCATTGTTAAAGTCTAAAAAAAACTGTTGTCTTTCCAGCAGTTTGCATAAATAAAC
Organism: Doryrhamphus excisus; assembly: GCF_030265055.1. NCBI lineage: Eukaryota > Metazoa > Chordata > Actinopteri > Syngnathiformes > Syngnathidae > Doryrhamphus > Doryrhamphus excisus. Next base: position 3,355,761 of record NC_080488.1, on the reverse strand, counting down.
ATCCCTATGAAGCCATCAACACTCACCATTCCGAATGAGTTTCTTCAGGCTTAGCGGGTCCAATGATAGATTTCCAAAGCGCTATTGCATTATCCCGAGCTAGAGTCAGTGCAAGGATCGGACCGGAGCTCATGTAAGCAGTCAGTTTGGAGAAGTTGAGTTTTCCATGGTGTTCGGCGTAGAAGTCACTGCACTGTTCCGGACTCAGATGAAGTTTCCTCTTCTGCCACATGGAGGAATGATTGCACACTTGAGTTAAATGCACAGGCGTGATCATATTTAATGAACTGTATTTGGCCTATTGAATTCAAGGGGAAATCATCTCATAATGCAGAATAATAATGAGCATAGTCATAATCATTTAGCATTTCATTTAGAACAGGGGTCTCAAAATCGCGGCCCGCGGGCCAAATGCGGCCCACGAGACGCTAGTTTGAGGCCCCCACCTCGATACCAAAGTTTAATGTTGAAATGACAGCTTAAAGCTGTGTGCACACCGGACACAATTACCCAGAACGGCCCGGCTTCACCCAGAACCTAGTTCCGGAAATTTAAATTTAAATTTCCGAAAAAAAAACCCAAAACGCATTTATTAAAAACTGGGGGAAAAAATCAATAAAAAATGCTTTAAAATGCTAAAAAATTAAAATTAAAATTAAAATTAAAATTAAAATTAAAATTAAAATTAAAATTAAAATTAAAATTAAAATTAAAATTAAAATTAAAATTAAAATTAAAATTAAAATTAAAATTAAAATTAAAATTAAAATTAAAATTAAAAAAATTAACATCTTATTTTGTGTATAGAAAAATACAAATTTACATTTTTATAATAAAAAATAAAATAAACAATAAACATTATTTATTTATTTTTCCCAGTTTTTAATACATGCGTTTTGGCTTTTTTTTTTAAACCTGATGCGGCCCGGCTTCACCCAGAATCTACCTCCGGTGGCCCCCATGTAAATTGAGTTTGAGACCCCTGATTTAGAATTTCTCCCAGCAAATCAGTGAACAAAGTAATAACACATATTACAAATATGAAACAGTAATTTGAACTATTACTTATTATATATATATCAATGTATTAGCATTTGATGTGAACCAGAATTATAACTTTTATACATGGAAAAAAAAATAAATGAAACACTTTCTGTGATGTCATTTGAATGACTGTACGTGTTATGTTTCATACATCAGTACAGTACATTAGAAAGTTATTGACGTTATGTCCTATCGTAATCAATGCATAACGTCCTTGACGTCATTTCCCATCGTAATCAATAACAATTACGTTTATTGTACTTTATAACCAACCTGCAGGATAGTGAAGCCCGACGTCAGGATGATGTCCTCAATTTCTCCACTTTTATGGATCGCGTCAGGTTTAATGATGGCTAGTGTTCTTTCCACATAAACACGGGTAAACTCGTCTTTTTCGTCCGTTTGAGGGTCTTCAATAGATCGATTCTCGGCTTTTTCGTCCATTTTTTGGGTATGTAATATATTGATTCAAGTCTTTTTCGCTTGTGTTGGGTGTTTCGACTTCTGTAGAAGTTATTATTTCCACAAGCTCAGCGAGAATGGTACTTTCTGATGTCATACGGACGTTACGTTATGTTGGACTGGGAGTGGACGTGATGACGTCACAAGTTGATACCTATATACAAGTGTGTATTTTCTGCAGAACAGTTATTTGTGTAAGCTATTTATTTGACGCACTTGCTTTGGTACCCCCCACAGGATGTGCTGTTATTTTGAAGGCCGGAAGTGTGTGTGTGTGTAAAGGCGTCCCCAGCATTCCTCCTCCCGTGCTTTTGTTCCCACTGCGCTTCTACACCTTTATTTTTGTCGCTCGTCTCTTCACTTCCCTCCAACAAGCTACCTCAACACAGATACTTCCGGCCTTCAAAATAACAGCACATCCTGTGGGGAGGGAGTACCAAAGTAAGGGCGTCAAATAAATAGCTTACATTTGGATATCTTCACAAACATCATTATTGGTGTGTAATAACCTACATTTTTAGACTATGTGTGAAAATGATTTGACAGATATACCATAATAGTGGCCTCTGTAATGTTAATGGATGCACTATATGATAGTGCATCAATAGATCTTGTTTTTAAGCCACTACTAGGTAATGGTAAAGGTAATGGTTTGATTTCATTTGAACATGCATCAGATTACAATTGAATGCATCACATAATCAGTTCACAGTTCCACATGTCCAAAAGGAGTAGGAAGAAGCAAAGCTTATTAAATCCTACCCCTCCATCTGGTACTTTTACAATCAGTAATTGTTACATTTGTTCACTTCCTGCTTTCCTAATATGTATAAAAATAAAAATAAAAATAAAAATAAAAATAAAAATAAAAATAAAAATAAAAATAAAAATAAAAATAAAAATAAAAATAAAAATAAAAATAAAAATAAAAATAAAAATAAAAATAAAAATAAAAATAAAAAATTTTTAAATTTTAAAATAAAAATTTTAAATTTAAATTTTAAATTTCAAAAATTTAAATTTAGGTTATTTTTAGCCTTATGCATTATTTTAGCTGTTTGAAGATGAACTATATCAGCAAGTTGAAGTATTTGTGATTTTAGAAATAAGGAGTTAGTATGTTCTCTGTAGGCGGCATTATGAATTATCCTTACTGGCCTTTTTTTTGCAGTACATTTAGCAAGTGAAGATTGCTTTTATTATAGTTATTAGCCCATATTTCCACATAATAAGTAAGATATGGTAGAACCAGAGAGCAATAAAGAGTGGGGGTTGGATCCTTTCATTTTTCACTATGTGGCCCTCAGTGGAAGCAGGTTTTGGACACAAGTATTTGTATTTTCAACATGGACGTTACAGTAACTAATCAGCAATTTTCCAACATCCAATTTATTTTTGTTTCCTGTATATTCCCAATGGGATCTCTAAAATGTACTACTTGAAAGAATATAATATGAATATATTCATATAAAGCATGTCATCGGTATGTCATGTACATCTTAAACAAGTCATCAGAGTTACCATCATCATTACACACGCTTACATACCTTTAGCATCATAATTGTCATACTCTTTGATGAATACAGCATAAACCAAATGGGAGAGAACAGCCTTGGTCAGATGGATGAAGTCCTGCCCCAGGTGGAGTTGAATAACTGAGAAGGATGGAATACGGGATGGACAGATCGGGCTCTGCATCGGTCCGTTGTGGTGAAGAAGGAGCTGAGGTGAGAAGCAAAGCTTACCGGTTTACCGGTTGTAAGATTTTAAGTCGCTTAATTTGGAGTCGCTAATTAACTATTTATGCTCTTAATGTTTTTGGAATGTGGGAGGAAACCGGATAACCCGGGGAAAACCCACGCATGCACGGGGAGAACATGCAAACTCCACACAGAGATGGCCGAGGGTGGGGAAAGACAAAATAAGAAGCCGAAAAGTTACCACTTCCACACAAAATAGGAGGAGAACTAATTCATTCTTTCATTCATTTTCTACCGCTTATCCTCACAAGGGTCGCAGGGGGTGCTGGAGCCTATCCCAGCTGTCTTCGGGCGAGAGGCGGCGTACACCCTGGACTGGTGGCCAGCCAATCACAGGGCACATATAGACAAACAACCATTCACACTCACATTCATACCTATGGACAATTTGGAGTCGCTAATTAACCTAGCATGTTTTTGGAATGTGGGAGGAAACCGGAGTACCCGGATAAAACCCACGCATGCACGGGGAGAACATGCAAACTCCACACAGAGACGGCCGAGGTTGGGGAAAGACAAAATAAGAAGACGGAAAGTTACCACTTCCACACAAAATAGGAGGAGAACTAATTCATTCTTTCATTCATTTTCTACCCCTTATCCTCACAAGGGTCGCAGGGGGTGCTGGAGCCTATCCCAGCTGTCTTCGGACGAGAGGCGGGGTACACCCTGGACTGGTGGCCAGCCAATCACAGGGCACATATAGACAAACAACCATTCACATTCATACCTATGGACAATTTGGAGTTCCTAATTAACCTAGCATGTTTTTAGAATATGGGAGGAAACCGGAGTACCCGGAGAAAACCCACGCATGCACGGGGAGAACATGCAAACTCCACACAGAGATGGCCGAGGGTGGGGAAAGACAAAATAAAAAGACGAAAAGTTACCACTTCCACACAAAATAGGAGGAGAACTAATTCATTCTTTCATTAATTTTCTACCATTCATTTTGGATGGATGGATGGATGGATGGATGGATTGATGGATTGATGGATTGATGGATGGATGGTCTTCCTCAGTGATTTATTCCCCAAATTCAAACCCCATAAGATATTTGAGGTTTGTTTGGATTGTGTTTGATGAGCCAGTCAGCAAGCCAAACCTATAAAGAACACAATATATTGTTTACAATGATAGAAGGCCCATTGCAACAAACAAGTGTTATAATGTACAGTGTGCGTCTTTAACATAGTACAGAACATCCAGTACTTACACATGGGTTGAGTGGCTTGTGTTTGCAGAGCTCAACGAGTCCTTGCATCAACGTTTGGTTCACGTGTCGACTCAGGTATTCGATAGTGAATTCTCTCGTGTGAACGCGCTCGATGACGGCTGCAGAAGAGTGAATGTGTTGCATTTTAAATGTTAAGAATTTAAATAATATGAGTATTTCTTACTGTATGGGAACATGAATCTGAGTTCTCTCTCGGCAGCTAGCAGGGATCCGCTGCCATGGAGGGCATTCTGCAGCTCTGAAGTGCCATATTTTGCTCGAAGGCTGAGAGTGGAACAAGAGTGGAAAGGGATCATCACACAGGATTCCTCATCTGACACCGCCACAATAAAATGCATATTATATACTGTATAAAGGTGAATTAGCACGGCACGGTGCTCGAGTGGTTAGCGTGCAGACCTCACAGCTAGGAGACCAGGGTTCAATTCCACCCTCGGCCATCTCTGTGTGGAGTTTGCATGTTCTCCCCGTGCATGCGTGGGTTTTCTCCGGGTACTCCGGTTTCCTCCCACATTCCAAAAACATGCTAGGTTAATTAGCGACTCCAAATTGTCCATAGGTATGAATGTGAGTGTGAATGGTTGTTTGTCTATATGTGCCCTGTGATTGGCTGGCCACCAGTTCAGGGTGTACCCCGTCTCTCGCCTGAAGACAGGTGGGATAAGCTCCAGCAATATCCTCGTGAGGATAAGCAGTAGAAAATGAATGAATGAATGAGTTTTCCTCCTATTTTGTGTGGAAGTGGTAACTTTTTGGCTTCTTATTTTGTCTTTCCCCACCCTCGGCCATCTCTGTGTGGAGTTTGCATGTTCTCCCCGTGCATGCGTGGGTTTTCTCCGGGTACTTCGGTTTCCTCCAACATTCTAAAAACATGCTAGGTTAATTAGCGACTCCAAATTGTCCATAGGTATGAATGTGAGTGTGAATGGTTGTTTGTCTATATGTGCCCTGTGATTGGCTGGCTGGCGACCAGTCCAGGGTGTACCCCGCCTCTCGCCCCAAAGACAGCTGGGATAGGCTCCAGCACCCCCGCGACCCTCGGTAGAAAATGAATGAATGAATACTGTATAAATATACAGTATAAAATAAATATCACATACCATTCTGGATGACTTTCTGTAGCCTTAGCGGGTCCAATGATGGACTTCCAGTGAGCAATTGCATTGTCCCGGGCTAGACGCAATGCAATAATGGGACCAGAACTCATATAAGCAGTCAATCCGGGAAATATTAATTTTCCATAATGTAAAGCATAGAAGTCACTGCACTGTTCTGGAGTCAGCAGTAGCGTCCGCCTCTGTCAGACACATGAATTGTTAGACATTATAATTCAAAGTATAAAGAAGCTGAAAAATGAACCAACCTCCAAGATATTAAAGCCATTCCTTTGAATAATGTCCTCAATCTCTTCACTTTTATGGACTGCATCTGGTTTAATGAGAGCTAGAGTTGTTTCCACGGAAATAGAATAAGAAACGGGCTCCATTTTCAATAGGAGTCAATAGGCTATTGGGTTGCTAGGATACAGTAAACATTGTACGGCATGCATCGTAAACAAATAACAGGCGGTCGCCATCTAGTGGCCAACGAGACGTTAGCAATTTAGGGGGAAAATTAAGTTTCCTTATAAACAAATTAGTTTCTAGATTTATTACAGCGCCATATTTGTTTTGTCGGCAGATGTAGAACCTGTAGAAGTAGCAACGCGATTCTCTCAGGTGACAACAGCGCCATCTAGAGGATAGGAGTAATCACATACACATAATCACATACAGCATATTAAGGGCTCTGTGCTGCCCTTAAGGCAATTTTCTGAATATATAAGTTGGGTTTAAATAAGCAAAGTTAAGGGTATGTATTTTGTTAAAAGTGATTAAAAGTTGTTTAGGTAAGTAATTCATGGTTTATACAAATTTGTATTAAAAAAATGTTATCGCCGGGGTTCACTTCCGGTTTTTGGAGATGCACTTCCGGTTCACTTCCGGATGTCGCAGGGGAGGAGATCGCTCATTGAGACTGCACGTGGATGTCACCCATGTTGAGTTATCACGCTGGAATGCCGTGAGTTTGACTGTATTGTGATTTATTTGTGATATATTTGGATATATGTTTTTGTTATTGATTGGGCTTGGGGCATTTGATAATGTAGCAGCCGCTCAAGATGTTGAAATGTACCTTTTCTGTTGTAGTTTTCACTACTGTAGCCTTTGCTTTGTTAGTCCTATTTAATGCTCTTAGTCTTCAGCTTTTAACTCCAGTGTTTTGTTTTTATCTTTTTAGTCATATTTTTTTGCTCTTGGTCTTCAGCTTTTAACTCCAGTGTTTTGTTTTTATCTTGTTAGTCCTATTTTATGCTCTTAGTCTTCAGCTTTTAACTCCAGTGTTTTGTTTTTATCTTTTTAGTCCTATTTTATGCTTTTGGTCTTCAGCTTTTAACGCCAGTGTTTTGTTTTTATCTTTTTAGTCCTATTTTTTTGCTCTTGGTCTTCAGCTTTTAACTCCAGTGTTTTGTTTTTATCTTTTTAGTCATATTTTTTGCTCTTGGTCTTCAGCTTTTAACTCCAGTGTTTTGTTTTTTATCTTTTTAGTCATATTTTTTTTGCTCTCGGTCTTCAGCTTTTAACTCCAGTGTTTTAATTTTAACTTTTTAGTCCCATTTTATGCTCTTAGTCTTCAGCTTTTAACTCCAGTGTTTTGTTTTTATCTTGTTAGTCCTATTTTATGCTTAGTCTTCAGCTTCTAACTCCAGTGTTTTGTTTTTATCTTTTTAGTCATATTTTTTTTGCTCTTGGTCTTCAGCCTTTAACTCCAGTGTTATGTTTTTATCTTGCTAGTCCTATTTTATGCTCTTAGTCTTCAGCTTTTAACTCCAGTGTTATGTTTTTATCTTGTTAGTCCTATTTTATGCTTAGTCTTCAGCTTCTAACTCCAGTGTTATGTTTTTATCTTTTTAGTCCTATTTTATGCTCTTAGTCTTTAGCTTCTAACTCCAGTGTTTCCTCAGGGGGGGTTCTCCACACTGGGGTCCCTTCGACACGGCCGACTGGGGGTTCCTCCCTTTAATGAGGGGGTCCGCCCGTCTATCGGAGTCGGAGGGGCCCGGTGCTGGTCCTCCGATGGCACGGCCTGCAGATCCTCCCAGTGTGGACGGCCCCAAAGGTGGCGTTTCCTTGTTCCTCAGTGCCATGCCATGTCTCACTACTGTGTGTGATTGTGTGTGTGGGTCTAGTATGGAGGGTGTGAAAGAGGGGCTTTCTTTTTGCTTCATTTGTGGAAATTGTTTTAATTCTGTAAAGCACTTGGTGTTGCATTTCTTTGCAGGAGAAGTGCTATACAAGTAAAGTTGATTTGAATACTTGGGTTGTTTATATTGTTTTTCTATATTGTGTATTTTGTACTGCTTAACTGACTCTGTACTCTTGCTGTGCAATACAAATTTCTCCACTGAGGGACGAATAAAGGCATATCTTATCTTATCAAACACTTATTTTCTGTGCAGTTTAGTTTATGTATGAACCTTCATTACAAGCTTTTGATCATAAATGTTATATGCAGGGTTAGAAAACAATCATATCTACAAGTACAAAAATGTCAGGTTTAAGGGAGTCCTTGAAGTGGATTTATTTCAATTTCCGATACACTGTAACTTATTTCAAAATGAAACAATAAGAAAAACACACAAAAAGCATTAAATCCACATAAACCACACATTCTTTCAAACTGTCTTTTATTCAAAGTTAACTTTGATGAAAAGTTCTTATCGGGTTCCAATAGTAACCTGCCACACTCTGATAAGGTTGTCAGTGTAGCCAGCAAACAGAGTCTGCAAAAAAAAAATAAAAATTAAATCTCAAATATTGTTATTTTATACAGTAATACTATATTTCCCCCTCATATTTGCAGGACTGTCACCATGAGACATCAGAGCTTAAAGTGAATGGGTATAATCACCGGGGGATTTACAAAGAGTCGCTGTGTATATAAAAAGCAAAACATTACCTGTCCGTCAGCAGACCAAGCCAGAGAGGTGCATTGTGGGGGCTCAGCCTTGCTGTTTGTGCTGATCACCTCCTGTCTCAGCTCGTCCACGATAATCTTACCCTCCAGATCCTGTACAAATAAAATGTGCGTGCAGTCAGTAAATATCGAGGAGGTTCATACAAAACCAGGAAGTCGGTTCCCAAAGCGCTCAGAAACAGCCTCATTGTCATCAAATAATACAGTTGGCATTGGTCTCATTGATCCATCATCGCTTTTAAAACATACACACAGCACGGTCGGCATTGAGAAAGTGTTTTTACCCAGATCTTGATACTGGGGCCGGTGGCGGCACACAGCCAGTAACGGTTGGGGCTGAAGCAGAGGGCGTTGATGGTGTCGCCGCTGTCCAGGGTGTAGAGGTGCTTGCCCTCATTCAGGTCCCACAGCATGGCTTGACCGTCCTGAAGTGGACAAAACAATCCAAGTAACATTGCTGTTCAGCCTCTTTATCATCAACGGCAGGGGTCTCAAACATGCGGCCCGCGTAAGTTTGATATGGATGCTGTATGGTATCATGTACCCAGAAAAAATTATTACGTTTGATTAATGTTCATGTTAAAGGTTATATAACTAAGTTATCCTCCCTATCCATGTGGAAGTGGTAAGTTTTTGGCTTTTTTTTTTTTAAGTTTAAAGGAAATAACTTGGAGGCTACCGTTTAGGTCGCCAGCTCTCTAGTTTGCGAGTTAGCATGAGTCTCAAGACCATGCATTTGCGCAATATGTTGTAAATCAGGGGTCACAAGTGGCCCGCAGGACACCAAGTTTGAGGCCTTGATATGAAAGTTTAATGTTAGTGCGGCCCCGCGCAAGTTTGATATGGATGCTGTATGGTATCATGTACCCAGAAAAAATTATTACGTTTGATTAATGTTCATGTTAAAGGTTAAATAACTGTTAATAGTTATCCTCCCTATCCGTGTGGAAGTGGTAAGTTTTTTGGCTTTTTTAAGTTTAAAGGAAATAACTTGGAGGCTACCGCTTAGGTCGCTAGCTCTCTAGTTGCGGCCCAGTCTCACCCAGACCCTAGCTCCAGTGGCCCCCCCAAGTAAATTGAGTTTGAGACCCCCTGATCAACGATGTACAGAATTGATTAATTAATTGCGTTGAGAGCGAGGCGTTACCTTTCCACCAGATGCACACAGGGAGCCATCAGGCGAGACGGTCACCGTGTTCAGGTAGCCAGTATGGCCGATGTGGTTCGTCTTCAGCTTGCAGTTGGCAAGGTTCCACACCTTTGGGAACAATCAACCGTTATGTGTGGCATCACGTAGAGTCGGTCACATGATCAATTGTGTACGATGTGCCCTCATATGGAAAAGGTTTCGTCAGCGTGAAACTCGGATAATACATGCAATAAATGAAAATCATCGGGCGTACGGCATCACGTCTCAGTGGGAGTGGGGGAAGTGGGGTAGCGTACCTTGACCATCTTGTCCCAGCCACAGGACACAATAATGGGGTTGCTGCTGTTGGGGGAGAAGCGGACACATGACACCCACTCAGAATGGCCTTCATCCTAATCACGGAAAAACAGAATATATATTTTTTAATCGGAAATGTCAATTAGCCGGGGTGGCAGCACACTTCAGCCGCCCCACCCATCCACCCACCCACCTACCTGGATCGTGTACTTGCAGACACCAAGCGTGTTCCACAGCTTGATGGTCTTGTCCCGGGAGCCAGACACAATTTGGCGGTTATCGGCGGAGAAGGCCACGCTGAGGACGTCCTTGCTGTGTCCCACAAACCGGCGAGTGGTGGCGCCACTGAGGAGACACAATACGAAAGTTGAGAGGAATATTGAACTGCATCGAGTCCGAGGTCGGGAAGAAATCATGCATGCAATTACACCTCATAATTTGCATAAACTCTGGTCTTATTTTGTAAAAATAAATACAAAAAAATAAGAAAACGTTAAAAAAATTTAAAATTAAATTCAGTGTATGTCGTTCGACTTACATACAAAACATACCGACTTGCCCCCACCTCTGCCATCCAGAATGATTTTCGCTTATTAAATTATGTTTTTAAATGTAATATTGCAGTTATGGCCAGAGGAAACACACTAATGTAGGTTCTTACAAACATTACTGCATTTGAAACTTGTACATATTACACATGTTCTACTATAAGACAATGGTATTAACATGGGTTCTATGATTTTGGCTTATTAAATTATGTTTTTAAATGTAACATTGCAGTTATGGCCAGAAGAAACACTAATGTAGGTTCTTACAAACATTACTGCATTTTAAACTTGTGCATATTACACATGTACTACTATAAGACAATGGTATTGACATGGGTTCTATGATTTTTGCTTATTAAATTATGTTTTTAAAAGTAATATTGCAGTTATGGCCAGAGGAAACTCTAATGTAGGTTCTTACAAACATTACTGCATTTTAAACTTGTACATATTACACATGTACTACTATAAGACAATGTATTGACATGGGTTCTATGATTTTGGCTTATTAAATTATGTTTTTAAATGTAATATTGCAGTTATGGCCAGAGGAAACACTCTAATGTAGGTTCTTACAAACATTACTGCATTTTAAACTTGTACATATTACACATGTACTACTATAAGACAATGGTTTTAACATGGCTTCTATGATTTTTGCTTATTAAATTATGTTTTTAAAAGTAATATTGCAGTTATGGCCAGAGGAAACACTAATGTAGGTTCCTACAAACATTACTGCATTTTAAACTTGTACATATTACACATGTACTACTATAAGACAATGGTATTAACATGGTTTCTATGATTTTGGCTTATTAAATTATGTTTTTAAATGTAATATTGCAGTTATGGCCACAGGAAACACTCTAATGTAGGTTCTTACAAACATTACTGCATTTGAAACTTGTACATATTACACATGTACTACTATAAAACAATGGTATTAACATGGGTTCTATGATTTTTGCTTATTAAATTATGTTTTCAAATGTAACATTACAGTTATGGCCAGAAGAAACACTAATGTAGGTTCTTACAAACATTACTGCATTTGAAACTTGTACATATTACACATGTACTACAATAAGACAATGGTATTAACATGGGTTCTATGATTTTTGCTTATTAAATTATGTTTTTAAAAGTAATATTGCAGTTATGGCCAGAGGAAACATTAATGTAGGTTCTTACCTCTATGTACCTCTTCTGTACTACTATAAGACAATGGTACTAACATGGGTTCTATTGCTGTTGAGTTAACCATTACACTTGTTAATAAACTTCCTCATATACTTCAAATCATTATTAAATACTTCCGATTACCACATTGTCCTCTATGCATAAAAAAACTATAAGAAAATAAAAACTATAATAAACTATAATAAAATTTACAGGACTTAAGTACCTCAGAATAATCTACAGAGATATGAATCAGTAAGAGGTTGAAGGTTCATCTCCCTATGCTGACAGGTCTTACGTGGTAAGGTCCCACAAGCGGAGGGTTCCGTCCCAGGCTCCGGATAGAGCAAACTGTCCATCCGAGGAGATGACAACATCACTTACAAAGTGAGAATGGCCCTTCAATGAGCGCTGGGGGACGCCATAGTTCGTTTCATCGCGGGTCAGCTTCCACATGATGATGGTCTTGTCTGCGGGGAATGGGCACTATTACTTTACAACGGATACAGAGTTTTGGGTCAGGGATGATACATTAACGAACAGTGCTAATTTTATGGACACACCGAGTTTTACTTAACGCTTCAGCCACGCAGTCATTTTGTGGTTACAGGTGACCGCAACCGCGGATAAACCTTTTTCTTACACCCGACTAGCTTAGCCAGAATGAGTCAATACCCGTTATGAATGCACGACTTCTAATGTATGTTCGGTAAATATTCACCATAAGTCTCGTTAACTTACATGACGACAGCTAACTTAGCTAGCTTACTTATGCTAGCACAGCCATGTTGTCGAAGCCGGCGGGGGGAAAACTCACCTCGGGACGCCGACAGAATCATGTCGGGATATTGAGGCGTCGTGGCAATTTGGGTGACCCATCCACTGTGCCCTTTAAGGGTCCCCCTTACTGTCATCTGCTCGGTCATTTTGGCGTTGTTCGGTGATGCCTACGACAAGGATGGATTCGGATTTTTTAGAGGTCCGATTTTACTTAGGTCCTCATCGCATCGGAGAACAGAGGAAAAGGAAGTAGCGACCCGGATGCAAAAATTATGAGGGAGGTGAAAAGCCAGCAAAGGATGCTGGGAAATGTGGAGGTTAGTCGAAACAGCGCCACACAGGCGTAAGACGGTACTACAGTTAAAAAAGTTATTTTTAAATGTATTAAATTGGTTCATTAAGTTATTGTTTTAAATTAAATTTGTATTTCTGTTCCACGCAAAAGCACCATGACATACTTTTAAATGAAGCACATTATTTTACTTAAAGGGATATTTTAAATTCATATTTAATATATCCCTTGTATAATATAATATAATATAATATAAAATTTGATTTTTTACCCCAAAATTATAATAATAAAATAAAATAAAATAAAATAAAATAAAATAAAATAAAATAAAATAAAATAAAATAAAATAAAATAAAATAAAATAAAATAAAATAAAATAAAATAAAAAATATATATAATTTGATTAATATATTTTGATTGACATTTTTTACCCAAAAATAAAATGAAAGAAGGTAGAGAACGTATCTATGATACATTACTTTCACTTGTCTATCATAAACAAAGCTGCCATTATATAAATATAAAAAATATTTTTTATTGTTGTTGCTTTTACTTATGCATGGCAGTACACTACCAAAATGCTAACTATTACTAAATATGTACTACAATAATCAGACAGAAATGAAAAGGATGACTGAATTATTGAATAAAAAAATGAAGTATTCTGTTTTATTTCATGAACTGACATGTTTGACAAACACAAACACGAAGAAAAAAAAATATGTTTCACGCCAGCTTTATTAGAAACTGAAAATCAATGATCATATTCAAATTGTCATGTTCATGTCTAATAATTTATACTTACTAAGACATACGGGACAAAAAAAAAAACGCATGAAATCATACTTTTATTTTAGTCTGCATGTTAAAATAACCAAGTTACACATACTGTATATTTAAACAACAACAATTACAAAAATAGCTTAATTCTCTTACAACCAAATACACACCCAAAACATTCTCCCAAAGTCAAGCTAATACTGCGATATTAGATTACTGGCTACAACACCAAACAATCCAGTCGTTGGGCTAATGTTAAAGATTCCATTAAGCCTTAAAAGTGATCTGCGGAGGAAATCAAATGTTGACAGCTTCCAGTCAAATCGAAAAAAAAAAGTGTGCATTACAGAGAAAACACTTCAACCATTCATATGACTAAAATCAAATAATTAAGAATACACAACATTTTCCTGGTACAATTACGTGAATAAAACTTTATGTACATAAAGTCAATTGAATGCACTGAAAGTGAAAGAATAACGGGACTCTGGCACTTTGGTGATTTCAAATCCTGATTAATAATACAGAAAAAAACATTTTAATACAAAATAAAACAGTGTACTTTATCTGGATTGCATACAAAGAATTGCAATGTGCATTGGAGAGAACAGTCAGCCCACCAGCCGAGGTCAAGCAAGGTCCAATAGAGTCCCCGAACTATTTGGATTCAACCAGTCCTTGGCTAGACGACTGAGCATCTCAGCCAGACTCATAATAAAACTATATATGAGAGATATTAATTAAAACAGACACATGCATGTTGCAGTACCCATCCAGAACAAAGTAGTTCTTCAATAAAATTTTGCTATTTTAATTTTTTTTTAGGCCCTATTCTTATATAATATCACAGTACAGTATGTCTTAAAACCTTACATACACTGTATAGGAAGCCGACTCTAAACACATTCGTTAATATCCAGTAAATGTGATGCAAACACCAACCAATAAAGGTTCTGTAACATTTTGTCGGAAATTCAAATAAGGCACACACACATTCATATTAAAAAAAAAAAAAAATCCACATAACTGACCCAAATGTCATACTTTAGTCGGTTAGTTCCTCAGGTTAAATGACTAATATTCATTCAAAACTATCATACAAACAACACATTTAAGTCAGCAGCAACAGCGAAGCAAAAGAATGAAAATCTCCTGATCAGTCAATAAGTGAAAAAGGGTGTCCTAACTTTTTCCATCAATGGCGACGTACTAAAAAAAAACTAGAAATAATGAAAGACATTATATTTTTTAAAACGGCCAAAAATGTTATATTTGCATTTCTGTACATTGTGCCTGAGAGGGGTTTTGTTTTGTGTCTATGATGCGCCACGGGCCAATAAAAAACTAACCACGGGACACATCAGTTTTAAGGCAAAAATACAGATTGTTCATTGGTGCACTGGTTTACCGTCAATACTGTTGTGGCTACTTCAAATATTAAAAAAAAAAAAAAAAAACACGGGCCGATAAAAAACTAACCATGGGACACACCAGTTTTAAGGCAAAATACCATCAATACTGTCCTGGCTACTTCCAATATTAAAAAAAAAACACGGGCCAATAAAAAACTAACCATGGGACATATCAGTTTTAAGGCAAAAATACAGATTGTTGATTGGTGCACTGGTATACCAACAATACTGTTGTGGCTACTTCAAATATTTAAAAAAAACCACGGGGCAATAAAAAACTAACCATGGGACACATCAGTTTTAAGGCAAAAATACAGATTGTTGATTGGTGCACTGGTTTACCATTAATACTGGCTACTTCAAATATAAAAAAAAAACACGGGCCAATAAAAACCAAACCATGGGACACATCAGTTTTAAGGCAAAAATACAGATTGTTGATTGGTGCACTGGTTTACTATCAATACTGTTGTGGCGACTTCAAATATTAAAAAAAAAAAAAAAAACACGGGCCAATAAAAACCAAACCATGGGACACATCAGTTTTAAGGCAAAAATACAGATTGTTGATTGGTGCACTGGTTTACCATCAATACTGTTGTGAATACTTCAAATATAAAAAAAACACGGGCCAATAAAAACCAAACCACAGGACACATCAGTTTTAAGGCAAAAATACAGATTGTTGATTGGTGCACTGGTTTACCATCAATACTGTTGTGACTACTTCAAATATTAAAAAAAAAAACACGGGCCAATAAAAACCAAACCATGGGACACACCAGTTTTAAGGCAAAAATACAGATTGTTGATTGGTGCACTGGTTTACCATCAATACTGGCTACTTCAAATATTAAAAAAAAAACACGGGCCAATAAAAACCAAACCATGGGACACATCAGTTTTAAGGCAAAAATACAGATTGTTGATTGGCAAAAATACAGATTGTTGATTGGTGCACTGGTTTACCATCAATACTGTAATGGCTACTTCAAATATTAAAAAAAAAACAAACAAAAAACTGCATAGGAATGCAAAATGTAACTGGCCGAGAAAGCACATTTCTACTGCCGCATTAAAAAATAAAAAAATCAGTAAAAAGCCTGCAAAATACGTCGTAATTATGCAGTTAATTCTTCCCGTAATACCCAAGCATAATACTGCACGTGCTGTCAATGCTTCCTTCATCAGTCACAGCATCCCGGGGTGGGGAATCGCGGAAGTGGATTTGTCGCCCCCTGCTGGAGAGTCTCCATTATGGAGCCTTTTAAGTGTTCATGGCGACACCAAGGCAGTGCATGTTGAGCTCCCGCCTCCTTTAAGTGTTCCTGTTCTCCAAGCAGGCCCTCACGGCTGAACGAGACGCTTACGTTTAAGCTTCTGCCTCGCCATCTCCTCCTTTTTTTCCGGAAAAACAGAGAGGAAAAAGACATCCAAGCATCCAATCAGCCTGTGTCGGTCAGCCTTTGTTAGTAACGACACTTTCGACTCCCAACACGATGCATCTGGTCCCGCTTCCAGTTCAGTTCCTTAAAGCGTGGCTGCTTTTTTTTTCTAAACAACATGGATCTCTGGAGTTCTTAATAATACCGTGGAGGTGTCCATGCTTCAATATATTATATAAAAAATGAAAAGGTAATCAGTTGCAATATATACCATAACAATATGTACAGATTCCATGCTGCTGGTTAGTCATCACTGCAAAAGAAGACAACAGAGGGGATACGGTTAGTTGTTTAGTCATACCAAAACAGAAACAAATAGGGGTGTCCAACATCTGGTCTCTGACTGGTAAAACATCACACGACTAATCCTGAAGTACGACACCTCGATCAAGATTATCAGCCAATGATGACCTCATTATTATATAGGTTATAGGTTATATAGGATGTTTACAGTAAAATAACCTATAATAATAATATTAATTATTATTATTATAAATTATAATACATATTATAATAATGTAAAATGACCTATAATAATAATATAATTATTAATATAATAATAACAATAATTATTATTATTATTAGGTTTAGGCTATTATAGGTTATGTTACATAATAATAATAATATAATAAATATATATTATAATATTATGAGTATTATAATAATATTATAATTACTAATATAATAATAATAATTATTATAGATTATTTTACTATAAATATCCTATAACCTTTATAATAATAATAATTATTATTATTACTATTATTATTATAGGTTATTTTACTGATATTGAAATGATATATACTGTATATATTGTGAGGAACCAAAAATAATAACTATAATAATAACATATAATAATAATTATTATTATTATAGGTTATTTTACTGATATATAAATTATATATACACTGTTTATATTGTGAGTTTTTATAATAATAATAGTTATTATTATTATTATTATTATTATTATTATTATTATTATTATTATTATTATTATTATTATTATTATTATTATTATTATTATTATTATTATTATTATTATTATTATTATTATTATTATTATTATTATTATTATGGTGGACAATGAGACTGGTTCACTGATCGCCATTATCTTAAAATTAAAATGACAACTGTGGCTCGCGGCTGCCTCTCTGCAGGTCACTAGCGTGTGTGAGTGACAGGAAGAAAAGCTCTGACCGGCATGAGTAAATCTCTAGACCACAAGAATTGATTTTTTTTAAAGCTGTCTTATATTCCGGCGAATATGTTTTTTTTCTCTTATCACCTACTGTATAATAGAAAACTGCAATATAGGCTGTTTTTCTTAAATATATAATTTTGTACACCCATGCATTAAACTCACTGTAGGTCTTCCCGGTATCAAACCAGCACACACATTCCACTCTCACTTAGCCATAATGCAAGGCTATTATATAGACAAGATGCCCGTCCAAACCGTACCTTGTGCCAGCAGCCTGGTATGGGCAGCCCGTCGTGTCCCTGCATGGAGACAACAATAGAAAAATTCTTATTAACAAGCTAATACATTGTATTTATTGAATATATTTATATATAATTCATCTTCTATGACAGTAGAATGTTTTTAAAAAATCAGCAAATGTTATTATATATGATGTGATATGTTTGTTTACTGTTTATAAGGTGTTAATATAATGTTAATCCTAAAGTTATTAAAGTAATTAATAAATCCAGGCTTATTCGATGTGTGAAATTATACACATACTATATGTCAGGATAAAAAAATTAATAATTTCTTCCCTCTTTTGTCACTTTTAGATAAAAGAAGATAAAAAATCCATTTTAATATTCCATAGTCTTTATTAGTGAGAACACATAACATGTTGTGATTGAGGTAAGGAAGGAAAAACAGAAATACTGTAGAGCAGAAATACCGTACCACAGGACAAAGGGCCACAGGGGCAGAAGGAGGAAGAGGAGGAGGAGGAGGAGAAGAGAGTGCTCCTTCCGCACGAGAGACATCTTTTTTGTCATCACAACCCTGTCAGCAAGAGTTAGTTACACAACTCGGAGGAAGGACGTTAGATAGATAGATTCAGGACTCAGATGGAGATATAGAGGTTGGTGGTATGGTGTGTGTGTGTGTGTGTGTGTGTGTGTGTGTGTGTGTGTGTCGGTGGAGGTCACATACCACAGGACAAGGTTGGTCCAGACCAGGAGGACCTTGTTCTCCCTTCTGACCCTTCAGTCCTCTCTTTCCGACGCTTCCTCTGTCTCCCTGAATGACACAAGATTGATAATAAATACATTTTTTCATAATAAATGAAAGTGAACTCGACAATGGACTGCACGGCGGACGAGTGGTTAGCGCACAGACCTCACAGCTAGGAGACCTGGGTTCAATCCCACCCTCGGCATGAGTGGGTTTTCTCCGGGTACTCCGGTTTCCTCCCACATTCCAAAAACATGCTAGGTTAATTAGCGACTCCAAATTGTCCATAGGTATGAATGTGAGTGTGAATGGTTGTTTGTCTATATGTGCCCTGTGATTGGCTGGCCACCAGTCCAGGGTGTACCCCGCCTCTCGTCCAAAGACAGCTGGGATAGGCTCCAGCACCCCCCATCACCCCTGCGGTAGAAAATTAATGAATCAATGAGTTCTCCTCCTATTTTGTGTGGAAGTGGTAACTTTTTGGCTTCTTATTTTGTCGGTCCCCACCCTTGGCCATCTCTGTGTGGAGTTTGGATGTTTTCTCCGGGTACTCCGGTTTCCTCCCACATTCCAAAAACATGCTAGGTTAATTAGCGACTCCAAATTGTCCATAGGTATGAATGTGAGTGTGAATGGTTGTTTGTCTATATGTGCCCTGTGATTGGCTGTACCCTGAATCTCACCCGAAGACAGCTGGGATAGGCTCCAGCACCCCGGTGAGATGTTAAATTAAATTAAATTAAATTAAATTAAATTAAATTAAATTAAATTAAATTAAATTAAATTAAATTAAATTAAATTAAATTAAATTAAATTAAATTAAATTAAATTAAATTAAATTAAATTTAAATTAAATATTTTTATTTTAATTTATTGGATGAGCCAAATACTGCAATAGATCAGTATATACAGTAGGTGTGTGTAAAAAAAAAATGAATTTTTGACATTTCTGCATATTTTGTACCAACCTTCTCCCCTCGTTCCCCCCTGTTTCCTTTCTCTCCCATAGAGCCTGGCAAACCCTGTAAATAATGACATCATAACATACAATTCAGGATAAAATATCTAAAATATTAATATCATATTCCATAACTCCAGATACTCACATCAAGTCCAGGTTCCCCTGGTCTGCCCTGTAAACACAACACATGATTCATACAATGGATTCATACAATAACATGGAAAACGTGTTAAATGTCTTAGTATTATGATGCCTACTCTTTCTCCTTTAGCCCCAGGTAGACCCACTAGGCCGGGAGATCCAGGTGAACCAGGAAGTCCGTCTAATCCCTGCAGTGGGAGCATAAAAACACATTCATCATACCACATGGTTTGATTCCTCAACAATCAACCTGAATAATTCCGTTACTCACGTCTGTTCCTGGTGCACCAACGTCACCCTTCTCCCCTCTGATTCCAAATCCTGGCTCCCCCTGCATTGCAGTAGAGGAACATGAGTACCAAGTAACACGTCATACCTTCATTATTACGTTGTTGTGTACTTTATACTCACCTTAGGTCCAGGCATTCCGTGCAACCCCTAAAAAACATAATTATTATATGACTACTAATACTGACAGTATGATTGTATGATATGAGAACTCACCATAGCTCCAGGGGACCCGGGTACTCCAGGCGGGCCTGGTGGGCCAGGAAGACCCGGTTGGGAAATCATTTGAACCTGAATAAAGAAACGTCATCTTTCATTGTGATGCTGTGATGTCTGGTGTTTTCTGATGTATAATTGCTAATATACATACAATAATACATGATGCTCTATATATGAAATATATATATATATATATACAGTACATACAGTACTCATCCCAGTAAGGAAATGACACTCACCAGGTTGTCATCCAGTCTGCAGTCGCCCTTCTCTCCTTTCTGTCCATCAACACCCTAAGAAACAACATGCGAGATTCATTGAAAACTGTTTATGCTTTAAGCGGCAGTTGCTGGAGCCTATCCTAGCTATCTTTGGGCGAGAGGCGGGGTTACACGCTGGACTGGTGGCCAGTCAATCACAGGGCACATATAGACAAACAACCATTCACACTCACATTCATACCTATGGACAATTTGGAGTCGCTAATTGACCTAGCATGATTTTGGAATGTGGGAGGAAACCGGAGTACCCGGAGAAAACTCACGCATGCACGGGGAGAATATGCAAACTCCACAAAAAGATGGCCGAGGGTGGGGAAAGACAAAAATAAGAAGCCAAAAAGTCACCACTTCCACACAAAATAGGAGGAGAACTCATTCATTCATTCATTTTCTACCGCTTATCCTCATGAGGGTCGCAGGGGGTGCTGGAGCCTATTCCAGCTGTCTTTAGGCGAGAGGCGGGGTACACCCTGGACTGGTCGACATAAAGACAAACAACCATTCACACTCACATTCATACCTATGGACAATTTGGAGTCGCTAATTAACCTAGCATGTTTTTGGAATGTGGGAGGAAACCGGAGTACCCGGAGAAAACCCACACAGAGATGGCCGAGGGTGGGGAAAGACAAAATAAAAAGCCAAAAAGTTACCACTTCCACACAAAATAGGAGGAGAACTCATTCATTCATTCATTTTCTACCGCTTATCCTCAATAGAGTCGTAGGGGGTGCTGGAGCCTATCCCAGCTGTCTTCAGGCAAGAGGCGGGGTACACCCTGGACTGTTGGCCAGCCAATCACAGGGCACATATAGACAAACAACCATTCACACTCGCATTCATACCTATGGACAATTTGGAGTCGCTAATTAACCTAGCATGTTTTTGGAATGTGGGAGGAAACCGGAGTACCCGGAGAAAACCCACGCATGCACGGGGAGAACATGCAAACTCCACACAGAGATGGCCGAGGGTGGGGAAAGACAAAAATAAGAAGCCAAAACGTTACCACTTCCACACAAAATAGGAGGAGAACTCATTCATTCATTCATTTTCTACCGCTTATCCTCAATAGAGTCGTGGGGGGTGCTGGAGCCTATCCCAGCTGTCTTCAGGCAAGAGGCGGGGTACACCCTGGACTGGTCGCCAGCCAGCCAATCACAGGGCACATATAGACAAACAACCATTCACACTCACACCCCGCCTCTCGCCCCAAGACAGCTGGGATAGGCTCCAGCGACCCTCGTGAGGATAAGCGATACAAAATGAATGAATGAATATCTTTTTGGATTCTCCAGGTGTACCTAATAAACTGACCAGTGAATGTATCTGACTGCTTACCGCAGGCCCCGAAAGCCCCATCTCTCCCTTTTCTCCTCGATCCCCTGGTGGTCCCATTTCACCGATGTCACCTTTAAATCCCTGGTGGCCCCCGTCCAAAAAAAGTACCAATGAATGGCTACCAGCCCATAATATATGTACAGTATTGTTACAGCTTTTCCTCTACGTACCATCTCTCCATCCACTCCAGCTGGCCCTGGTAAACCGAGCTCCCCCTGATGAAAGCATATAAACACTCTTAGTGTATGAACTTAAACATAAACAATATTAATTTGACTCCATTATGTTCACTTTAAGATAATAATAATAATATTGGCATACCTTTTCTCCTGGAGGACCTTGGGGGCCAGGTGGTCCTGGTGGGCCCTGGTGAAACAAGCCAAAGGTCGGTCAATGCTAACTCAAAACTTAAATTTTGGAGTCAAAAACGATACGGGTATAAAATGCTAAATAAGCTATGATTTAAACGCATGCAAGCAAACTTAATAAAGCGTCCATCGGTCATATTCTTGCACACGCATGTAACATATATGAATGACAGGAATCTCCCGTGCATGCTAGATCCACCTCAGAGCCAATTTGTATGCCGGTTGGTGACAGACAGCTCCCTTAAATCAAGCTCTTAAATCTCTGCATCCGCAAGAATCCACCTTGCTACACTTATTACTTTCCCCTCTGAAGTCCTCGGCCATCTTGAAGTCATAAAAAAAAAAAAAAAAAAAAAGGAAACCACATTGCCTCCTGAAGGTGTACATGGCGCTCTGTGAGCTCCTTCCTAATTTACGACATTGTGTTTGTCTTCTATTAAAACCATGGAAAGCACGGCAACAAAGCATAACAACCCATGCAAACAATTAAATAACAAATACAAATAAGTACAACAAATAAGAAGCCAACAAGTTACCACTTCCACACAAAATAGGAGGAGAACTCATTCATTCATTCATTTTCGACCGCTTATCCTCACAAGGGTCGTGCTGGAGCCTATCCCAGCTGTCTTCGGGCGAGAGGCAGGGTTACACCCTGGACTGGTCGCCAGCCAATCACAGGGCACATATAGACAAACAACCATTCACACTCACATTCATACCTATGGACAATTTGGAGTCGCTAATTAACCTAGCATGTTTTTGGAATGTGGGAGGAAACCGGAGTACCCGGAGAAAACCCACGCATGCACGAGGAGAACATGTAAACTCCACAAAAAGATGGCCGAGGGTGGGGAAAGACAAAATAAGAAGCCAAAAAGTTACCACTTCCACACAAAATAGGAGGAGAACTCATTCATTCATTCATTTTCGACCACTTATCCTCACAAGGGTCATGCTGGAGCCTATCCCAGCTGTCTTCGGGCAAGAGGCGGGGTTACACGCTGGACTGGTCGCCAGCCAATCACAGGGCACATATCGACAAACAACCATTCACACTCACATTCATACCTATGGACAATTTGGAGTCGCTAATTAACCTAGCATGTTTTTGGAATGTGGGAGGAAACCGGAGTACCCGGAAAAACCCACGCATGCACGGGGAGAACATGTAAACTCCACAAAAAGATGTCCGAGGATGGGGAAAGACAAAATAAGAAGCCAAAAAGTTACCACTTCCACACAAAATAGGAGGAAAACTCATTCATTCGTTCATTTTCTACCGCTTATCCTCACAAGGGTCGTGCTGGAGCCTATCCCAGCTGTCTTCGGGCGAGAGGCGGGGTACACCCCTGGACTGGTGGCCAGCCAATCACAGGGCACATATAGACAAACAACCATTCACACTCACATTCATACCTATGGACAATTTGGAGTCGCTAATTAACCTAGCATGTTTTCGGAATGTGGGAGGAAACCGGAGTACCCGGAAAAACCCACGCATACACGGGGAGAACATGTAAACTCCACAAAAAGATGGCCGAGGGTAAGGAAAGACAAAATAAGAAGCAAAAAAGTTACCACTTGCACACAAAATAGGAGCAGAACTCATTCATTCATTCATTTTCTACTGCTTATCCTCACAAGGGTAATGCTGGAGCCTATCCCAGCTGTCTTCTGGCGAGAGGCGGGGTTACACCCTGGACTGGTGGCCAGCCAATCACAGGGCACATATAGACAAACAACCATTCACACTCACATTCATACCTATGGACAATTTGGAGTCGCTAATTAACCTAGCATGTCTTCGGAATGTGGGAGGAAACCGGAGTACCCGGAAAAACCCACGCATGCACGGGGAGAACATGCAAACTCCACACAGAGCGATCTCCGAGGGTGGAATTGAACCCTGGTCTCCTAGCTGTGAGGTCTGCACGCTAACCACTAGACCGCCGTTAGTAGCATTCTTAGCATCATGTATATGAAACCAATATGGCCGCTAACACAAATGAGCAACAGGCAGGTGGTTTGCTGAGAACTCCAGCTGAGAAAGTGTACGATTCGGTTTCAAGTCACCCCCTCCTTTGGTGCGAGGCTTCTGATAACATCTCAGGTTGGTGTTTTACCGACTTTTTTCGAATCATGCTGTTTTAGCCGCGTTGCATGCAGAAGCCCACAGCCGTGAGGGACTTGGCTCTGTGAGTAGTTCGCTTTAAATTAAACACACACTCCACGGCTGAGATATCCATCTTCTATTAGCATGTAGCCCAGGACTTGGTCGGACTCTCGTGTGCACGCAGGGAGGGATCTTAAATCGTGCACCAGCTGAGTAACGTGAAACACACACAGCCAGAAAAACTCCATGCTGCCAAAAAAAAAACACTGTCTGAAAAAAAACAAACGTGACAAAGGCTGTTGATGTTAACGCATGACTGAGTACTGCTCTGCAGTCTACACTTTATCTGATAGAACCGCGCAGCTGAATTGAATTTGCAGAGGCTGTGCATGACTTCCCGGACAAATATACAGGAATAGACAAGTTCGCTAGAAATCCCGCTAAACATGACATTTAATACGCTAAAAATTGAGATGATTGTGGTTGTGCGACTGTTGAAGTCTGTGTGAGTCTGCTCGGCTTCCTAATGTGGGGTTAGTCAGTGTTGGCACATCCAGACACCATGCAGAAACAGAAAACCTAAATATATGTATTTTTGACATTATTAGAGCCCTTTAAGCATTTGCACTCATATTACCAAATTTAGTATAGTACAGTAAAAAAAGCATTTTAGACATAAATAAGCCTTATACTTGCATTTGTTACTATAAATGTGGAAAGCAGAGTGCAACAGTACCCCCGTATTTATTAGGAATTATTGTTCCTCTTGTATATTACAAAATATAGTATATATAATACAGTAAAAAAGGCATTTAAGACGGAAATAAGCCTTATACTTGCATGTGTTACAATAAATGTGAAAAAGCAGAGCGCAACAGCACCCCCTGTTTTTATTAGGAATTATTGTTCCTGTTGTATATTACCAAATATAGTACATATAATACAGTAAAAACGATATTTAAGATGAAAATAAACCAAATACTTGCATGTGTTACTATAAATGTGGAAAGCAGAGTGCAACAGTACCCCCTGTTTTTATTAAGAATTATTGTTCCTGTTGTATATTACCAAATATAGTATATATAATACAGTAAAAAAATTATTTAAGACGTAAATAAACCAAATACTTGCATGTGTTACTATAAATGTGAAAAAGCAGAGCGCAACAGTACCCCCTGTTTTTATTAGGAATTATTGTTCCTGTTG
Source organism: Doryrhamphus excisus (assembly GCF_030265055.1). NCBI lineage: Eukaryota > Metazoa > Chordata > Actinopteri > Syngnathiformes > Syngnathidae > Doryrhamphus > Doryrhamphus excisus. The sequence continues at coordinate 3,330,240 of NC_080488.1, read as the reverse complement.
TATATTACCAAATATAGTAAATATAATGCAGTAAAAAAGGTATTTAAGATGTAAATAAACCAAATACTTGCATGTGTTACTATAAATGTGGAAAGCAGAGTGCAACAGTACTCCCCGGTTTTATTAGGAATTATTCTTCCTGTTGTATATTACCAAATATAGCATATATAATACAGTAAAAAAGGCATTTAAGACATAAATAAGCCTTATACTTGCATGTGTTACTATAAATGTGGAAAGCAGAGTGCAACAGTACCCCCTGTTTTTATTAGGAATTATTGTTCCAGTTGTATATTACCAAATATAGTACATATAATACAGTAAAAATGATATTTAAGATGAAAATAAACCAAATACTTGCATGTGTTACTATAAATGTGGAAAGCAGAGTGCAACAGTACCCCCTGTTTTTATTAAGAATTATTGTTCCTGTTGTATATTACCAAATATAGTATATATAATACAGTAAAAAAAATTATTTAAGACGTAAATAAACCAAATACTTGCATGTGTTATTATAAATGTGAAAAAGCAGAGCGCAACAGTACCCCCTGTTTTTATTAGGAATTATTGTTCCTGTTGTATATTACCAAATATAGTATATACACAATACAGTAAAAAAGGTATTTAAGATGTAAATAAACCAAATACTTGCATGTGTTACGATAAATGTGGAAAGCAGAGCGCAACAGTACCCCCTGTTTTTATTAGGAATTATTGTTCCTGTTGTATATTACCAAATATAGTATATACACAATACAGTAAAAAAGGTATTTAAGATGTAAATAAACCAAATACTTGCATGTGTTACGATAAATGTGGAAAGCAGAGCGCAACAGTACCCCCTGTTTTCATTCGGAATTAGAAATCCCGCTAAACATGACATTTGATACGTTAAAATTGAGATGCTTGTGGTTGTACAACTGTTGAAGTCTGTGTGAGTCTGCTTGGCTTCCTAATGTGGGGTTAGTCAGTGTTGGCACATCCAAACACCATGCAGAAACAACTGCAGATTACCGAAATACTGATAGTGTTGATGGCCTGTCAAAACAAGAAATGGCAGCATGACTAGTTTTGTTTGATTCCTATTGAAAAACCTCATACATGTGAAATAACCACACAAAGGATACACTCATAAACTCCTGATCAATATTTTAAGACTATTTACATTACATTACACATACACAATGCGTCCCACTTTTGGGTTCAAACCCACCAGTTGAGAATCCCTGGTCTACTTTCCCATGTGATGTCACTCACCTGGAAAGCGTCTAGAAGCTTCCCATTGAAGTCAATAATGTCAGAGGAGCCTGCGATGCCTTTTGCACCAGGAAATCCCTAAAATGAGACAAGTCAAAGAAATTCAATACACATGAGATTTATTCCTGCAAACAATAGTTGACAGAGCTTTTCTTCTTGTCACTCACACACACTTCTGACTTGTACAGATGCAGTCAAGCGACACCCCAAAAGAAAAACAGGTTTCAAAGTTGTTAGCAAGTTAGCAAACAATAGTTGGCAGAGCTTTTCTTCTTGTCACTCACACACACATACACTTCTGACTTGTACAGATGCAGTCAAGAGACCCCCAAGAAAAAAAGGTGTCAAAGTTGTTAGCAGGTTAGCAAACAATAGTTGGTAGAGCTTTTCTTCTTGTCACTCACACACACACTTCTGACTTGTACAGATGCATCCAAGAAACACCCCCAAGAAAAACAGGTTTCGAATTTGTTAGCAGGTTAGCAAACAATAGTTTGCAGAGCTTTTCTTCTTGTCACTCACACACACTTCTGACTTGTACAGATGCAGTCAAGAGACCCCCCGAAAAAGAAAAACAGGTTTCAAAGTTGTTAGCAGGTTAGCAAACAATAGTTGACAGAGCTTTTCTTCTTGTCACTCACACACACACTTCTGATTTGTACAGATGTAGTCAAGAGACCCCCGAAAGAAAAACAGGTTTCAAAGTTGTTAGCAGGTTAGCAAACAATAATTGGCAGAGCTTTTCTTCTTGTCACACACACACACTTCTGACTTGTACAGATGCAGTCAAGAGACCCCCCGAAAGAAAAACAGGTTTCAAAGTTGTTAGCAGGTTAGCAAACAATAGTTGGCAGAGCTTTTCTTTTTGTCACTCACACACATTTCTGACTTGTACAGATGTAGTCAAGAGACCCCCCCCCCAAGAAAAACAGGTTTCAAAGTTGTGAGCAGGTTAGCAAACAATAGTTGGCAGAGCTTTTCTTTTTGTCACTCACACACATTTCTGACTTGTACAGATGCAGTCAAGAGCCCCCCCAAGACAAACAGGTTTAAAAAATTGTTAGCAAACAATAGTTTGCAGAGCTTTTCTTCTTGTTACTCACACACACACACGTCTGACTTGTACAGATGTAGTCAAGAAACCGCCCCCCAGAAAAACAGGTCTCAAAGTTGTTAGCAGGTTAGCAAACAATAGTTGACAGAGCTTTTCTTCTTGTCACACACACACTTCTGATTTGTGCAGATGCAGTCAAGAGACCCCCCGAAAAAGAAAAACAGGTTTCAAAGTTGTTAGCAGGTTAGCAAACAATACTTGACAGAGCTTTTCTTCTTGTCACTCACACACACTGAAGAAAAGTTTGAAAAACTCACCATGGGGCCCCGCTCTCCTATTGCTCCTGTATCACCCTGAGTAATACAGACACAAAGATAAATGCACCAAATGCAAGGAAGCACAATGCATAATAATTAATATGCATGCACTGTTAACCCCTTTATTTTACCTTCGACCCTGGTAGTCCATCCAAGCCTCGCTCTCCTTTTTCTCCAACACCCGCTTCACCCTATTTGATACACAGTAACCCAATAAGCCGAGTGGTCTAGTATATGACAAGTTCCATCTTAACAAGACGTTGGTGAGGATTGTAAATATACCTTTGCTCCAGGAGGACCCTGTGGTCCTGGATATCCTGGCTCACCATCTTCTCCCTATGATGATAAAATCATAATTTACATTTTTGCAAAACTAAATATTGAAGTCTGCGTCAATCTTACCGGCTTCCCAGGCGATCCTTGAGGTCCCTGAAGCAGAAATAAATTTATTAACTATATGATCTTTAGTAGTCATGATAATAAAAACAGATAATAATAATATGGCAACATTGCATGATTTGTATTTAAACATATTTAAAATGATATTCACCTCAATGCCATCACGGCCTGGAAAACCCTAAGACAAATAAATGGAAGTACATGAGTTTGACCACAAGATGTCAGTATTTAACAATGTACAGCATTGGGAATTGCTTCTGTATGGAACGTGCATGCAACTGGAAAACACAATATGTAAACAACAGTCTTCCATATGAGGGGAATAATCAATATCAATGTGAAGTGACGGCCTTCATAAGACACTTGAAGGACATTTTGGACATTGGGAATATCTTCTCACGTACCATGGTTTTCCATTCATATGTGTTGAAAAATATAAATACATTTAGGAATAAGAAATAAAAAAAAAGAATGGTGCAAGATGAGCAATAAGCCACAAATGCTAAGTACCAGCATCCCAGTTCTGCAAGTGATTAGACTCATTTCGAGTAAACACAACAATTTGTGAGGGCCACTTGGCCGTCTTAGCCTTTCAACATCTGTTACGAAGCGGTGCATGGCAGTGCATCTTATGAGCGCGCCAACTCTAAATATTGCCGTGCACTATTGCCACACACATATACAAACAATTGGGGCAATTTGAACCCGGAGAAATGTGTGTTGGAGTCGGACTTGAGAGTTGAGGTTATAAGCATTTAGCCTTGATGAATACATGCGGTACATAATGCATTGATGTTTGAAGTTGTGGTAGAAGATGGACTTAAAAACGGCATTTACTATTTTTGTAGACCCGATATTTTTTATCCCAATTAGTTTGTGGTTATTGAATGACTACTTCATAATTATTTTTAAGAAAAGTCAAATAAAATAGAAAATAATAAAAAAAATGTTCTGCTCATTGTGGTTGTTCAAGACAATAATCCCTCGCTTATCACAGTTAATTGGTTCCAGACCAGACAGTGATAAGTGAATTTCAGTGAAGTATGATTCATTTATTATAAATGACATATTTTCCTTGTTGGTTAATAGAAAACCTAAATATATGTATTTTTGACATTATTACAGCCCTTTAATTTGCACTCATATTACCAAATAGTACAGTAAAAAAAAGCATTTAAGACGTAAATAAGCCTTATACTTGCATATGTTACTATAAATGTGGAAGTCAGAGTGCAACAGTACCCCCTGTTTTTATTAGGAATTATTGTTCCTGTTGTATATTACCAAATATAGTATATATAACACAGTAAAAAATGTACTTAAGATGTAAATAAACCAAATACTTGCATGTGTTACTATAAATGTGGAAAGCAGAGTGCAACAGTACCCCCCTCGTTTTTATTAGGAATTATTGTTCTTGTTGTATATTACCAAATATAGTATATATAATACAGTAAAAAAAGCATTTAAGACGTAAATAAGCCTTATACTTGCATGTGTTACTATGAATGTGGATAGCAGAGTGCAACAGTACCCCCTGTTTTTATTAGGAATTATTTTTCATGTTGTATATTACCAAGTATAATATATATAATACGGTAAAAAAAGGCATTTAAGATGTAAATCAACCAAATACTTGCATGGGTTTCTATAAATGTGGAAAGCAGAGTGCAACAGTACCCCCCGTTTTTATTAGGAATTATTGTTCCGGTTGCACATTACCAAATATAGTATAGTACAGTAAAAAAACATTTAAGATTTAAATAAGCCATATACCTGCATGTGTTACTATAAATGTGGAAAGCAGAGTGCAACAGTACCCCCCGTTTTTATTAGGAATTATTGTTCCTGTTGTATATTACCAAATATAGTATATATAACACAGTAAAAAATGTACTTAAGATGTAAATAAACCAAATACTTGCATGTGTTACTATAAATGTGGAAAGCAGAGTGCAACAGTACCCCCCTCGTTTTTATTAGGAATTATTGTTCTTGTTGTATATTACCAAATATAGTATATATAATACAGTAAAAAAAGCATTTAAGACGTAAATAAGCCTTATACTTGCATGTGTTACTATGAATGTGGATAGCAGAGTGCAACAGTACCCCCTGTTTTTATTAGGAATTATTCTTCATGTTGTATATTACCAAGTATAATATATATAATACGGTAAAAAAAGGCATTTAAGATGTAAATCAACCAAATACTTGCATGGGTTTCTATAAATGTGGAAAGCAGAGTGCAACAGTACCCCCCGTTTTTTATTAGGAATTATTGTTCCGGTTGCACATTACCAAATATAGTATAGTACAGTAAAAAAACATTTAAGATTTAAATAAGCCATATACCTGCATGTGTTACTATAAATGTGGAAAGCAGAGTGCAACAGTACCCCCCGTTTTTATTAGGAATTATTGTTCCTGTTGTATATTACCAAATATAGTATATGTAATACAGTAAAAAAATGTATTTAAGATGTAAATAAACCAAATACTTGCATGTGTTACTATAAATGTGGAATGCAGAGTGCAACAGTACCCCCTGTTTTTATTAGGAATTATTGTTCTTGTTGTATAATACCAAATATAGTATAGTACAGTAAAAAGGTATTTAAGACATAAATAAGCCTTATACTTGCATGTGTTACTATAAACGTGGAAAGCAGAGTGCAACAGTACCCCCCGTTTTTATTAGGAATTATTGTTCTTGTTGTATATTACCAAATATAGTATAGTACAGTAAAAAAAGCATTTAAGACGTGAATAAACCAAATACTTGCATGTGTTACTATAAATATGGAAAGCAGAGTGCAACAGTACCCCCTGTTTTTATTAGGAATTATTGTTCCTGTTGTGAGATAATTCAAACCTGCAATAAAAGCATGTTGTTCCAGCAATCACATCATTACTGACACCTAGTGTATAATACTACTACATCAATGCATATTTTGAATACATGATATTGATATTCTAATAACACACCATACAGGCCTGTGAAATTTGAGATTTTTTTTGTAAAAAAAAAATAAATAAAAAAATAAAAAAAATAAATAAAAAATATAAAATTATTTAGGGGGGGTTAAGAACATTTTAGGGGGTCTGAAGCTCCCCTAAAATAGGCCACTGGGCTGTAGCCAATCTCATTAGTATATTTTAATTTATATATATTTATTTCTTACATATATATATATATATATATATATATATATATATATATATATATATATATATATATATATATATATATATATATATATATATATATATATATATATATATATACATATATTTATTATATTAATTTAATATATATATTTAATATATATATATATATATTTATATTAACTCTGACAAAACCTCCTTCTTTGTATGGTATATGCATTTAATGCATATAATACATGTAATATAATAGGGTGCAGTTGTGCCTAATTGAGCATCTATTGTGTTGATATTCCAAGATATTCCCAATCCGAAAGTGAGCAGTAAGCCGATGCTTGAAAAATAGCAGACATTCCTGAACTTCCTTTCACTTTATAGTGACATGACACATATGACAACATGACCGCACAAAACCGGCTCTCAGACATCTGCACACAACATGGCCGCCACCATACCAAGATTTGTTTCCCATGTGCAATTGTTCTTTGGCGAGGGAGCGCTTGTTTTACTCATCTGTTTAGTACTTATTGTCGACATGCTCTTCATTCCGTATGAACTGAGCTGCGTGTGGGAAAAATGATCCTGGGAAAGATAAAGATAAACGCCCCCCCCCCCGGTGAGAAGCGTAGCTATTGTTTTGGTGGTGGCGGAAAACTGCCGGTGAACTTGCCGCCATATCTGGTTCAGGGATGCGTGGCGATGGAGAGTTGGGGTTGGGGGGTCGGGTGGGGGGGGGCTTGTGGCTGCTGTCTTACACAAAACAGATGAAGCCAGGAAAGATGGTATGCTGGGAGATTTTAGGTAAACCACATTCTCGCTAGATTGAGTACAGTCGTGTCTCGCTACGCTGTAACTCTCACTCGATTGCCATTTTGCAAAAACGAATACACGATCGCAGTTTTGTGGTTGAATATGAACCATTATTAGTAAAAAAGTACTGCATATGTAAGCAAATTGTACATATTCATGGTCTAAATTAAGCAACATTAAACATATAAATGGCTAAGTCAACAAAACCCTAAATAGAAGGAGATGGATGGATGGATGGATGGATGGATGGATAGATAGATAAAATAATAAATAAATAAATATATAATAATAAATAAAATAATAGATAGATAACAAAGCTGTGAAATTGCCAACGAAATGTCGTTGTCTGGCTCCCGTATAATAATAATAGTAATAATAATAGTAATAATAATAATAAAATAAATAATAATAATCATAAAAATAACACAATAAATAATAATAAAATAAAAATAAAATAATAGATGGATAGATAACACCAGCTGTGAAATTGCCAACGAAATGTCGTTGCCTGGCTCCCGTATAATAATAATAGTAATAATAATAATAATAATAATAATAACACAATAAATAATAATAATAATAAAATAACACAATAAATAATAATAATATAAAAATAAAATAATAAAATAATAGATAGATAAAACAGCTGTGAAATTGCCAATGAAATGTCGTTGCCTGGCTCTCGTATAATAATAATAATAGTAATAATAATAATAATAGTAATAATAATAATAATAATAATAAAAATAACACAATAGATAATAATAGGAAAATAAAATAATAAAATAATAGATAGATAACACAGCTGTGAAATTGCCAACGAAATGTCGTTGCCTGGCTCCCGTATAATAATAATAATAATAGTAATAATAATAATAATAACTATAATAATAAAATAAATAATAATAATAAAAATAACACAATAAATAATAATAAAATAAAAATAAAATAATGATAGATAACACAGCTGTGAAATGAAATGTAGTTGCCTGGCTCCTGTATAATAATAATAATAATAATAATAATAATAATAATAATAACACAATAAAGAATAACAAAATAATAATAAAATAATAAAACTTCTTGTGCTAGCTGCAGGTTAGCAGTGTAGAGAGTGGCAGACAGCAGCTCCTGTGTGAAATGTTCACTCCAAATGCAGCCAATGAAGTACATCATGAGTCTCTTTTTAACCATGAACAGCGGCAGTAGAGTAGTATTCCACACTAGTCTCTGGGTGTCAATCATGTTACATTGATGATGCAATAGCTACCAGGAAGTACGCCATCTGTGCTAATGTGTCCAAGATTGCTTATTTTCTATTATTACGTCGACTATATCGGATAATACAAGTGTAAATGTGACTATAGGGGTGTTATTTCATGCCTACAGGGCTCTTATGGAACTAAACAAATATTAAATGTATTAAAATCGCATACCGCATGTGAAAACGTGTACATCTCCTTTTAAAGAGAAGATTTACGTGTGCAAGTGAAGGACAATATTTACTACGCCATATTTTTATCACTATGCCATCAAAAGGTAAAGTCCTTACTGGCTCTCCCGTTGGGCCACGGGGTCCGTCTTTGCCTGTGTTCCCGGGCGGACCTCTGGGACCTGGAGGACCCGGGGGGCCAGCAGGTCCAGCCTGGCCTTGGTCACCCTGATGAGAAAAACAGAAGAGTGTTTGAAAGGACACAATGAACATTTCGCTATGTGTAGTAAATAATGTTTGCTTTTCAACATGCTAATGCTAGGCTTCGGCTGCTGTTTGGACACTTCCTGTGGGAGGAGCAGGAAAAAGATAAACTATGGCCAAATGTGGCTAAATATATTTATTCCTTTCACACAATGGGAAAACATAACTGACAAAAAAATGCCCTCCAAAGCCACACAGTCACATATTTTTATTGCTTTTCTAATGCATTGTGGTTTACTATGTTATGCCAAATCAGTACATTAGAACTGTTCATTACTATAATAATTCATTGTTCTTATCGCAGGATACTATTTCCTCAGCACTGACAGTTATTAGCTTGATATCATGCTCTTCACATTTTTAACTTATCTTTTATATATTTTAAGAAATTTTAGTTTTTATGTTACTACCCCAACCTTCCATAAGTGGGTCAAAAATGACCTGGTCAGGTTGTTTTCTTGAAATATCTTTGTAATTAATTTTTTTTTAATCATTTCATGTTCAAGGTATTCCTCCAAAAACATGTTTTTGATATCATTTTTAACATATTTTTTATAGATTTTAAGAAATTTTAGTTTTTGTGTTACTACCCCAACCTTCCATAAGTGGGTCAAAAATGACCCGATCAGGTTGTTTTCTTGAAATATCTTTGTAATGAAAATTTTTTATCATTTCATATTCCAGGTATTCCTCAAAAAACATGTTTTTCATATAATTTTTAACGTACGTTATATAAATTTTAAGACATTTTTGTTTTTGTGTTACTACCCCAACCTTCCATAAGTGGGTCAAAAATGACCCGGTCAGGTTGTTTTCTTGAAATATCTTTGTAATGAATTTTTTTTTTATCATTTCATATTCCAGGTATTCCTCAAAAAACATGTTTTTGATATAAATTTTAACGTACCTTTTATAAATTTTAAGAAATTTTAGTTTTTGTGTTACTACCCCAAACTCAGGTTGTTTTCTTGAAATATCTTTGCAATTAAATTATTTTATCATTTCATATTCCAGGTATTCCTCAAAAAACATGTTTTTGATATCATTTTTAACATACCTTTTATAGATTTTAAGAAATTTTAGTTTTTGTGTTACTACCCCAACCTTCCATAAGTGGGTCAAAAATGACCCGGTCAGGTTGTTTTCTTGAAATATCTTTGTAATGATTTTTTTTTATCATTTCATATTCCAGGTATTCCTCAAAAAACATGTTTTTGATATCATGCCATTCACATTTTAACTTATCTTTTATACATTTTAAGAAATTTTAGTTTTTGTGTTACTACCCCAACCTTCCATAAGTGGGTCAAAAATGACCTGCATGCATTTTCTATGGAATCCAATAGGAACCTTTGATTCTTATCAAATTTGGCTGTCAAGAATAAATTAACCTAAATAATAATAATAATACTAAATATAATACAAGTGATTATTCCTAACCAAAATGGCAAAATTGGCATAAAAAGGCATTGATTCTAGTATGGGTCATTTTTGACCCACTTATGGAAGAGTGTAGGGTCCAGTCACTCGTGCATTTAAGGGTTAATTACATGCTCGGACACACAACGATTTCATGCCATATTGTTAAAAAAATGAAAAACTGATTTGGGAAGGGAGTGGCATGCCGTGCAGTTGTTGTATACCTTCAGAAAACGTCTCTGAAAAGTGCTGGACTGGTCACCGGCGAGAAAGCCGTGATCGTATCGAGGATAGACCATCTATCAGGCGAGGGAAGGATAGAGAAGTGGAGAAAAGGAGAGGATGTGAAGTCAAAAGGGAAGTGATAGTAAAAGGAAATCGGAGGAAAAAGTCTGGAACAGCTGTAAGGAAAAAGGAGACGAGCGACCAAGTGGACACCGACGGAAGAGGAAGTGGAATCTGGCACATCAGCACCTCGACGAAAGAAAGAAGGAGGGAGTTCACCGCTAAGGACAAACCTTGACGGTGAGAATCTGATTACTGTGCAGTCCTGCAAATGTGCTGTAGTTAGGAGGACCCTGAGGAGGAGAAGTGACAAGTAAACAAACATGGCGACCGTTTTGACTGCAGTATATCATCATCGGGGGGTGCTGGAGCCTATCCCAGCTGTCTTCGGGCGAGAGGCGGGGTACACCTGGACTGGTCGTCAATCAGCCAATCACAGGGCACATATAGACAAACAACCATTCACACTCACATTAATACCTATGGACAATTTGGAGTCGCTAATTAACCTAGCATGTTTTTGGAATGTGGGAGGAAACCGGAGTACCCGGAGAAAACCCACGCATGCACGGGGAGAACATGCAAACTCCACACAAAGATGGCTGAGGGTGGGGAAAGACAAAATAAGAAGCCAAAAAGTTACCACTTCCACACAAAATAGGAGGAGAACTCATTCATTCATTCATGTTCTATTGCTTATCCTCACGAGGGTCTATGGGGGTGCTGGAGCCTATCCCAGCTGTCTTCAGGCAATGTACACCCTGGACTGGTGGCCAGCCAATCACAGGGCACATATAGACAAACAACCATTCACACTCACATTCATACCTATGGACAATTTGGAGTCGCTAATTAACCTAGCATGTTTTTTTGGAATGTGGGAGGAAACCGGAGTACCCGGAGAAAACCCACATGCAAACTCCACACAGAGATGGTCGAGGGTGGGGAAAGACAAAATAAGAAGCTAAAAAGTTACCACTTCCACACAAAATAGGAGAACTCATTCATTCATTCATTTTCTACCGCTTATCCTCACGAGGAGAAAAAAACTCACATATGCATGGGGAGAACATGCAAACTCCACACAGAGATGGCCGAGGGCGGAATTGAACCCGGGTCTTCTCGCTTTGAGGTCTGCGCACTAACCACTCGTCCACCGTGCCAAGCATGGTGGTGGGAGCATCGTTTCCGAGGGAGGGCCTCACAGGCGAGCACCTGGTGGTAGACCCACCACCCACGGGGGCAAGCATAAGGGACCGGTGCATTGCGGCCTGGGCGACCTGGTCTTGGACAGCCAAATCTGGTACTTGGGACATGTTTTTTTTTTTTCCATGATTTTCCCGGCACCACCAAACATGGTCCTTTGTGGCTTTTCGGCAGTGGCGGTGCCCCCTCCGCCCCCATTCCTCCATTGAAGGTACCAGGAGAACGGAATCAAGCTTTCAGAAAGAATGAAAGATGGCGCACAGGAAGTCAAGAGGAGATATGCTCATCTGCTCATGAGGTTCCTGTTAACAGGCTGCTGAGAGATATGGGAATATTGTCTTTTTTTTTTTTTTTTTTTTTTCAAAACCGCAAATGCGCTCCCTTCCCGATTCCCGATTCACACGTGTTCCTTAAACGCCTCATAAGAGAGCTGTTTCACGGTGGGCTTCTCCTATTGCTCATTTTCATCATGGAGACCTTAAGCTTGATATCGAGACATTCAAGCTCCGTGCTGGGGAGGGGGGGGGGGGGGGGGGGGCAAAGGAATGCTTTGGTCGGGGATGAAATTTGAACATTGTGTCTTGTCTTTCAGTGCGGCTACGACTAACCTAAACATGAAGTGACAATCTCCTCCATATGGAATCGAACGTACGAGTCCTGCCTCTAGATGTGACCTTTAGTGGCGTGTTTGACACTTTCATGACATGTGATTATCTTTTAACGCCGACTGTTGTCACTTCAACACCGAGCCTGCATTGTACTCGATGAAGGCGCTGCGAAGGATCTATTGACAGGAAGTCAAAGGTTAACAGAGATTTATTATCACTTCCTATTTGCACGTTTTGGCGTGGGTGAAAAGTGGGTGAAAAATTACCCAGTCAGGTTGTTTTCTTGAAATATCTTTGTAATGAAAAAATTGTATAATTTCATATTCCAGGTATTCTTCAAAAAACATGTTTTTGATATCATGCCGTTCACATTTTTAACTTACCTTTTATACATTTTAAGAAATTTTAGTTTTTGTGTTACTACCCCAACCTTCCATAAGTGGGTCAAAAATGACCCGGTCAGGTTGTTTTCTTGAAATATCTTCGTAATTAAAAATTTGTATCATTTCATATTCCAGGTATTCCTCAAAAAACATGTTTTTTTATATCATTTTTAACGTACGTTTTATAAATTTTAAGATATTTTTGTTTTTGTGTTACTACCCCAACCTTCCATAAGTGGGTCAAAAATGACCCAGTCAGGTTGTTTTCTTGAAATATCTTTGTAATGAAATTTTTTTATCATTTCATATTCCAGGTATTCCTCAAAAAACATGTTTTTGTTATCATGCCATTCACATTTTTAACTTACCTTTTATACATTTTAAGAAATTTTTGTTTTTGTGTTACTACCCCAACCTTCCATAAGTGGGTCAAAAATGACAAAAATGAAATTTTTTATCATTTCATATTCCAGGTATTCCTCAAAAAATTGTTTTTGATATTCATGCCATTCACATTTTTAACTTACCTTCTATACATTTTAAGAAATTTTAGTTTTTGTGTTACTACCCCAACCTTCCATAAGTGGGTCAAAAATGACCCGGTCAGGTTGTTTTCTTGAAATATCTTTGTAATGAAATTTTTTTTATCATTTCATATTCCAGGTATTCTTCAAAAAACATGTTTTTGATATCATTTTTAACGTACCTTTTATAAATTTTAAGAAATTTTACTTTTCGTGTTAATATCATGCCATTCACATTTACCCTGAAAGACGTTTGGGATGGTTCTGAATGCTCGGTTTCAGAGAGTTTTTTTTCAATAATGGCTCCCTGTGACATCACAGTGAGGTGCACTTCCTTGTATGGGCATGCCCAGGTACAAACTGTGCAAGCAGATTCTGAATCCCTTCTTTTTCTCGTTATTCTCTTAATGAGCAACTTGTATTAATATTGAACCCCTTTCAAAAAATATTAATTTTGGGGTTAAATAAAGAGTTTTGAGGCGGTAAAATATTGAAGTTAAGCGGTGAATTCTTTATTCTGAAGCTTGTGACATGCTGAGATTCATGAGGGGGGGGGGGGGGTGCAGACGTACTCAAAGACTCCACAAGTCCTTTCCAAGGTCAATATTAACCAATTCAAGTATTGTGCAAAATGCTAAAAAAAAGCTATTATTTCACAATCTAAAATAGACAAAAGGGAATTCATCAAGTGTGCACATTCTCTCCGGTGATTCCTTAGGGTGAAGCCCCCCCCAGCTAAAAAAAGCAGGGCTTCAACCCCCCAAACACTGCATAAATGACCTCAGAGGGCTATCCTCACTTTCATTCTCATGACCTGATATTCCAAGCACAGCAAAGGAAAACATTCGGAATTAATGGGAGTACGTGACTACTTCAAAGAATCCACAATGGTGGTATTTTCAAACCACACTGCATGAAGACAATTACACAGTCGTCATGGCGAGTGGAATGATATCACATGAAAAGACTGACAACATGGACCAGATACAGAGCTTAGAGTCGCCCCACAATGTTTTTTTTTTTAAAGGGACGAGATGGCAGCTATGGCTTTGTTTTTTGTGGCTCCGTAGCTTTAAGGATGGAAGGGATGAGGGCTTTTTAAACCTCATCTGAAGAGCCAGATTGTTATTATTGGAATAGATGTACAAAGTAAACATATATATAACTGCTGGGTATGGTTTCACCTTGTTTTTTTTAGGAAAAGCCACAATATGTGATGATAACCATAGAACTGGAAATTCAATGTATGACTACTATTATTATTATTATCGACAAAGAGAACATTCTTATTCTTCCCCTTCTTACACCCTGGACTGGTGGCCAGCCAATCACAGGGCACATATAGACAAACAACCATTCACACTCACATTCATACCTATGGACAATTTGGAGTCGCTAATTAACCTAGCATGTTTTTGGAATGTGGGAGGAAACCGGAGTACCCGGAGAAAACCCACTCATACAAAACTAAACTAAACTAAACTAAACTAAACTAAACTAAACTAAACTAAACTAAACTAAACTAAACTAAACTAAACTAAACTAAACTAAACTAAACTAAACTAAACACAAAACTAAAAACAAAACTAAAAACAAAACTAATTAAACTAAAAACTAAACTAAACTAAAAACTAAACTAAAAACTAAACTAAAAACTAAACTAAACTAAACTAAACTAAACTAAACTAAACTAAACTAAACTAAACTAAACTAAACTAAACTAAAAACTAAACTAAACTAATTAAACTAAAAACTAAACTAAATTAAACTAAAAACTAAAAACTAAAAACTAAACACTAAACTAAACTAATTAAACTATAAAAGAAACTAAACTAATTAAACTAAAAACTAAACTAATTAGACTAAAAACTAAACTAAAAACTAAAAACCAAAAACCAAAAACCAAACTAAACACAAAACTAAACTAAACTAAACTAAACTAAACTAAACTAAAAACTAAACTAAACTAAACTAAAAACTAAACACAAAACTAAACTAAACTAAAAACTAAACACAAAACTAAACTAAACACAAAACTAAACTAAACTAAACTAAACTAAACTAAACACAAAACTAAACTAAACACTAAACTAAACTAAACTAAACTAAACACTAAACTAAACTAAACTAAACTAAACTAAACTAAACTAAACTAAACACTAAACACTAAACTAAACTAAACACTAAACTAAACACTAAACTAAACTAAACTAAACTAAACTAAACTAAACTAAACTAAACTAAACTAAACTAAACTAAACTAAAAACTCAACCAAACCAGAAAATAATTGACTTGGCCAGTTGAATATTTGTATAATATTATATTAGTACTAGTAGTATAATATATAATTTAATAATATGTACATTCTATCAATTAATTATTGAAAATTGCTGGCAAAATAGTGACATTTTGTCCACTTGTCCACCAGATTTCTATAAGACTGTATGCAAGAATTCCCATTTATGTTCCAAGACAAAGATTTGGCTTACCCTCGGTCCGATGTCTCCTTGGTCACCCTGGAGGAGAAATATCAATCATTATGTTTGTACAGGCCAGTACCTACGTAATACTGTAATACTGCAATACTGTAATACTGTTAGGCAATTGGAACTGACAAGCTAATAAATTACTTTTGAGAGTAGGAAGAAAAAGTATTCAAAGTTAATTTGTCCCTGAACGATCCGAGGATTCTGATCCAGTTGGAATCATCCCACAATTCCAATGCTGATTTTTTTCTGGAAGACTCGGAGTACTTGAAGCGTTCCGGTTTTTCATACTTCAACATCGTTTTGTCAGCCTGTGACGGATGCTGTTTATGTCAGCCGTGTTGTTCTTGCGGTCGAGCGCCATTTAAACGTCTCGACCGGCGAAAACCGTCCTATCCACGATGGCAACTCAGAGTTGCCATCGTCTCCGATTTGGCCAGAGGTTCAGAGAACGGGAAAAAAAACATCTGGCTACCATCGAGGCCTGTAAACCTGTTAAGTGCCCTGACGTGAGAATGCGGCGAGACACATGAGATCCTGCATTTCGACATGTAATCTACGGCTGCTTTTGACGGATGCCCGCTGAAAATGGGAATGTGGGAGGGCGATGGAGAAAACACCTGATCGTGTTCCCGACGCCGTGGCTGCTGTTAACCCTTAGATGCTTAAGTGGGTCAAAAATGACCCGGTCAGGTTGTTTTCTTGAAATATCTTTGTAATGAAATTTTTTATCATTTTATATTCCAGGTATTCCTCAAAAAACATGTTTTTGATATCATACCATTCACATTTTTAACTTACCTTTTATACATTTTAAGAAATTTTAGTTTTTGTGTTACTACCCCAACCTTCCATAAGTGGGTCAAAAATGATCCGGACAGGTTGTTTTCTTGAAATATCTTCGTAATGAATTTTTTTAAAATCATTTCATATTCCAGGTATTCCTCAAAAAACATGTTTTTGATATCATGCCATTCACATTTTTAACGTACCTTTTATAAATTTTAAGAAATTTTAGTTTTTGTGTCACTACCCCAACCTTCCATAAGTGGGTCAAAAATGACCCGGTCAGGTTGCTTTCTTGAAATATCTTCATAATGAAAAAATTGTATCATTTCATATTCCAGGTATTCCTCAAAAACATGTTTTTGATATCATGCAGTTCACATTTTTAACTTTTTTTAATGCATTTTAAGAAATTTTAGTTATTGTGTTACTACCCCAACCTTCCATAAGTGGGTCAAAAATGACCCGGTCAGGTTGTTTTCTTGAAATATCTTTGTAATAAATTTTTTTTAATCATTTCATATTCCAGGTATTCCTCAAAAAACATGTTTTTGATATCATTTTAATGTACCTTTTATAAATTTTAAGAAATTTTAGTTTTTGTGTTCCTACCCCAACCTTCCATAAGTGGGTCAAAAATGACCTGGTCAGGTTGTTTTCTTGAAATATCTTCATAATGAAAAATTTTTATCATTTCATATTCCAGGTATTCCTCAAAAAACATGTTTTTTTAATATCATTTTTAACGTACCTTTTATAAATTTTAAGAAATTTTAGTTTTTGTGTTACTACCCCAACCTTCCATAAGTGGGTCAAAAATGACCCAAATTGTCATAAAAAGGCATTGATTCTAGTATGGGTGATTTTTGCCCCACTTATGGAAGAGTGTAGGGTCCAGTCACTCGTGCATCTAAGGGTTAATTCATGTTAGATAGAAGCAAAGAATGCTTAGTTAACAGGTGGTATTGAAGCCTACCTTTTCTCCCTTGGGCCCCATCGGTCCCTGTGGGAGAAAAGGAGGTAAGTGGAGGCAGATGGTCAAATCATCTATCATAAGCAACAAGCAACATGTATCCGAATAAGGCATATTGCAGCATTTCTTGTGTCTGGAGATATTTCACTGCAGGAAGGATGGATGACATGACACAACATCTTGAAGGATTGCAGGAAAACTCGTTTAGGTGACACAGCTGACTGGGTCTATGCAGAGGCGGAGATCACACTTGAACAAAGTGACCGAAATGAACGGATCTTTTTACTGAATGAACCGTTTTGCCCACCACAATTTGGAGTCGCTAATTAACCTAGCATGTTTTTGGAATGTGGGAGGAAACCGGAGTACCCGGAGAAAACCCACGCATGCACGGGGAGAACATGCAAACTCCACACAGAGATGGCCGAAGGTGGGGAAAGACAAAATAAGAAGCCAAAAAGTTACCACTTCCACACAAAGTAGGAGGAGAACTCATTCATTCATTCATTTTCTACCGCTTATCCTCACAAGGGTCGCGGGGGGTACTGGAGCCTATCCCAGCTGTCTTCGGGCGGGGTACACCCTGGACTGGTGGCCAGCCAATCACAGGGCACATATAGACAAACAACCATTCACACTCACATTCATACCTATGGACAATTTGGAGTCGCTAATTAACCTAGCATGCCACGATATTGCGGCGTAAAGATCAAGCTGTTCGATGTACGGCCATTTTAGTTTTAAAGTCTGTGTCTGCTTTTTACCCAATGCTGTGTAACCCATTTTAACATGCTTCGCTTGATTCCATGCAACACTTGGGGGGTGGGGTCTCAGAGTGTGGGCGACGTTTCAGGCAATGATGGCTGATGAATGGGACTCAGAGGTGAAGTGCAAAGGGGATTTCAGCACTTGGTGTAGTCCAGCCCTGACCAATTTCGGACTGAGAGCCAGGTCTCGGATGACTTAGGAGGTGGAAGAAGAAACAAAATGGCATTGTTTTTTTTTTTTTTTTTACTCCACTTGAATTATTCCCCCTGGGAAGAGTGAAAGTGACTGATGAGGTAGCAGACCAAACACCCGCATGGATCCATGACTCCAAAAGTGGGAATTCTTTTGGTGCAAATGATAGGTGCTGACGTGGGCTAAGAACAAGTCAATAGGTGTGTGTGTGTGTGTGTGTTTGTGTGTGTGTGTGTGTGTGTGTGTGTACCTCGCTTCCCTTGAGACCCGGTGGTCCCTAAAAGTAGTAAAAAAAACACAGAGTTCAAGTATGGCCAATCTAGTTTTAAAGTATTTCCTTGTATTTGTGATTTATGGTCTACTTACCGGTTTACCATCCAAGCCGAGTGGACCCTGTAGGAGACAAATAAACACAATGGATTAAAAAACATGGGGGGGGGAGGTCACCAAGATTGACATCGGTACGGTCTAAATAGTAAGTTGTCCTATTATTATATGACATGATCATACATAGTAGTATAAAATAATAATTTATCTAATAATATTTATATTTATTAATAGTTTTTAAATAATATTTATTATTAATTTATAATCATATGTATAATATATGTATATTTATTAATATATTTTACATAATATTTATTATAATTATATAAAATTAAATTAATTAAATTAAATTAATTAAATTATATAATTCATATTTATACTGATAATAATATTTATATTTATTAATAATTTTTAAATACTATTATTAATAATTAATATTTATATTGATAATAATATTTACAATAATAATTATTATTTTACCCATATTGCACTTTTTTGCTAACAGGAGGTAAGTTGTCTTATTATTATATAAAATGATCACTGCACCTACATTGTAAACATAGTATAAAATAATAATCAATATAATAATATTTATATTTATTAATAATTTTAAATAATATTTATTAATTAATATATATATATATTTACAATAATATGTATATTTAATCATATTTTTACATAATATTTATTCTAATTAATATTTATATTTATAATATTTTTTATTAATAATTTTAAAAATAATATTAATAATTCATATTTATATTTATAATAATATTTACAATAATAACAATTATTATTTTACACATATTGCACTTTTTTCTGACAGGAGGTAAGTTGTCTTATTATTATATAAAATGATAACTGCACCTACATTGTAAACATAGTATAAAATGATAATTTATATGATAATATTTATATTTATTAATAATTTTTAAATTCTATTATAATAATATTTATAATAATTATTATTATTTTACACATATTGCCTACAGGAGGTGTCATGCTATGGGAAATGGCCTGGAAGTAGGAGTTCAGAATATTCCAGGAGAGATTTCCCCCATCTCTAGTTGGCTGATATGAGTCCTGATATGAAATTATGTAATAGTTGATTGATAGATACAAAAATGTCAGAAAAGAAGAATGATTGACAGCTTGTTAAGAAGACAGTAGCAGGCAAAGATCCAAAGATTGTGCCACGGTAAAAAAAGAGATACATGTTATCGGAAAATACAGACTATCCTGCCCCATTTTTTGTGTACTATAATGTGTATGTGATTAACTTGATTAACTCAAGGTGGTTTTGTGGTTAATTTTTGGATGGATGTTGGTGTGATAATAACCAGTGGTGTGTTAGTGGTGTCTTTCGTCATTGACATCACCACACAGACAAGAGCCTTCGGTCTTCGGTTGCCCCCTTGCGACATCTCAACATAGCCATCTGCCGTTAGACGCCCCTGCACAACATGAAGCTCCATTGTTCCATTACAGGAAATATCACCGTGCCATGTGGAAACCATCTCCTTGTCATGCCAGTAAAGTTGGAAGCCATCAGGAGCGTCAAGGTTACATTTTTTTCTCATCAGAATAAAACTTCCACCTTTCAATGTCCCAAATTTAGTGCTCTTGTGCAAATTCCAAAGAGAGCAATTTGGTAGCGTTGAAGGACACGAGGCCTTTGAAGACATTTTATGTTCTTAAACCCTTCTCTTGCAGATGGCATCTGATGGTATGGTATGTTTTTTTCTACCCAATTGTGGATTTTTGGCCTTGTGCGACTTATACTCCAGTGTGACTTATGTATGTTTTTTTCTTCCTAATTATGCATTTTTGGCCTTGTGCGACTTATACTCCAGTGCGACTTATGTATGTTTTTTTTTTTTTACCTAATTATGCATTTTTGGCTTTGTGCAACTTATACTCCAGTGCGACTTATGTATGTTTTTTTTTTAACCTAATTATGCATTTTTGGCATTGTGCGACTTAAATTCAGTGCGACTTATGTATGTTTTTTTCTACCTAATTATGCATTTTTGGCATTGTGCGACTTATACTCCAGTGTGACTTATGTATGTTTTTTCCTTCCAAATGATGCATTTTTGGCATTGTGCGACTTATACTCCAGTGCGACTTATGTATGTTTTTTTTCTACCTAATTATGCATTTTTGGTCTTGTGAGACTTATACTCCAGTGCGACTTATGTATGTTTTTTTTAACCTAATTATGCATTTTTGGCATTGTGCGACTTAAATTCAGTGCGACTTATGTATGTTTTTTTCTTCCTAATGATGCACTTTTGGCCTTGTGAGACTTATACTCCAGTGCGACTTATGTATGTTTCTTTTTACCCAATTATGCATTTCTGGCCTTGTGAGACTTATACTCCAGTGTGACTTATGTATGTTTTTTTTTTTTTTTAATAATTTTTTTTTTTTTTTTTTTTAATTTTTAATTATGCATTTTTGGACTTGTGCAACTTATACTTCGGAGCGACTTATAGTCCAGAAAATACGGTAGTTCTTCGGCTAATACTAATTAGAGTACATTTTGGGGGGGGGGGGGTCTAGAACTTGACTTTTGGATCCCATAACCTTGCAGATTTTGGATGAAGTTACAAAACGTTTTACTGCGTCCAACATCAGCAGCAATGTCGTCCTGCACGAGGCCTTGCTTATGCAGCTCAATAATCCGACAAAGGCTACTTAAAGAGAGAAAGCTTTTTGGCCTTTGCTATCAAGCCATCATTTTTAAGGTTGTGGACTTAAAGTTTTGTTAGCAAAGAGAGCTAACGCGGGGTTGCCATCTGTTTTCCTAAGCAGAGACTCCAACAAAACCATATCAAATGTGTGCGTCTGTGTTTGTAGCGACGTGAACATCCACCAGACGCCCCCCCCCCCCCAGCTTGTAAATCTCGACCCCAACCTCACCAAAGTGCAAAACCAGCAGTGGAAGTCATCCACCGTGTTAACCTGTACAATAAAAAACCTAAGAGGGATCAACCACTGAAGGACGTCTGCAGTCGCTTTTCAGACCACTCCATCAAAAGTCTCCAAAAAACCACTTTGCAACTTCCTCCCTTGACAAGCATACACAAAGTGTTTGTACGCGGCCCGTTTGGGTCACGCTTTAAAACCAGAAATCACCTTCCTCTTCACCGTCATCATGTGGCCTTGGAGAGTTCACATAAGCTGGACTTCGACTTTTATCACGCTCTGGGGTGCCATCAGTCCACGTATATGATATAACAGGAGGAAGGATGGAAGTTCTTTGTGCTGAAACCTTTCTGCTTCTCTTATGTGCCGTAAATGCCGTGTAAATGTGAATAAAGAGATTTACAACATCAACCGAAAAGCATTTCCAAGGATGCATTTTTTGCATGATTGATGGTACAGAGATATTCATAATATCAATGTATGCACAAGGCCGGTTATCATTAATAACTGGCAGGACGGGGGGAACACTCGGATGAATTATGAGCCACTACATTAAGTGTGTGTCATTAAGTGTCCAAGCATGAGTGAGTATATGGCGGGTTTTGTCTTTGCAGTCACTTGTATTATGCAAGAGGAAGGTTATCATTAATAACTGGCAGGCGGATTGATCACATTCAATATATAACACAACACATGTTAGAGTGAGCAACTTGCAGGCTTTGACTTTATGGATGATTTCACTCTTGGATTCACTTCTATTATGCAAGAGGAAGGTTATCATTAATAACTGGCAGGAGGAGTGATCGCATTACATATATAAAACATGACATGTGTGCATGTCAGAGTGAACATCTCACAGGCTTTTACTTTGTGGATGATTTCAGTCTTTGAATTCACTTCTATTATGCAAGAGGAAGGTTATCATTAATAACTGGCAGGAGGAGTGATCGCATTAAATATATAAAACATGACATCTGCCCATGTCAGAGTGAGCATCTCGTAGGCTTGGACGTTGTGGGCGATTTCAGTCCGTGCATTCACTTGGATTATGCAAGAGGAAGGTTATCATTAATAACTGGCAGGAGGAGTGATCGCATTAAATATATAAAACGTGACATGTACCCATGTTAGTTTGAGCATCTCACAGGCTTTGTCTTTGTGGATTATGTCAGTCTTTGTATTCACCTCTATTATGCAAGAGGAAGGTTATCATTAATAACTGGCAGGAGGAGTGATCGCATTAAATATACTATAACACGACATGTTCCCATGTCAGAATGAACATCTTCACAGGCTTTGACTTTTGGGTGATTTCAATCCTTGCATTCACTTCCATTATGCAAGAGGAAGGTTACGATTAATAACTGGCAAGAGGACTTATCGCATTAAATATACTATAACACGACATGTGGCTATGTCAGAGTGACCATCTTGCAGGCTTTGACTTTGTGATTATTTCAGTCTTTGCATCCATTTCCATGATGCAAGAGGAAGGTTATGATTAATAACTGGCAGGAGGAGTGATCGCATTAAATATATAAAACGTGACGTGCCCATGTTAGAGTGAGCATCTCGCAGGCTTTGACTTTGTGATTATTTCAGTATTTGCATTCACTTCTATTATGAAAGAGGAAGGTTATCATTAATAACTGGCAGGAGGAGTGATCGCATTCAATATATAACACGCCATGTGCCCATGTTAGAGTGAGCATCTCGCAGGCTTTGACTTTGTGGATTATGTCAGTCTTTGCATTCACTTCTATTATGAAAGAGGAAGGTTATCATTAATAACTGGCAGGAGTGATCGCATGATTTCAGTCTTTCAGTGTAAAAATATTATGCAAATCAGCACGACGCGTGTGCCGTGGATTTTGACTATTTCCAGTCTTTCTGTCTCTGTTATACAAAGTGTGCCACCATTGCAGTGTTCCTGACTTTATGGTCTATTGATTATTAATCATTAATAACTGGTGAGCTTGATGATACGACGTTCGTGAGGGAGTGTCCCATAGACTTAGTGCATTATTTCATATATTTGTAGTGTGCCCATAACCTGCAGAATAAAACAAATAAATACGTGTAAAGAAATAAGGCATTAATGTTAAGACGAAGGTCCATAAATCCTAAGAAACATCTCTGGTGAATTCAGAGGAAATGAAACATAATTTAGAGTGTACTGTATTTGCACATATTACCATGTTATCCTGCGGTGTACCTCGCCATGTAAGTGGAACGGTCAGCATTCCCGGCACTTATATAGCCATTAAACACACTTCTGGAAAATAACTTGACCACAGGAGATCACGTCTGTGTATGTTTGTGAATGTGCATGATTTCTAGTGTGTGTGTGTGTGTGTCTGTGTGTGTGTGTGTGTGTGTAGTCCCAATGAAAAAGGGCAAGGGGTTCTTTGACGTTCTTTACTGTGTTCCCTACAGTGTAGACTCCCAATTAGCCAGTGGGGGGTAATTGTAGAGGATGCAGCTTAAAAGGTAGGGTGTCTACATACAAGAACAATCACAGGGCACATATAGACAAACAACGATTCACACTCACATTCATACCTAGTTACCTAGCCGGAGTATCCGGAGAAAACCCACGCATGCACGGGGAGAACATGCAAACTCCACACAGAGATGGCCACGGGTGGGGAAAGACAAAATAAGAAGCCAAAAAGTTACCACTTCCACACAAAATAGGAGGAGAACTCATTCATTCATTCATTTTCGACCGCTTTTCCTTACGAGGGTCGTGGGGGGTGCTGGAGCCTATCCCAGCCGTCTTCAGGAAAGAGGTGGGGTACACCCTGGACTGATCGCCAGCCAGCCAATCACAGGGCACATATAGACAAACAACCATTCACACTCACATTCATACCTATGGACAATTTGGAGTCGCCAATTAGCCTAGCATGTTTTTGGAATGTGGGAGGAAACCCACGCATGCATGGAGAGAACATGCATACTCCACACAGAGATGGCCGAGGGTGGGGAAAGACAAAATAAGAAGCCAAAAAGTTACCACTTCCACACAAAATAGGAGGAGAACTCATTCATTATTCATTTTCTACCGCTTTTCCTCACAAGGGTCGTGGGGGGTGCTGGAGCCTATCCCAGCTGTCTTTGGGTGAGAGGCGGGGTACACCCTGGAATGGTCGCCAGCCAATCACAGGGCACATATAGACAAACAACCATTCACACTCACATTCATACCTATGGACAATTTGGAGTCGCTAATTAACCTAGCATGTTTTTGGAATGTGGGAGGAAACCGGAGTACCCGGAGAAAACCCACGCACGCAAACTCCACACAGAGATGGTCGAGGGTGGGGAAAGACAAAATAAGAAGCCAAAAAGTTACCACTTCCACACAAAATAGGAGGAGAACTCATTCATTCATTCATTTTTTACCGCTTATCCTCACAAGGGTCGTGCTGGAGCCTATCCCAGCTGTCTTCGGGCAACCGTACACCGTGGACCGGTGGCCAGCCAATCACAGGGCACATATAGACAAACAACCATTCACACTCACATTCATACCTATGGACAATTTGGAGTCGCTAATTAGCCTAGCATGTTTTTGGAATGTGGGAGGAAACCGGAGTACCCGGAGAAAACCCACGCATGCACGAGGAGAATGGGCTTAATTATGTGATGTTAAAATAAGGGATTCTACCCCCCCCCACCCCCGTCAGTCCATCTCATGTTTCAGAAGGAACCAGTCAAAGCTACATGACCGCAACGTGCCGTACATGACATTCGCCTGTGGTTGCATCCAGAAATAATCACAGTCGGAAGACGACAATGACAGACGTGTTGTTGGCTGGAAGTCTGGCTTTCATGTGTACTCCGCAAGCGAGGGAGGCGGGAACATGGAGGCCCGCTTGACCCGCTTGTCTATCACAAACTGACATTGCTATAGAAACACACTAACCGTAATGGTGACTGCGCATAGGAATTAGAAACAACGTGTGTTTTCCATGCTGTAGTAATTCTGGTAAATGTTAATTGTCTGACAGCGAGGGGAGGTTTGAGTCCCTCGGCGGTGATTGATGAGGAAGAAGTGTGACGAGGATGACATGAAGAGCGAAAACATACATCGGGACATATATGATCATATTCTCACAGCACGGATTTGCATAAACAACACGTCATTGACTCTCATTGACTTTGATGCATGCATTGTTTTTATGTAAGACATTCCAAGCCATTCCAGGACACTTGGGAATTGCATTCATTTTCTACCGCTTATCCTCACAAGGGTCGCGGGGGGTGCTGGAGCCTATCCCAGTCATCTTCAGGTGAGAGGCGGGGTACACCCTGGACTGGTTGCCAGCCAGCCAATCACAGGGCACATATAGACAAACAACCATTCACACTCACATTCATAACTATGGACAATTTGGAGTCGCTAATTAACCTAGCATGTTTTTGGAATGTGGGAGGAAACCGGAGAAAACCCACGCATGCACGGGGAGAACATGCAAACTCCACACAGAGATGGCCGAGGGTGGGGAAAAACAAATTAAGAAGCCAAAAAGTTACCACTTCCACACAAAATAGGAGGAGAACTCATTCATTCATTCATTTTCTACCGCTTATCCTGATGAGGGTCGCGGGGGTTGCTGGAGCCTATCCCAGCTGTCATTGGGCGAGAGGCGGGGTACATGCTGGACTGGTGGCCAGCCAATCACAGGGCACATACAGACAAACAACCATTCACACTCACATTCATACCTATGGACAATTTGGAGTCGCCAATTAAACTAAAATAAGACAAAATAAGAAGCCAAAAAGTTACCACTTCCACACAAAATAGGAGGAGAACTCATTCATTCATTCTGTACCGCTTATCCTCACAAGGGTTGCGGGTGTGCTGGAGTCTATCCCAGCTGTCTTCGAGCGAGAGGTGGGGTACACACCCTGGACTGGTGGTCAGCCAATCACAGGGCACACATAGACAAACAACCATTCACACTCACATTCATACCTATGGACAATTTGGAGTCGCTAATTAACCTAGCATGTTTTTGGAATGTGGGAGGAAACCGGAGTACCCAGAGAAAACCCACGCATGCACGGGGAGAACATGCAAACTCCACACAGAGATGGCCGAGGGTGGGGAAAGACAAAATAAGAAGCCAAAAAGTTACCACTTCCACACAAAATAGGAGGAGAACAATATCGGCATATCGTTTTTCCGCAAAAATTAATTTTCCGTATTTATTTTTGAGTTACAACCAGATCCCACTGCGCTTCCATGCTAAGGCCGCTGCCCCCTTGACCCGACCTTGGATAAGTGGAAGAAGAGTGGACTGGAGTCATAAATAAAAGTGTGCTTAGGCCCCCACTTTGTGTCCACACAAACCCCCCTCCTTCCCAATCATTTATTTTGTGTATTTTTTGTTGCCGATGGGATTGATTTCACTACACAAAGTAAATATCATTGTATCATCCAGATTAAATATCCTCAAAGTACTCCATCGTGCAGTTGTCAAGTCGTCCAAAAGTACTTTTAAGGTCTTGCTGATTAAGACGGTGACAAAGACGAATCGAGTCGCAGACAAATAAAAACAAATGCTTTGTGCCTTTGCTCCACCTGCGTGTAATTACAAGCAGGCATTTCCCGTCAGGAGGCTTGTGCAGTGCCAGGCAGACTGGGAATCAGACTGGGAAAGAGCCAAATCCCTGGTTAGACAACATCCAGAACACCACACCGGGTAACAAGTTTGTACAACTGTGTGTGTTAGGGTGGGGGTGTTTGTGGGGGGGTGGGGGTGGCATGACAGGTTGTCCTGCTAGAACACGCTCAGGGAATGCTGCACCCAGGCTGAGTTCCACGCTGCTGGATAGGCTCTTTTCAATGGAGGATAACAAGTCAATGGCATCTCTGGCCACTAGAGGCCGCCAAACCTCAGCTAAAAACACCATTAAACAACTGAAAAACCTTTCTTTTACGGTTACTGATAATCTTTCATTCATTCATTTTCTACCGCCTTTTCCTCACGAAGGTCGCAGGGGGGTGCTGGAGCCTATCCCAGCTGTCTTCGGGCGAGAGGCGGTGTGGTTACTGATATCATATGTGTATTATTTCAAACTCATTTGATTAATACTGTTGTGGGGCTGCATGGCAGTCGAGTGGTTAGCGCGCAGACCTCACAGCTAGGAGACCAGGGTTCAATTCCACCCTCGACCATCTCTGTGTGGAGTTTGCATGTTCCAAAAACATGCTAGGTTAATTAGCGACTCCAAATTGTCCATAGGTATGAATGTGAGTGTGAATGGTTGTTTGTCTATATGTGCCCTGTGATTGGCTGGCCACCAGTCCAGGGTGTACCCCTGCCTCTCGCCTGAAGACAGCTGGGATAGGCTCCAGCACCTCTGCGACCCTCGTGAGGATAAGCGGTAAAAAATGAATGAATGAATGAATGAGTTCTCCTCCTATTTTGTGTGGAAGTGGTAACTTTTTGGCTTCTTATTTTGCCTTTTCGCACCCTCTGCCATCTTTGTATGGAGTTTGCATGTTCTCCTCGTGCATGCGTGGGTTTTTTTTCGGGTACTGCGGTTTCCTCCCACATTCCAAAAACATGCTAGGTTAATTAGCATATCCAAATTGTCCATAGGTATGAATGTGAGTGTGAATGGTTGTTTGTCTATATGTGCCCTGTGATTGGCTGGCCACCAGTCCAGGGTGTACCCCGCCTCTCGCCTGAAGACAGCTGGGATAGGCTCCAGCACCTCCGGCGACCCTCGTGAGGATAAGCGGTAGAAAATGAATGAATGAATGAGTTCTCCTCCTATTTTGTGTGGAAGTGGTAACTTTTTGGCTTCTTATTTTGTCTTTCCCCACCCTCGGCCATCTTTGTATGGAGTTTGCATGTTCTCCTCGTGCATGCGTGGGTTTTTTTCGGGTACTCCGGTTTCCTCCCACATTCCAAAAACATGCTAGGTTAATTAGCGACTCCAAATTGTCCATAGGTATGAATGTGAGTGTGAATGGTTGTTTGTCTATATGTGCCCTGTGATTGGCTGGCCACCAGTCCAGGGTGTACCCCGCCTCTTGCCTGAAGACAGCTGGGATAGGCTCCAGCACCCCCGCGACCCTCGAAAACGATGCGACGGGCCAGATCTGGCCCCCAGCCCTTGAGTTTAACACTTGTGAGAAATTCCAAAGGGTGTTTCAGCATTCATATTTCTAGTTATGTAAAAATGTTTTTGTAATGTATCCAACATGTGGGATGTTAATAATATTTTCCCCCATTCATAATACATGTCATATCATGTTTGTAGTATATTAGTGTATTCAGGTGTGTACTATTCAATCATAGGGCAGGATAATGCAGATAAAGTCAGAAAAAAACCACAGAAAAATCAGAAGAATTTCCAGAAGAGGTTTAAAAAGAGTCGTGATTGGCTGAAAAGAAGAGTGACAGGCTATACAACAAATGTTAAAATTACCGGGTATCCATCCCGTCCCGCCTTGCCCTGGTGAGGGTTAGAGATGAAAGCATGAAGCATTGAAACAGGTTAGAACAAGGCTGCAATTTGTTGGCTATGCTGGAAATGATTCAGGGTGGAATTCAGTGTGGGAATATAATCAGAAAAGTACACTGAAACCTCCAAAGTCAAACTCTATTCATGGTGTTCAATGAAAAAATTGGGCAAAAATGTGGGGAAGAAATATGTAAATCAGAATTAACTGGCAGTACTTCGTACCTTTGATGTGACTTTGACGAGTCATGGAAGCTTTTACATCTTTTTTTTTTCACATCTTAACAATAGCAATTGACTTCTTTTTACACTTAAAAGTTTTTTTCTGTACACTTTTTATTTTTATTTTTTTCCCTTTTACATCTTAACAATAGCAATTAACTTCTTTTTACACTTAAAAGTTTTTTCTGTACACTTTTTATTTTTTATTTTTATTTTTTTCCTTTTACATTTTCACAATAGCAATTGACTTCTTTTTACACTTAAAACGTTTTTTCTGTACACTTTTTATTTTTTAAATTTTTAAATTTTTTTCCTTTTACATCTTAACAATAGCAATTGACTTCTTTTTACACTTAAAAACTTTTTTTCTGTACACTTAAAATAAAAAACAAAATTGTACGATAGCGACAGTTGATCCCGGAAGAGATTATTTTTACTTTTGTGAGGAAAAAAAACGTACAATTTTTTTTCTTTTACATAGTAACAATAGCAATTGACTTCTTTTTACACTTAAAAGTTTTTTCTGTACACTTTTTATTTTTTATTTTTATTTTTTTTCCTTTTACATCTTAACAATAGCAATTGACTTATTTTTACACTTAAAACGTTTTTTCTGTACAATTTTTTTCATTTACTTTTTTTCCTTTTACATCTTAACAATAGCAATTGCCTTATTTTTACACTTAAAACGTTTTTCTGTACACTTTTTGTTTTTATTTTTATTTTTTTTCCTTTTACATCTTAATAATAGCAATTGACTTCTTTTTACACTTAAAACGTTTTTTCTGTAAACGTAATTTTTTTTCTTTTACATCTTAACAATAGCAATTCACTTCTTTTTACACTTAAAACGTTTTTTTCTGTAAACTTACTTTATTTCTTTTAGATCTTAACAATAGCAATTCACTTCTTTTTACACTTAAAACATTTTTTCTGTACACTTTTTATTTTTAATTTAATTTTTTTCTCTTTTACATCTTAACAATAGCAATTGACTTCTTTTTACACTTAAAACATTTTTTCTGTACACTTTTTATTTTTAAACATTTTTTTAATTGTATTTCCTTTTACATCTTAACAATAGCAATTTATTTTTTTTCTTTTACATCTTATTAGCAATGGACTTCTTTTCACACTCAAAACGTTTTTTCCGTACCCTTTTTTTCCCTTTTACATCTTAACAATAGCAAGTGACTTCTTTTTACACTTAAAAACTTTTTTCTGTACACTTAAAATAAACAATAAATTTGTATGATAGCGACAGTTGATCCTGGAAGAGATTATTTCTACTTTTGTGAGGAAAAAAAAGGTTCAAAACTCCAAACAAATCATAATTTGGAACAATGTATTTGAGTTTAGAGGTTCCATTGCGTAATAGCTTTATAAAAACACCATTCATATCTGTGATATATATATATATATATATATTTTTAGCTGGATTTGTGTGTTAATAAAGCCATTCCGCCGCTGCTCCTACTACACCCACACGGACACTTCCTGCTACACGATGCTACCAAAGTGATATGAGGTGAAACCGGGAATTGTGTGATCTGGAATCTCAAACCGGAAGGCTGCAGACGTGTCCATTTAGAACTGGGATGTTTTGTGTGCATATAAGTAAGATTTATGAGCCCTCGGGGAAGAATAACTTGCTTTCTGTCCTTAACACACACGTATACACACACACGTATACACACACACGTATACACACACTTCCCTTGGTGGTCCATTTACTGCTGTATTCCGAGCGTCCACATGTGTCACAGTCGGTATTGTTGCTTTTTAACGCAGTACAGCCACTGAATGTGACTTTTATACGAGTGCTGGTTAATACTACCTTGCTGGAAGAGAAGGAATTATACTCACAGGAGGTCCTGCAACAGAAAAAAAAGAAAAGAAACATGAGATATACTGTACTATATACTGTATGCTTAGAGTACTTCCAATGTGGTTTTGTCTGCAATCAAACATGCGACATGAACATCAGATCGGCCGCCAGAGGAGTTTGTGGCGAAGATGTTATGATAAACAGACCTCGGGATTATTTGTAATGTTTGGCGTAGGCTTGTGAAGTCATGTAAGGTCTTTGATGGAATGCATTAAGGTCTTGTTTTGTCATGCTTTGTTATTTTAAAAGAACATTTCCAACCTAAAAAAAAAAGTTTTTTGAAAAAAAAACAAAAAAAAACACAAAAAAACCTTAAACCATATTAGGAAAGCAGGAAGTGAACAAATGTAACAGTTACTGATTGTAAAAGTACCAGATGGAGGGGTAAGATTTAATAAGCTTTGCTTCTTCCTACTCCTTTTGGACATGTGGAACTGTGAACTGATTATGTGACAAAAAATAAATAAATAAATACAAAATA